>NW_026652218.1:0-300000 GCF_028018845.1 Melospiza georgiana | reverse complement strand
TTTTCGCAGAGGCCAATGCTCTGCACCTTTAGGAATTCTCTGTGCAGAGCAATGCTCTGTGAACAATTCCCCTGGCGAATGGCCCGGTGCAGCCGCCTGCAGGAGCCCGGGCTGCGCACACCCAGCCATGGCCGCGCTCTCAGGCAGCTGAGGCCGCGCCGCTGTCACAGGCGCTGAGGGCCCGGGCGCGTTTACCGGGCAACCACGGCGCCGAGTGCGGGGCCGGGCGGGACCGGGCCGGGCCACAGGGATTTGCAAAGGAGATTGGCACTGCAGCGACTGACTGCAGTTTGGGGCTTCCCAAGAGTCTTTCTGTAAGTAATGAAAGGTTAAAATGTGGGGATAAAGGCACCGATGTCAGGTGTATACATTGCTCTTTGCCGCACTAGTATCCGACCCTGGCCGGAACAGCAGGAGGGGCTGAGGGAGCTGGGAAGGGGCTCAGCCTGGAGAAAAGGAGGCTCAGGGGGAACCTTCTGGCTCTGCACAACTCCCTGACAGGAGGGGACAAGAGGCTGCTGCAAGTTCAGGCAGCGCCGGAGCCGCGTGGTTCCCCCTCTCCTCCCCCGCTTCGCCTCTTCCTCCCTCCCTCCTCCTGCTCCTCCCCCACTCCCGGAGCCCCCGCAGCCCGCGGGAGGGGCAGGGATGGAGCCGGGACAGGTCGGAACGCAGAGAGGGCTGGGGGGATGCCAGGAGTGGGAGTGACTGGGCTGTACTGGGATCATTCTGGGTGACTGAGTTCTACTGGGATCACACTGGCAGTGAGGAGGAGCAGCGCGATGGCTCCAGCGCTGGGGCTGGGGGCGCTCCTTGGGGGCCAGGGGGAAGTGGGAGGCCCGGCACGGGGACCCTGAACCGCAGCTGTCGGCACGGGGACCCCCCTGTTCCGCTTATCCTGCACAAGGCTCCCCCTGAATCCCCCATTTCTGGACATCAGGGCTCCCTGCTTCCCTTCTCCTGGCCATCCCATGGCTCCCAGCCTCCAGACTTGCTGTGGGCTTGACCCTGAGATGCCCTGGAATGCCTTGGTCCCCCAATCCTGCCTTTCACAACCCCCAGCCCCAGCTTTGTGCAAAATCAGAGACCCCCTGAACTCCTCGTTCTCAAACATCCCGGGTATCCCCACCCTGGTCCCCCCTTTTTGGGAAATCCTGGACTCCCCTTTCCTGGGCTCAAGGACCCCCTGGTACTCCCTTCTACCTCTCCACATCCCTGCTCATGTCCCCTATCCCTCAGCTGTGCCCTGTCCCTGTCCCCTGTCCCTTGGTTCTGTGGGGCCCAAGGTGGCAGCAGGAGCCAGGGCAGCCCCAGGGGAGAACAACCCTGAGCCCCAGCTTGGCCAGTTCCCCCCAGGTCACTCCCAGCATGGGCCCTGTGGCTCCCAGTCACTCCCAGCATGATCCCAGTATGATCCCAGGTGTTTCCATTCACCCCTACTATAGTTTCAGGCACTCCCAGTATGGTTCCAGTCCTTCCCAGTATGATTCCAGTATGAACCCAGTGACTCTCAGTACAGTGCCATTTGCCACCAGTATGGTCCCAGTCACTCCAAGTCACCCAGTATGATTTCCAGTCACTCCCAGTAGGATTCAAGTCACTCCCAGATACTCCCAGTATTATTCCAGTAACTTCCTTTATGGTTCTTTTGTGATTCCAGTCACTCCTGGTCTCTCCCAGTACATCCCAGTTGTCCCTAATGTGTTTCCACTCACTCCCAGTTGCTCCCAGTAGCTTCCAGTATGATTCCATTTGCTCATAGCCACTCCCAGTCACCTCCAGCATGATTCCAGTCACTTCCTGTATATCCCAGTTGCCCCAACATGGTCCCAATTGCCCTCAGCCTGCCCCTAGTCACTTCCAGTATGATTCCAGAAGGATCCCAGTCACCCTCAGTGTGGTGCCAGTTGCTCCCAGTATGATCCCATTTGTCCCAGCATAGTTCCATTTCCTCCCAGTGTGATCCCAATTGCCTCTAGCACAGACCCACTCCCTCCCAGTATGATCCCAATCTGATGCCATGATGATCCCATTTGCTCCCAGCTTGGTCCTAGCTGCTCCCAGCTTGGTCCTAGTTGCTCCCATTTCCTCCCAGTCTGATCCCAGTTGCTCCCAGTGGCCCCTGTGTTATGTTTTGGAATGGGAGGAAATTTAGGGAAGTGATACAAAGTTTTTTGTGGATCTGACCGTCTGTTGACCTGCTGAAAAGTTAGACATGCTTTTGTGAAGCACACATGGTAAAGACCAAAAAATTCAGAAACTTTTCTTTTCTTTGTTGGTCGGCAAGGAGGTGCTGGGTTTGGGTTTGGGCTTCAGCTCTGTGTCTTGGCTGGGCTGGGGTGGGCTGGGCTGGGCAGTCTTGCTGCAGGCTGGGCTTCTTTTCTATTTTCTGGGTTTCTTGCTGGCTTCTCTCTCCATGGGCTCTGGTTTGGCCAGGCTGGGCTTCAGCAGCTGCTGGGCAAGGAGACGGGGGAGGCTGTGGAGCTTTAGCCAGAGCAGGGCTGGCTGTGGCTGTGAAGATCTCTCTGTCAGGCTGCTGCTTCTTCTTGTGAGCATGGCTGAGATCAGAGACTTCTGTAGCTGCTGTAGAAAACTAAACACTAACTATAAAGCTGATCTGAACACAACTGAGCCACAGCTTTCTGTTACAAGTTATTGGTGGGTTAGGTAGGCTTCAGGCGTGATGTTAACTTTTTCAGTACTTCAATCTTCTTTTGAGTGAGAGAAATAAACAAAATGCAAGTATATTGAAAACAAGATGAAGATTCAAGTTAATAGTAATTCCCAGATGGGAGGGGTGAGAAGATGCTTTGTTTTTAGAGCTGAAATACTCTTGTAAGATATAAAGAAAAAACTCTTTTCCCTTATAACACATAAAACTCCAAGGAAATGAAAGTGTTTGAATTGATATTAGTTAAAGTGTGGGATCTCAGCACCTCAGGACTGATGTGTAGAGTGACCGAGACCACCCTTGGGGGGCTTGGGAGTCCTGGAATGTTGCCAGAAGTGTCTGGTGGCTGGACTTTGATCCTACACGGGAGACGACACCTGTATGAGGGTGGGAGGATTTCACTGGGGTAAATGGTGAAGGGACAAGTTAATTAGAGTGTGAAACACAAGGTTTAAGATTTCTGTACAGGGGGGTCTAAAGAAGTAAGATGGAGGAATTGGGGCGTGTCCTGTTCTTCTTCTTCTTCTTCTTGGCCTCCATCTTCTTTGGTGATGTTGGCACTTTGGGATTGGTTATTACTAAAAGTGCACTGGTCAATAAGGGCAAAAGGTATTGGGGAAAATTGATAAATATTGTATATGTAATTTTGAGTGTAAAGATAGGTGACCGCCCCGGGGGCGCGCAGTGTGCTCATGGCTGGCTTGCTGTGCAGACCTCTGTTGGGCTAAGAGAAAATCTTTTAGATAAACAACTAATAAACACTGAAGACCGAGAAAAAACCTGAAGCCTCATCTCGTCCTTTGAAGCGTGGGCTGTCCAAGGCCACCCCGGGCCTTTCCAGGTCTTTAAAACAGCCGAGAAACCGACAAGTGGCGTTCGCTGCGTGGGCTACTCCCCACCAACCTTTCGGGGGGAAACAGCCCTGAAGAGCTGAAGAGCTGAAGAGCTGAAGAGCCGAGAGGGCAGCTCCAGCCTTGGATGAATTCCCAGGAGAGCAGTGATAACTCCTGAGGAGAGAAGCCTGAAGAAAGAAGAAAAAACGGCCAGGAGAGTCTGCAAAAAACAGCAGTCACTGAGAATTACATCTCTCAGCTTCTGCCAAAGAAAGTTCGTAGCAGAGCAGCCCAGACCGGAACCAGAAAGGCGCCTCTGGATCCATCCCTCATGACCTGCTGGACGGAGATCGGGAGCCTTCGGACCGCTCTGATGACAGATTCGGTGAGAAGGTCAAAAAATAAGAACATGGGAGGCAGACTCTCCCAGGAACAGCGGGAAATTTTGTCCGCCTTACAAGGCGTGGCTGAATCATACACGGAAGGGATCCCAAAGAAGGAATTAAAACAACTTTTATTGTGGGTGAGGCTCAATTATCCACTTGCAGAGACATGCCTGCTATTCGAAGTGGGGTTTTGGCAGGAAATTAACAGACATTTATATCTCTTAGCAACGGAAAAAGATGAGACAGCGTTAAAGCTGCTCTCGCCAGCAAGAATAATGCTAGAAGGCATTTCGGTGCAGTCGAAAAGACTGGCGGGACCCTCAGAAGGAGGGGGGGAGCAAAGCTCTGAGAAAAAATTAGCTCGGGCCTCAAGTAGCCAGGGGGAAAGGGCTCTCGAGGAAAGAGAGCAGGAAATAGTATCAAAGCCTCCGGTCCCAAGACCCAGAAACCCCAGGAAACTCCTAAAGCGTCCTGAAACCCCGGAGAGTACAGGGGAGTCAGGATCGGAAGGGGGGATGCAGGGGGGAGAAAAGGGATTGGGAGGGGCGCTTTCTCGCAGCGGCGCGGCGGCAGAGAAGGGCGGCCAGGCTGCGGCGGTGCAAGCGGGGGGCACGGGTAAAGAGATAACGGGAGACACGAGTTCCGGTGCGGCTTTTGTCAGCGCAGAGCCGGGGGTGGCGGCCGCCCCGGCCGGCAGGGTAGCAGAGACGCACGCGGCGGGCGGAACTTGCAAAGACCCGGGAGGGGAATCACAAACCAGCACGGGGGTGTTAGGCACGGGCGGCGAATTGGGGGGAGCTGCGCAGCCCCAAAGGGCCACCGTAGAGAGACGCGGGAGGCGCGCTGTTGTGACGTCAGACCCTGTGCGGAGGTCGGCTCGGATCGCGGAGTGGGCCCGGGTGCCGGTGGGAGCCGGGCTGCACACACCGGTGGGAGGAGTGGACACAGCGTCAGAGGAGGAGGAGACAGAGTCAGGGACAGACCGAGGGGAGGAGGCTTCGGAGGTGGAACAAGGGGGAGAGAGTGACGTCAGCTCAGGAGAGACAGGCAGCGGCTCGGAGAGCACGCATGCGCAGAGAGCAGAGCACGGGCAGGGGCGGGCCAGGTCCCCTGTGATGTCTCGGGCGAGGAGGGGCCGTGCTTGGGATTCTACGTCCCGGGGCTCCACACCTTCTCCAGACCTGGTGCCTTTAGTCGAAACTCTCGGAGTCCAAAGCTCATCCCTTCAAGGGGGACGTTCTGGTGTTCGAGCTCCATTTTCGGCTGAATTAAAAGCCAGGCACACTCGGTCTCAAATCAGATCGCAGACACGGCAGTCGACCGGAAGAGCAGTCGAGCTCATTCCGTCATCTGAGCTGGGGAGGCCGGTGACCGCGCCACCTAGTGGGAGGAGGACAGAAGTGCAGGACATGCCGGATCTGTTCGGTGGAGCCACAGCGCCGTCTCGTGGCGAGACTGCAACAATGCTGCAATTTTTTTCCAACAATATTTAAAAGGAAAAGCACTTCAAAGAAGACAATGATAACACAACAAAGGGATTATCCATCGACTTCGGGATTTCGTGAAGACGATGAAAGTTCAGATGAAGGACAGCAACAAGGAGAAGATGTCATAAGGATCACAGCATCGGAAGGTGTTCCGGCATGGATGCTGTCAGCAGCAGAAACAGCAAAAAGCTTCTTGCATTCATTTGATACAGCAAAAAAGAAATATCAACAGGATCCTCGAGTTTCCTTTTCGGATTTAGGAGCGAGGCCAAAAACCTCAAGGCAAAAAATGAGGTACGATGAATCACCGATGACATCCACAACACCATTATTCATGCAAATCTCAATGGAGTCTCAAGAAGAGGAATTTCAAGAGCCGGTGAAGACGATGGATTGGAAGCGAATCAGAAAAGCGTTGGCAAAAGGAAAGCATTTATTTCCAGGATCAGGAGATCTGACAATGCTGGTGACATATGATGCCCAGGGACAGAATCCAAGGTGGGAAAGGATGGGTCATGAGACACTCAAAGACTTAGGGAAGGCGGCTCAAACTTTTGGGCTGAACTCACAATACGTCAAACAGCTACTAAGAGGGACATTCACCACGTATGACCTCACACCATATGATATTCTAAGTATTGTGGCAATGATTCTCACTGACACACAGAGTCTCGTCTGGGAAAAAAGGTGGAGAAAATATCTTTCTGAATTGCGGAATAGATATCAAGGTGGGCCAAACGCGAACCTCACAGAAGGGCAGTTAGCAGGGGATCCTCCAGACGACAACCCAGGGGAACAAGCAGTGCGGCTTCCACGACGAGTGTTAAGCGACATCAAAGAAGCAGCACAAATGGCAATCATGCAAATTACACCAACAGGAGCTCCGGATGTTCCGTTCTCTTGCATCAGGCAAGGTCCCGCAGAGCCATTCATGTCGTTCATCGATCGACTCATGCAAGCCGTGGATCGACAGGTGACGATCGAAGAAGCGAAGAGGCCTCTCTTGGAGAGTTTAGCTTTCGGCAATGCCAACCCAGATTGTCAACGGGTGATTAGTGCCATGCCAGGACGGCCATCCTTGGCAGAGATGGTGGAGGCATGCAGCAAGGTGGGGACACCTCAGCATGTCGCAGCGATTGTGAAGAACGAGTTAAGAGAGGAATGGGAAGAACAGTGAAAGGGACATTCAGAAAGGCAATCAAAGGACAAGACATTAGAGAAGATGCTCGAAAAAATAGTCCATCAACAGGACGAGAACATCAACAAAGTTCTTGTACGATGCAGAAAAAGAACAATCCCCCAGGAGGACAGTGCTACAAATGTGGGGAGTTTGGGCACATGAAAAGGAATTGTCCACGAACACATACGCCAGCGCCAGCACAGAAGGCGGAATGGCCAATTTGTGCACGGTGCGGAAGAGGAAGACACTCTGTGAAAGAATGTTATTCCCAGACAGATGTGGACGGAAATCCGTTACCGCATCCGGGAAACAAGAAGCAGAGCGCGGCCGTAAATCGCCAGCACGCTCAGACACAAGTACTGGCGGTGTCACAAGAGCAGACAGGGCAATCATCAGTGAGCGACAAGCAGATGCCCTCAGCAAAACCCTCAGTCGATTCCACAGTGACCCAGACCCCCTCCCACCAGGGGCACAGTGTGCACTGGCAGCTTCAAAACTAGTATGCTTTCTAGATGAAAGTCATGCGGAGATACCAACGGGTACCCGCGGGGATTCATACAAGAAACAAAATTTCTTGATAGTTGGACAAGATAAATGCAGTATTCTTGGACTCATTGTTTATCCAACGGTTGTCTCAGCGGACAAAAATACTGAATTAACAGTTTTGGCAAGAGCGCTTCGTCAACCATTGACTGTACCGGAAAATACTGTGGTTGCGAGAGCTTTCTCATTGCCGCCACACGCAATTGGAGAGGTCATGTCAATCTTCGACGAAGAAGGTTTCCCTATGAAGGAACATGTTGAAGTACATACCACATGGGTGAAGCACATAGGTCGAGACCGACCCACGCTCACATGCCAATTGACATGTGGGGACATGACAATAGCAATCAGAGGTATGCTCAACACAGGGGCGGATGTAACGGTAATATCTTTTGGCCACGCAGTTGGAGCTTGGTCGCACCATTGGGTTCTCTCTCAGGCATAGGGGGAGCATCTCTGTGTCTGCAAAGTGAGAATTCTGTTGTTGTCAGGGGACCAGGAGACAAGACGGCGATCATTCACCCTTTTGTAGTCCAAAAGCCGATCACAGTCTGGGGTTGGGACCTTTTGGCACAATGGGGCGCGAAGATCGAAGTGGATTTTTAATAGGGGTCACTGCGGCACTCGCCACATTGAAGTTGACATGGAAAACAGATGATCCAGTTTGGGTGGATCAGTGGCCCCTTGAGCGGAGAAAATTGAGTGCTTTGAAAGACCTGGTCCAAGAACAATTGCAGAAGGGACACATCAAGCCAACAGACAGCCCTTGGAATTCTCCAGTGTTTGTCATCAAGAAAAAGCTATCGGGCAAATGGAGGTTGTTACATGATCTCAGGAAGATCAACGAAGTCATAGAAGACATGGGACCACTTCAGTTAGGACTTCCATCTGTCTCAATGATTCCCAGAGATTGGCAGCTTGTGGTCATTGACCTCAAGGATTGTTTTTTCAGTATTCCACTCCATCCAGATGATGCTCCGAGATTTGCCTTTTCAGTTCCGAGTATCAACAAGGAAACGCCTCTGCAGTGGTACCATTGGTTCGTTCTTCCACAAAGCCTCAAAAATTCTCCGACGATCTGTCAATGGTACGTGGCACGAGCTTTGGCACCAGCGCGGAGGAAATTTCTGAAGGTGAAGAGCTTTCATTTTCATCATGGATGCTTTCATTTTCATTACATGGATGATTTGCTCATTGCAGCATCAACACAACAGGAGCTGCAAGAAGCTCGTGACTGTGATTGCAGAGATGCAAAAGGCAGGTCTGGAAATCAGCATTTCAAAGATTCAGGAGGTTGCGCCTTGGAAATATCTAGGGTGGAAAATTTCAGAGAGAACAATAAAACCTCAAAAAATGGAGATCAGCACTAAGATCAGCAATTTGCATGATTTGCAACAGCTTTTGGGAGAAATCAACTGGATGAGGCCAGTTTTGGGAATCACAAACAGCGACATCCCAGCATTGCTCGATCTTTTGAGAGGAGACACAGACATTCGGTCTCCCAGGACACTCACGCCAGAAGCGAAAAAAGAGTTGGAGAAAGTCACGGACGCGATACAGAAAAGGCAGGCACATCGATTTGTTCCAACGTTGCCTTTTCAGTTGGCAGTGCTGGGGAAGAAAACGCAGTTCCATGGTTTGATCTTCCAATGGGACAAATCACAAAAGGACTCTGATAATCATAGAGTGGATTTTCCTACCACACAGGCCCGCAAAAACAATTCTCACAGATCTGGAGATGGCAGCACAGATCATCATAAAGGCGAGAACAAGGTTGCTGACAATGGCAGGAAGAGAATTCTCAGTCATCAGATTACCTTTGAAGCGAAACTATTTCAATTGGGCAATGCAACAATCGAAAGACCTGTTAATCGCGTTGTTAGCGTTCCCAGGAACTTGCACAGTCCACTTTCCACGACATAGAATACTGCAATCACAGATATGCTATAGAGCAAAACCAAGAATAAGTGAAGAACCTTTGGATGGGATCACAGTGTTCTCAGATGGCTCAGAGAAGACACACAAATCAGTGATCACGTGGAGAGACTCAATGACAGGGGATTGGGAATCAGATGTGAGGATGGTTCAGGGGTCTCCACAAATTGTGGAGTTGGCAGCCATTGTCCGAGCATTTCAGTTGTTCGAACAACCTCTCAATCTGGTGACAGATTCCGCATATGTTGCGGGTGTGGTCAAGAGATTGGAGGGTTCGCTCTTGAAAGAAGTCAATAATGAGGTTTTATACTCATATCTAACGAGCTTGAAAACACTGCTAGAGAGCAGGGAAAGAGAATATTTTATCACACACATTAGAGCGCACACAACACTTCCGGGGTTTTTAGCGGAAGGGAATGCTCTGGCGGACAGGTTGACAATGCCCATTTCGCAAACACTGCCGGACATTTTTGAGCAGGCAAGATTAAGTCATGCGTTCTTTCATCAGAATGCGCAAGCGCTGATGGAGTCCTTTCGTCTCACAAAGAGTCAGGCGAGGGAGATCATTAGTGCTTGTCCAGACTGTCAGCTTGTGCAGCCACCTTCTTCTACCGGAGCAATCAATCCGCGGGGGCTGCAAAGTCTTCAGTTGTGGCAAGCTGATGTCATGAAGTATCCATCTTTTGGAAGGCTCAAAAATGTTCATGTTTCTGTAGATACATTCTCAGGTGCAGTCTTTGCTTCACCACATGCAGGGGAAACAGCAGACCATGCTTGTCGACATTTTCTGCAAGCATTCGCATCATTAGGTGTGCCTCAGGAGATAAAAACAGATAATGGTCCAACGTATACAGGCAGGGTGCTTGACAGATTCCTGAAAAGGTGGGGTGTCAGACACACGTTTGGTATTCCACATTCGCCCACAGGTCAGGCGATCATTGAAAGAACACATCACACCCTGAAATCCCTTCTGGACAGGCAGAGAAGGGGTGAACCAAAGGCAACACCTCACATGAAATTAAATAAGGCACTGTATGTGTTGAACTTCCTAAATAGCTCGTCCTCAGAACCTAATCCACCAATCGTGAGACATTTTCTAAACAGCACACAGGCAAAGCTAAGGGAAAATCCTTTAGTTTTGATCAGAAACCCAGAGACAGGACAAATAGAGGGTCCTTTCAAACTAATCACTTAGGGCAAGGGTTTCGCTTGTGTTTCCACAGATTGAGGTCTGAAGTGGGTGTCAGCGCAACACGTGAAGCCATTTCGAACGTGAGAACACGAGAACGCTGATCCAAGAAACAAAGAGACGAGTACTCAGACAGAAGTCGAGACTCAGACTGGAAAGAGCGATTCAGAAGAGAAATAAAAGGAAACTAAGGACTTTGGGGAATTTTCCGCTACAGTCTTGAATGAAAAGCAAAACAATGATTTCACACAAAAGCGAAGTAATGAGTTTCATGATGCTTATGTGCATCAGTCTTTCATTCATTGCAATAAGCAATGGTAGAATTCTTTGACATCTCTCCCATTTGGAGAGGAATTTTAAAAGTAGGGTTCTATGTTTTAATAGTTCTCCTAGTCCTCATACTTGTCGTCCCATGCATATTTGCATGTTTAAAACGTGCCATGAATCAGATAGCAAAAGACGTTTTCTTGGTGCAAACAGAAGGGGGAGATGTGGGATCTCAGCACCTCAGGACTGATGTGCTGAGTGACCGAGACCACCCTTGCGGGGCTCGGGAGTCCTGGAATGTTGCCAGAAGTGTCTGGTGGCTGGACTTTGATCCTACATGGGAGACGACACCTGTATGAGGATGGGAGGATTTCACTGGGGTAAATGGTGAAGGGATAAGTTAATTAATTGAGTGTGAAACACAAGGTTTAAGATTTCTGTACAGGGGGGTCTAAAGAAGTAAGATGGAGGAATTGGGGCGTGTCCTGTCCTTCTTCTTCTTCTTCTTCTTCTTGGCCTCCATCTTCTGTGGTGATGTTGGCACTTTGGGATTGGTTATTACTAAAAGTGCACTGGTCAATAAGGGCAAAAGGTATTGGGGAAAATTGATAAATATTGTATACGTAATTTTGAGTATAAAGATAGGTGACTGCCCCGGGGGCGCGCAGTGTGCTCATGGCTGGCTTGCTGTGCAGACCTCTGTTGGGCTGAGAGAAAATCTTTTAGATAAACAACTAATAAACACTGAAGACCGAGAAAAAACCTGAAGCCTCTTCTCGTCCTTTGAAGCGCGGGCTGTCCAAGGCCACCCCGGGCCTTTCCAGGTTTTAAAACAGCCGAGAAACCGACAGTAAAGGCTTCTACATTAAAGTAAGCAGATGTTGAAATAGCTGTAATCCCATGAGAAGTTTGTACAAAGAAAGAGCGTAGTCTTGTGCTTCTAAAAATGAAGATCTCTGCTCCCAGAGATGAAGAGGATTTTAGAGATAGATAATGAGAATTTTTGCCTTTGAACAGCTCATCTTTAAAACAATACCCCATCAATCAACATAGCACATCTCCAAGCTGTGGGAAGGCTTGTAGAAATAAGAAAGATTTTATGATAGCAAGGTTCCCCTGGCAGTTGTTATTCATGACAAAATTGAGAACCATGAGAAAACTGTTTTTTCCTTTTGTAGAAAAGTCTCCATAACTTTAACAAGAGGGACTTCTCTCCCTAAGTGAACTAAAAAATGACTATTTTAGAGGTAGTAAACTGACTAGAAATCTTAAGTTTAGTTTCTTTACATTGTCAGTGAGAAAGAAAAAATTGTGGGGAGAAGTATTCTAAAAAGTTTGCTTTCATTCCTACTACCTGTTTTTTTTTCTTTTAGTTACTATTAATAAAATTTTTCTTTCTACTCTTTTAAAGTTTTGAGCCTGCTTTACCTTTCTCCTAATCCTATCTCACAACAAAAAATAAGTGTATTAGTAATTAACCACACCAAACCCATGACATTCTTTAGTCCATTGGCCAAAAAAGCCTCAAAATTAAATAGATCTTAAATTAGCAAACCAAAACCACAACACCCTGGCACAGAGCCAGTCACTCCCAGTATGATCCCAGTATGAATGCACTGTGATCCCAGTCTTCCCCAGCACAGTCCCAGTCAATCCCAGTTGCCCCCAATGTAGATTCAGTGACTCCAGTCGCTCTCAGTGTGTTCTCAGTCATCCCCAGTATGGTTACAGTCACTCCCAGTATATCCCAGTTGGTCCCACTGTGATCCCTGTTGCCCCAGTTCTGGCCCTGCTGAGTCCCAGTGTGCTCTGATCCTGCTCCAGTGGGTCCCAGAGCTGGGTGCAGTGTATCCCGGTGTATCGCAGTGTATCCTGGTGTATCCCCGTGTATCCCACTGTATCCTGGTGTGTCCCAGTGTGTCCCAGTGTGTCCCAGTCTGCCATTCCTGACAAGTCTGGCTGGCCTTGGCCCAGTGACACTCTCACTTGCCTTCCAAACACTGAGGCTCTGTGCTTTCCTTCCTATAGAAAAGAACTGTCCTTCTCAGCCAGGTACCCATGGCCACAATTGGGATTTCACTTCTAGCATTGCCTGTTGTGACAGACTGGAGGAGATTGTTGGCTCAAAACATTTCATGTGCTTGGGAGGAAGGGCAGGTCCAGCCTTGTCCTGCCCTGTAAGCCCAGCCCTGCCCTGCCCTGTGACCCCAATCCCCCCAGAGCCTCTATCCCAGCCCAGCAGTGTCTGCCAGTCCCTGGCACAGCACAGGCAATGCTCCACAGCCATCTCTGCAGCCCCCAGCCCAGCTCCTGAGGGACCAAATGAGCCCAAGGATCACCCATGGGAAGGGCCCAGGAAGTCCAGGGGGTTATTGAAGGCTGACCACAAGGCAAGCACACATCTTGACCCTACCTCCTCCTGGAATTTCTATCTGAACACTGCTGCAATCTAGGAGTTGGTAGCTGTGTGTGTGCTTCTCTGTATCTTTTTTGTCTTTCTCTCTTTCTAATTCACTCTTCTTGTAAATTTTGAGTAACCTAAAATTGAACA
Source organism: Melospiza georgiana (assembly GCF_028018845.1). Taxonomy (NCBI): domain Eukaryota; kingdom Metazoa; phylum Chordata; class Aves; order Passeriformes; family Passerellidae; genus Melospiza; species Melospiza georgiana. The sequence goes on along the minus strand of NW_026652218.1, from coordinate 286,961 downwards.
GGCTCAGAGTTAGTGAAGTTGAATGGGCCAAGTCAGTGCTTTGAGAAGTGTTTTTTGTTGATTGAATGTCATAATAAACCTTTTGCCAAAGTTTCTCTGATTTTCCAAAGTTCCCAGTAAAGGCTGTTTTGTTGTTTTGAGCTCCTGAGAATCTCTTGTTGGTATTTCTCCAGAGCACCCAACTCAGAGTACAGAAACAGCTGTAATTCCTTTTAAATGTCTCCTTGAGAGAGTTTTTTGGGGGATGGGAGTCAGGGCTTGTCTGTCCTGCTTGGCACACCCCAGGCAGGGCTTTCCCAGCCACATTCCACACTCCATTTCCCAGCTGAAGCCGCTGGTGCCTCTGAGTTGTGCTGTCCCAGCCTCAGGGACACTCTCCTTGTCTGCCCATTCCCCCACGGTCTCTGGGCAGGGATGGCCTCAGTGGGGGCTGCTGACATCCTCAGCACCTTGGAGGCTGCTGCTGAATTTTCCTGCTCCAGAGGCTTTTTCAGCCTTCAGCTCTCCAGTGCAGGAATTCAGTGTCCCAGGGCTCAAAACCATTCAGAACACCTTAACAAGCCAAGCCTCTGGGAATAATTTGATTTAGGTTTTCAAATCTTTTGTGGTTAATCAGGCAGATTTCAGAAATGCATTCAAACAGAATATATTTTATTTAAAAAAACAGTGAGAAAAGATTTCTTAGGTCCCATTTAGGTTTTTCCCTGTTGATAAATTGATATGTGCAATCTCCAATTGACACTGAATCCAAGTACTTCCTCATGAATTTGAGTAGATATGAAAATCAAGACCCTTCATGTCAGGCTGACAATCAATCACACTCTGTCCCTACCCCCACCCCACCATTTCCCCCATCCAAGGCCTGGCACTCAGAGCAGCCTTGTGCAAATCTGAGCTTCCTCCAGCCCAGGCTGCACCTGCAGCTTTCAGCTCCTTGGCTCCAACTCCCACCTGCTTTCCTTGGAGAAGGAGCTGCCTGAGACACAGAGGGACATTATGAATTAAAAAAACATGGCCATTAACTGCTTTATACCAACACAGAGTAATGGCAACCAAAATGCACTCAGACCAGGGTTTTTTCCACTCTCTTTCAAGCCTCGCGCATTAGGCACCAAATTTTGTCCTGGTTTAGGGCAAATTTGGGAGAAAACCTCCAAAGGGGCCCCTCCAGAAAGCAAACCCACATTGCCCCTCCCCACAACCAGGTCAGGAAGGATTCCCTGGAGAGAAGTGGAAAGAACCTGTTTATTTAACAGACACAGCACCCCCAGCACACAAAATGAACAATACCAGGTGACACCACTCTTTCACCACTCTGAAAAAGATGACAAATTCAGAAAGCCTCTCTTGGGGGCGGTCGCTCTGTTATCAGTCCCTCAGGTGCTGGGGTAGCTGCTGCAGCCACAAGGTGCAAACTCTTGGTGTTTCCCAGGTCCCAGTCCAGAGCAGGTTTGAGTGGTTCTAAAAAAAGGAAAGGAGAAATAGTCCAGGGAAAAATTCGGACTGCTTAGCTAAACTAATTAATGAACAGAAGCAAAAGCAAGAGCAAAGCAGGAGTAAAGCAGAAGCAAGAGCAAAGCAAAAAGCCAAGCAAAAAGCAAAAGCAGCACCATGTACTGCCCTGTCTCTGTGTCCCGCCAGCCGTGGGGGAGTGGCTGAGAGCAAAACCAAAACAAAACTTCGCTCTTCAGAGCCAGTCTTGAAAGCACAGAACATAATATCCAGCATAAACAGAACAGACAACTGGGGATACAAGCGTCCTAACGTCACCCTAGGACAGCAAAGTTATTCCAAACTGCCCCCCAGCAGCTCCCTCCTCACCGATGCCATCTGCTGGGGCTCTGCCAGCTTCAGGAGATGCCTCCAGGGCCTGCATTCCCTGTGGGAAAAATGCATATTGTATGACTGGCTTTTAACAAATATTAGAATGAATATTATATGTGTTGTGTTAGAAAGTTATGTTGTACTAATTTTCTTAAGTAGTGTTTTAAATCTAGTTTTAGGGTATAACATAATGTTAAAATAGAAACTATGCTATGTAAGATATTTTTTAAAGAGAGGACTTACAGTGAGATAGCAGCCACAGGACACCTAAATCTTTCAGAGAAAGAGAATTTATTGCTCTCTTAACAGAAGAAACGAACTTCTTCTTGCCTGCTCAGCCATGAAGACGCCGTCAGCATTCAGAGGAAGAAGTTGACACTGACCAGACAGAATCCTGTGTTTGAATAGAATTTATGCATCATGGATGAGGGGTATGAATATGCAACAGGTTATTGTTTTTAAGGGTTAATCCTCTGTTAACCTGTGTCCTTTCTTGGGCTTATTTTGCCCAGAAAAAGGTACTTGGACATCCATGACTCTTTGTTCTTCTTGTCTCATATTGTCCTAAAACTTAATTGTCCAAATTTTTATTATCCTAATTATATTAATCTTTTTATAACAATTTAATTACTACTAAAATTTGAAAAATTTAAAAAGAAGTGATTGGCGTTTTTCACACAGTATCTGACACATCATCCCATGTACCAATGTTTCTGGGGGAACCATTTACAACATGGGGGGGGTCACAGGATGTGAAAAACACCAATCACTTGTTTTTTAAAAGTTTAAAAGTAATAAAATGGTTATAAAAATAGCAATATAATTAGAGTAATAATAATTTGGGTAATTTGGATTAAGACAATATGATACAATAGAAACAGAGTTACGGATGTCCGGGTACCTTTTCTGGGCAAAATAAGCCCAAAAAAAGACACGGGTTAACAGAGGATTAACCCTTAAAAACAATAACCTGTTGCATATTCATACCCCTCATCCATGATGCATAAATTCCATTCAAACACAGGATTCTGTCTGGTCAGTGTCAGCTTCTTCCTCTGAATCCTGACAGCACCTTCATGGCTGAGCAGGCAGGAAGAAGTTCGTTTCTTCTGATAAGAGAGCAATAAATTCTCTTTCTCTGAAAGATTTAGGTGTCCTGTGGCTGCTATGTCGCTGCAAGTCCTTTCTTTAAAAAAGTATCTCACATAGCATGGTTTCTATTTGAACATTATGTTATACCCTAAAACTAGATTTAACCTACTACTTAAGAAAATTAATTGTAAAATACAAAGTTGTGTTTCGTGTCAAGTACAAACAGGCGATGTGTGTTGTTGTGAATGCGAAATGTGTAGACCCCGACAATGAGAGAGCTGTGAATTCTAATAATAACTGAAGAGAATAAAGCATAGAAAAAGGCCTTTAAACCTATCTATTGTTTGCAAATTAACCCTAGTTGATTTAAGAGCATTAGAATTAAAGTGCTAAAAATGTTGCTTTTTGCCTGCATTTAATCCATAAAGAGTTCTGCAGTAATAACCTTTTGAAGTATAATGTTAGAATATTACTTGTATCCTTGAAACTATAGCTTTAGAATATATATAAAAGAAATATGCTTATCTTACGCCTTATTGAAGCAGAGAAAAACAGCTTGAGAAAAGAAGATGAACATCACATCAAGAGTTTATAGTTTCGACCAAAAAGAAGCTAGACATCACTGTTACGAGATTTATAGTCTCTGCAATTAAAAGGTGAACACACATCTGAAGAGCTAGACCCCACCACATGAGATTCGTCTTTCTTCTTTCAGAAATGAAACCATCACCATCTAGAGTTACTCCTTTTGAGATACATCCTGAAAAACTAAGATCACAATAGTGTATAGAATCATGATGTAATAATTTAGAATAAAAATTGCTGATGAGTAAAAAAATTAGAAACAGAAACTGCTGAAAAAGCTGATAAGTACCCCTATAAATACCTGTAACCCTCAATTATCGGTGTGCAGTTGGAGGGAAAACTTCCCCCACTGTACCCAGCGCTGTATTGCTCATACTTTACCATATTAAATAATAAATTGATTGCTGCTTGAATATTAGCCTAGTCAAGCTTCTTATTCATAACAATAATACAGCATAACTTTCTGACAAAACACATATAATATTCATTTTAATATTCGCGAAAAGTCAATCATAAAATACGCATTTTTGCCACAGGAGGACTGGGCTCTCCCAGTTATTCCCTGTGCAGGCGTGACCCCCCCCTTCCCCTCAGAGCTCTCCCGCGCTGAGGGGCCGCTGCCGCTTCCCGCCCTTCGCGCCCGCCCTCAGCGGCCGCCGGGAGCTGGGGCCGCCCCGCCCGCCCTTTTATCGGAGCCATGGAGAAGGAAAACCGCTTTAAATTGTTCATGCCGCCGCGTCTGAGCGCTGGGCAGGTGTCTGCGGGCAGATCCCAGGTAAGTGCTCGGCCGCGGGGCCGCTGAGGGCGGCCCATATCACACCTTCCCCCGCCTCCCCCGGCTGCCCCTTCGGGCTGTGCTGCTCTGGAGGCCGCGGCTGAGGAGGGGACGGGGGGAAAGCGCAGGGGCCCTTCTCCGGGGACACGGGGACAGTGCTGTGCCCGGGGAGTGCCCCGGCAGGGCCCCGAGCTGGAGCACACACACACCTGCCCCTTGCTCCCAAAGAGCCCCGAGCTGGAACACACACACACCTGCCCCTTGCCCCGGGCTGGAGCACACACACACCTGCCCCTGTATAGGCCGGGACGGCTCCTGTGCTGGACTCATTTCTGTGTGTATGCCTAGTGTGGCACATGCACAGACATCTTTGGTTTGAATTTCAAAGACCTTTGTTGTTGTTATCTATCAAAACTGAAGGGAATCATCTTCTCAAGCATCCGCTCTGTGTTGTAAGTCCGTGTTTGATGTGGGTAATTCAGCCCAGAGAGCGAGCAGGGCTCTATCGCTGGCCGGGGTCTGTGTACAAATCACCAACGGGATGGGATTGCTGAGGAACTGACTTGAGCTGTTTTATTTTCCCATCATCAGTCTCATTACATGGTTATGACAGTGGGAAGATGCCAGCAGCTCACATCCCAGGCAGCTGACCAAGAACTTAATGTTACAACTTACTTTAAAAGTTTTTTGACCAGTCACACAAATCAAAAGCACATTGACAGTAGTTCAGTCCAAGCACTATAAGCACACGTACCTTTGGTTAAAACAATGCTTGCTTATTTTGAATACAATACCTGCTTTTAAGCCTTAAAGCAAAATGCACATAGCTCCATTATTAACCTTAAAACTTCCTAATATCTGGCTAGATAAACTTTTCTGTAACTTAGGGAGTTATTCTAGCCAAACGTTAATACACAGACCATTGTTCTATTTGTCCTTACTTTTCTACTTTTTACATTATTTTTTCTGCTGACCTATCTCATGGCTACTGCTTGGCTCTAATCCCAGTTCTGCTGTCTCTGAGACTGCCTTTTGCAGCTTTCTGAAACCCCTCTGATTTTATGGATTCCCACAGGCCCCACTCAGATGCTCGCACTGGCATTGGTGTCTTGGTCTCACTAGATCAGGTGTGCAGTGAAAATGTACTGTCCCCACACTGAGTTACGGGAATTCCACAAGTTATTTTTTCATGTCGAAGCTCCTAATGAAGTATTTTGAGATTAGGGATGAGATATTCTGACAGCAGATGAGTTAGCTGTTTACAGGATGAACTTCTGTGACTTCAAAACCTTGTAAAAGGGTATTCTCATGCTGACACATAATCAGATATGGTTTAGAAGTGCCCTTGTAAGTAAAGCAAAAAAGAAATATCAACTACTGGTCTTGAAAAAAGTAATTTGTCTCCTTGCGTCCTTTGCCATGCAGCAGTGCCCAGACAGGCAGAAGCTGCTGAATTCCCTGCATTGAAAGCTCCCCTTTGGCCACAGTCTATAAATCAAACTGCAGGACACCAACAGTTTGATCAACCACTGGGAAGTAAGAAGTGAGTTCCAAAGCCATTACCAATACCTTGGGCTTTGAAAATTGTAGGCAGCTGTTTTATTAATGATAAATTCTATTTTCACATCATCTGTAGGGATTTTTTTCTCTTGGATTTTACAATTTATTTTTTACAAATCTACCCATAAGGAACTAATTTTTTAATTTGTGCAGGGTTTTAATAGATGTTCAGATGATGACTTTAAGCTGCCATTCGATGTGTGGAGCCGTGGCGAAATCACTGATTCAGGTACAACTGGAATGTTTGCCATGCACCTTCTTTAGATTTTTATATATTGTCAGGTTTTAATTTTCATGAGTAGTCTCACAGTTCCATATCTGTAACTGTTAAATACAGTTTCACTGTTACTTGTTTTAGAAATACATTGATCAAAATCTCTTCATGTTTCAGATACAATTTCACAGCAAGTGAAACTTTGCTCTGAAGTAGATGAAGAGGTGAGCTAAGTATCAACTCTGCCCATCTAATTAATTCCTTGGGATCTTTTGAATTTGTTCCCAAACAGTGCCTAAAGCATTATTCAGTAGATATTTTAGGGCTAAAGGGAGTAGTCAAAAGGGAATAATATTTTCTGTCTCCTGTTTAAAGCTGAATAACTTGGAGGAGATATTTGTGATTTAGTGAACATGCCTGGAAACAAATCTTTAAAAATTAGGGTGATTGCAATATTGTTGTTGTTTTTTTCTTTGTTTGAAGTGCCTGCGAAGTCTATGAGCTTTATTTAGAGTAAGACTTAAACACTTAAGTATCCTTGTGGAACTGGTTCTGAATATTCTGTTGAGGGGCAGAAGGGTTGAAGTCAGAGTATTCTTTGGAAAACTGAAGTAGATTATCCCAATTGCCTTGTCTGGCTTTATTTTATCTGTAAAACAATGAATTCAGTGGTTTCCTCAAGCACTGTATTCTTCTCACAGTGTCTTTACCAGCACATCTCTGCTTTAGCACAATTCAGTACAGCTCATTTTTTTTGCAATACCTTCTGTACTTTGCAGCTACAAAACACTGTTTGCTACCACAAAATAAAACACATTTCTTGTGCTCTTTCTGCTGATTTTCATATTCCTGACAACTTTTTAGACTCTTTTAATCCTAAGCTATTAAAGTACCATCAGGACTGTAACAAAAGTGTGATGCAGCCAAAACAAGGATGGTGTTTGGGAGTGTTGTAAGTGAACCAAAGGGCCCTTAGGGCTCATGTGTTGCTCTCCCTGCCTCGACCACTGGCCCAGCACTGCTTGTAGGGCCCTTTCAAGGTGTTCTAAGGGCACAAGGGTGGTGCTTTTCCTTCCTGCTCTGTGTGAGCAGAGAACTGCTGGGACACTTGGATATTTATAAATCCCTGGGTCCAGATGGGGTCCATGCCAGGGTGATGAGGGAGCTGGCAGATGAGCTTGCCAAGCCTCTCTCCATCATTTATCAGGAGTTGTGGCTCACTGGTGGGGTTCCAGATGATTGAACACTGGCCAGTGTGACACCCATGTACAAAAAAGGTAGGAAGGAGGATCCTGGTAATTCCAGGCCAGTCAGCCTGGCCTCAGTAGCAGGTGAGATAATGGAGCAGTTCATACTGAGTGCTATCACACAGCACTCACAGCATGGCCAGGCTATCAGACCCAGCCAGCAGGTGTTTACCAAGGGTGGGTCATGTCTGACCAAGCTGGGCTCCTTCTGTGAGCAGGTGACCGCCTGGTGCATGCAGGAAAGGCTGTGGGTCTTGTGTATCTGGGCTCCAGCAAAGCCTTTGGCACTGTCTCCCACAGCACACTCCTGGAGAAGCTGCAGCCACGGCTGGGACAGGAGCTCTCTGTGCTGGGCTCAGAACTGGCTGCATGGCCGGCCAGAGAGTGGTGGTGAATGGTGCTGCATCCAGCTAGCAGCCAGGCACCAGGGGTGTCCCTCAGGGCTCTGTGCTGGGACCAGTTCTGTTTAATATTTTTGTAGACTACATGGATGAGGGCATCAAGTCCTTGATCAGTAAATTTGCAGAGGACACTAAGCTGGGAGCTTGTGTTGATCTATTGGAAGGAAGGAGAGCTCTGCAGAAAGACTTAGATCAGTTGGATGGATGGGCAGAGTCCAGCAGCATGAAGTTTAATAAGTCCAAGTGCTGAGTTCCACATTTTGGCCACAAAAATCCCCTACAACATTCCAACCTGGGGACAGTGTGGCTGGACAGTGCTCAGGCAGAAAGGGCCCTGGGGGTGCTGGTGAATATGAGCCAGCAGTGTGCCCTGGTGGCCAAGAAGGCCAAGGGCTCCTGGCCCGGATCAGGAATGATGTGGCAGCAGGAGCAGTGAGGTCATTCTGCCCCTGTACTCGGCACTGCTGAGGCTGCACCTTGAGTGCTGTGTCCAGTTCTGGGCCCTCAGTTTAGGAAGGATGTTGAGATGCTGGAGCACATCCAGAGGAGGGCAACAAGGCTGGTGAGGGGTTTGGAACACAAGCCCTGTGAGGAACGTCTGAAGGAGCTGGGCATGTTCAGCCTGGAGAAGAGGAGGCTTAGGGGTGACCTTATTGCTCTCTACAGCTTCCTGCAGGGAGGTTGGAGCCAGGTAGGGTCGGTCTCTTCCACAGGGCAGCACTGACAGAACCAGAGGACACAGTCTCAAGCTACATCAGGGAAGGGATAGGTTGGATATTAGGAAAAAGTTTTTCACCAAAAGAATAATAAAGCGCTGGAATGCTCTTCCCAGGGAGGTGGTAGAATCACCATCTCTGGATGTGTTTAAAAAAAGACTGGACATGGCACTTGGTGCTGTAGTTGAGGTGTCAGGGCATAGGTTGGACTCGATGATCTGAGAGGTCTCTTCCAACCTCATTATTCTGTGATTCTGTGTGTGTCCATGGCAATATCACAGGTACTCCTGGGCAAAGTCTCTGAAGCTGCTTTTACTTAACTCAGCAGTGTCTGTCAGAAGGAGAGGACAGAAGTGGTGGGAAGAACCTACTAGAAGGAATTTTGGCTTCACTGATAATTCTGGCAAAACTTTTATTGATTTTGGTGGACTGAAGTTATCCATGTCTTTAGGCCCATCTATTTGGTGATGTCTGAAGGGGATTTGGGATAGTTCATTGTATTTGTTTCTCCTGTGTGCTTTGTAATGCCTTTTGATACATACATAGAGGATGCACAAAGATTTAAACTTGGACTCCTGATCATACCTAAGCTTATATCACCATCTGTGGAAAAATATTACTCTTGTGATGTTTCTAGGAGAGAAATATGTTATCTACAACAATATTAATTAGATATTATATACTATAAATTGGATAGTATTTGAGATTAAATTGTGGAACCTGTTTTAATAGAATCCAGAAACAATGAATGAATTGTTCTCAAAACTCTACAAAGAGGCTGAGAAGATCAAGCAGTGGAAACTGACTGTGGAAACTGAACTAAACCAGAAAGAAAGAAAACTCCAAGAGAATAGAAAGATTATTGAAGCACAGAATAAAGCCATTCAAGAACTGCAGGCCAGTATTGTATAGTGTACATTGAATAGATGAAGTTCAGTGTTTCCTGATTCAGTATGACACTATTATTGATACAATTAAATATTAAAGACTGTTGCAGTTTGGTTTGTGCCTTAAGAAAGGGATTATTTTGAGAAGTTGCAGGCACCTGTCCTGTGTGAGTGTGTGTATGAAGAATACACCTGTAAATGTCTCATTTGCTGGTAAATTATTGTTCATTAATTACTGCATCTTTCATGAAAAAGATGACTCAGCATGTAATACCAGATAAAACAGACTTCTGTCTACTGATGCCCTAAATGACTTTTTCATGAGGGATTTGAGAAATCAAAGTGCATTTCTAATACATTTTTCAATAACAGTCTTTTTGCATTTGTTCCCTATGAAATCAGTTTGAAAATGGAAAACTCCATTTGAAACTGGAAGATGAGATATGTGAAAATAAAGATCTCTTGAAAGAGTAAGTAATAGAACCAAGTATATATTTTTGTGGTGGAAATAATCCATTTTCACATGGGCAGTTTTATGTAGCTGTTAAATATTGAAGGTCATTTCCATTGTTACTCCTTAGGTGCACAAAGTACTGTGCACTCCTGTGCAAACATGATATTTTTTCCTCCTTTAGAGCTGCTGCTTCGAGGCATCTCTGTAATCTGCTCAAGGAAACCTACACTCGTTTCACAGAGAAGACCAGCAAATGTAAATGCTTTTTTAGTTTTTATTTATCAGAGTAAATGTGCTTCTAGCTTGCTCTGAATTCACAAACAGAAGCAAGAAGAAGAAATTTCTCGTGCTGTTCAGAGAAGTTCTCCAGTTGAGATCGACTGGATGTGGCTCTCAGAATGAGAAGTGAATTTTAAGTGGCTCACAAAATTGGAAGTGAAGCCCCAGGTCTAACAGACTTGTGGTTTGTAATGCTAAATGCAGAGGGCTTTTGAAGGCAGTGAAATTGTTTGCTGCAAGGTTGCCAGCCTGGGAGCTCTTTGGGTGCCCAAACAGTGCTCCAGGTTTGAGGCAGTGCCCACAGCCCCGACTGGCACTGGAGCCACTGCAGGGCAGGGCAGGGCTCCCCAAGGCTGCTCAGCCCATTGAAGCTTTGCAGTCCCAGCCACACTCTGGGAATATATTCAGACATAAGAAGTGACACTTCATGCCTGTTTTTAGGCAGTAGAATCTACTCTAAATTCCCAGCACTCTGGAACAAATTTCCAGAGCTGACATTTCCTGTTTTCAGCCATCACACATTTGTGGGGAAAAAAGGTCTTAACCCCAAGGTATAATGAGTAACTGGAATTCTTCTCATGAAACTGAACAAGCCAAGACAGTTGGATAACCTAATGAAGTTTAAATTCTTGAGGTTTTAAAACATGTTCTTGATTGGGAATTTTACTTTATATGCAATTTAGAATTTTACTAACTTGATCGTGGATACTTAAGAAGTGTCTGTTTCTTTTTTGTCTTAATTCTAGAAACACTAGAATAGTTGGAATACACTTAATTGTAGAAACACAGTGCATAGATGTACTGTTCTTTTTTGATACCTGTTTCTGTTACTGTTCTCTTTTTAATTGTTTTCTATCAATTACAAAAGGGAAAGAAAAGAAGGAAAATATGGACATGGAGTGTTGCAATTTTATGACAGATCTGTGGTTATAGATTATAGTTTATAAATACCAACAGTTTTGATACATTATGATTCAACAGCATTAATACTATAATAATTAATATGGTCACATAAGCTGATCCAGAATTACACTTTTCACAGAAAAAAATATCTTGGGAAGGAAATTTAAAAGCTGAGCTTGCTCAATGTTTCACTGAAATACACATTTTCCCTAGATTCTAAATTTTTTTAGATTGTAACTTTTGGCACCATGTTTCATAATGACTTATTTAATAAGAATGGAGCTGATAATTCCTTTTTTAATTCATTATGCTGATTAAGTATTATGACTTGGGCAGCTGGCATTCTTGTTCAAAAGAAAAACTTTCTCCTATGTTCTTGCTTTGATAGATGAACAGGAAAAGGAAGCAACAATACAATTGTATGAGGAACTTCACAGCAACGTAGAAGTAAGTGACCAAGCTTGATGAAAGGAATGTGAGTTATGTGAGCTGAGCTGAGTGCCATGTTTATGTTGGGATACTGTTTGTATCCATCATGTGTGGGTATCATGTCATGTGTGATGCAGGAAGTTGGGTTTTCAATCCCTTTTCAAGAATTATTTTTGTGTTCTATCAAACACATTCAATGGAGAAGGTGCAGCAGTGTGTGGGATGTAGATCCCTGTGATCTGGGTGATGTGTGCTTAGTGCTGGGTCACTGCCACAACTTCTGGCTTCTTTCTGGGCTCTGTTTCACCTCCCTGCTGGTCCCTCAGAATGGTTGAGGTGGGCAGCAGCCCCTGGAGAAGTTCCAGGGTTTCCAATATTGAACTTCAAATATTAAATTTTGTTTTTAGAGAATGACAGTGGCATTTGAAGAGCTTCGTGTGCAAGCAGAGAACGACAGACTGGAAATGAGTTTCAAATGTGAGAATTCTGTTTATTGAGTTTATGCAGCTGGCTCAGTTTTGTACTTCATAGCGTGTGTTACACACGCAGTGTCAGGGCAGGCAGATGTGAAGTGCTGGAATGGTGAGCAGCTCACACTGAGACACTGGGACCCTTCTTTTATTCATGCTGCCTTTGGTCACTGCCTGGCCGCTTCTGTTGCTGTTCCACTGGGCCAAATCTGAAACTTTATTTTTCAAACAGTCACTCAAAATTGAAGTTTTGTCTGTGAAGTACAGTCTAGAGATCAATATTTATTTCACATAGTTTGTTTATTTAAATGAGAATCCACTAGTGTATAGCTACAGAAACTTTAGCTAAATGCTCTCTCTCTGTATGTATAGCCTGCTATGTTCCTGTTTCATTTTCACATGGTCTTTTCTGTTTGTATTTTGATTATAAAATCAAACATTGCCTCAACAATTACTCTTGGAAAACAAATGGTAGAGCTGTAGAATTCCAAGCAGTCTTAAAGTGGAAGTTGTATTGAACTTGGAGTATATTTCAGCTAGAATGTTAACTATGGATGTTACTGTATCTCCAAAGTAAAAGAAGAAGCGGAAAAAGTGGACAAGTTTGAGAAAGAATGCAGACTGGAAGTCAGCCAAAAGGAAAAGCAGGTTTGCTCATTTTACCATCTAATATGTAGAGCTTTATTTGTGCCTAAAGGGGCAATGCAAGAGCCAAGAAGTGTTTCTGGGTATTAGTAAAAAAGACAAAATAATGTCTGAAGCTGCATTTAAGTCAAATTCTGCTAAGTTTAATGATGGTTCAGTACCTTTAGTCTACTGGAATTGATGGTTTGATTTTGAATTGGAGAACATTTTGTTTAGAGTAATGTGACTTGATCAATATTTGGCTAAGATTGTATCTAGCCAAATATTATCTATCTATCTATCTATCTATCTATCTATCTATCTATCTATCTATCTATCTATCTATCTATCATCTATCTATCTATCTATCATCTATCTATCTATCTATCTATCTATCTATCTAATCTAACTTCAATGACAGCAAAATGTCTGCTTATCATAGCTGGGGTACAAATGAAAATTATTATCTGTCCCTTTTCCAGACTTCATGATGATATTTCTTGCATTTTTCTAGATTTCAGCTCTTACCATACAGAGAGATGAAAAAGATGATGTCATAAAAGACATCAAGGCTCAGCTGCAGACGTCACAAAATAAGATTGCTGACTTAATGGAAGCAAAATGTAAGAGTTCTGCCTGCTGTATTTAAATGTAATTGTTTACAGAATTTCAATGTAGTTGTTTATGATTGTTTATTTATTATATGTAATTGTTTATTAAAAGCATAGGAAACAGGGCCATGATAGTCTTATTCTCTTGCTGGTTGGCAGCAGAATTTTGGGGCCTTGAAGGCCTTCTTTTTGTTTGGAACAGGAGCTGCTCATGTGGGAGCAGGACTGGCAGGGCAGTTTTTAGGGTGAGTCAAGCAGTGAGAGCTTTTGAAAATTGCAAGGGGAAAATATGTTGCTTCAGTTTTGCAAATTTAAAGTCAGGTAGATGTCACTGAGGAAACTTACTTTTCAGAACTTACTTTTCAATATTTTAAGCCATCTATATTCAAATTTTATCTATCATTTTATAGTAGATGATGTCAATACCATTGGTCTTTGTTACATTCTTTAAATGTATGTAATTTTCCATTTTTAGCAGCATTTTTTAGTAAATATCCTATTTTTAACAATATAAACTTTTTTTTTTTGTTTAGTACATAATGAAGAAATGTTAAAGGAATCCCAGGTCAGTAAAGAACATTTGAGGGCAGAGCTGGAAGAGGCTAAAATTACATTGCAAAAGGCAGAGGTACCCCTTACTTATAGCTTTACAGTAGAAATAGACTAGATGATCATTTGCATAAATAATTATGGATACTTTAGACACGAAACAGCTGTAGCTGTTTGTTGGAAAACATGTTTAGAAATGATATCATGTCTTGAAGGTTGCTCAGAAGAACTTGGAAACTGAATTCCAGACTACAGTGAAAACATTAATTCAGGTCACTGGAGAAAAGGAAGAGCAGGAGGAAGAATGTAAAAAACTGAAGGCTTTGCTTGCAGCCCTGACAGAGGAGTTTGAGACTTCTGTTGCCAATTTGAAAAGCTTGCTGCAAGAAGAGCAAAATAGGTAAATTAATGAGTTGAAATTCCAAGAGTGATCTTACAGGTTGCAGTCTATAACAAAACCAAGAACAATTGGAAATGAAGCTGAAATTTGGAGGTTTTTTTCACACAGTGGTCTAAATGCAGAGAATTTATGTAATTTTTTTTTTGTTTGTGATAGTTGATACTGTATAAAAAGTAAATTTTGCCCCCTTCAACTTGCATAATTCTGTCTTTAAAAAATACAGATTTCTGTAGATATATATTTGTTTACTTTTATGTCTACTGTTCTGAGGTTGTAAAACTGTAATTTGATGTGTGTTGCAGGCAGATAAATTATCTGCCTGTTAAAAGTTAAATGTTCTTAAAGTGCTTGTGGTAAGACTTTGTCTTATTGTCCTGTAAGTTTCAAATGCAGTCCGTTGTACTCTACATTTGGGATTTTTCATTTACCATTTTCCTAGATTAAAGAAATCTGAAGATGATTCAAAGCTGCTTACCTTGGAGCTCCAGAATAAATCTGCTGAACTGGGTAAGGCTTGTAGAAAGGCAGAAAATGAGCTGGGCAGTAATAAAAATGTTTTCTGCTCTTTTCTGGAAATGGACTGTCTCTAGTAGTTGAAGAAATGATTTTACAGTACCTGTACCTGTCAGGAATGCCTGGATTTATTTTTACTCAGCTGATCCCTTTTCTTTGGGGGTCATTGGTACTGGCAACAGCCAAAGGGCAGTGCTGTGCACAGCTCCAATAGTCAGACCATTCATGCATGAATTCCTCTGCAGGTCATTTTGGTTTGCAGTGCAGAGTGCAGCACTGCAGGTGCCAGGAGTGACTTCTGCAGCAGAGATAAAACCCTCCCATGGAGGTTTCTGTGACCCTCCCCATGCTGGAAGTGGAATGATGCTGGCAGGGGTTCTCTTTAAATATCATCCATTTGATACCCTGTGGTTTCTAGGGATGCGCTCCTTAGTCCCCAGAGTAAGAGCTCTGCCTTGCTGTTGAGAACTTGTAAAAAATACCAGAATTGTGACTGTGCACACAGAAACCATCTGGAAGTTAGTAACAACTGGTTTCCTTTCTCATCATATCCATCTGATACCTTCAGCAGTTCAGATTTTTTCTGGAACAATGCAGGTGCATCAATACTTGGAGAATACTCCAGTCTTACAGTCCATGGTTTATTTGAAGCTATAATTGTGGAAAACATAATAGGCTCTAAATTTTATTTAGGATAAATATTTAGCTTCTCTTCAGATATAGATTTGCTAATGTCTGAATCATCTTTTCAAATCTACATTTAGATTAAGTCATAAATTAGCTTTTCATTTTCTTCACTTAATCCAACAAGTTTTGAGAACTGGGTATTGCAAAAGGGTAAATGTTTTATACTGCCTGCTAATAATGAAAAATTATTCCTGTTCCATTAATTTTACATTCCATGTGCTGTAGAAGAGATGACTAAAGTAAAATGTGATAAAGAAGTGCAACTTGAAGAGCTGTCAGAAACTCTGGTAAATGTTCATTTTATTAATCTCATGGCATTTGCTCTTCATATGAAATTCCTCTTGCTTTGTAAGTATCTTAAATGCCATAAATAAACACCATCTAGTCTACCTTAACATTTCTACTAAACTTTCTCACACAAAATTTCAGTGTTTTCTTTTAAGAACTTCTTTATCGCCTCTGTTTTTCTTGTCTCCCATGCTTTTGGTTTTTCTTGTCTCTTCTGCTTTTGGTTTTCCTTCTCAAGGTTTTTGGTTATTTCTTCTTTGTTCATGTCCATTCAAATGCCACTCCCTCTGGATATAAAGTTTTCCCATTTTTTCTTCCTTCCAGGAAGGTAATTAGCTCTGGCCTCTGGGAACTCTTCTGTGCTGTGACACAGGCCCATTTTCTGTCACAGAAGTCAAAGCTATATGAAATACACTCTTAACAGAAGTTTATTTTCATTATGATTTTATATTTACAAGCCTAATAAGAATCCATATCAACTCAAGTTAAGATAGTGTGAAATCAGGTGTGCATTTTACTGTGTCTGCTTGTTATAATCTGTGCATTGAGTGTTCTGAACTGAGTTTCACTCATTTTCTAAAATTGGCAAATTGGAGGAACTTTGATTGAAGAAGAATCTTGAGGCTACTGTAGAAAATATGCAGAGAGAGAAAAATGGGGAGAGAGAAATGAAAATGCTCTCCAAATGAGAGAGGTCTGAAGCAGGGCAATAGTAACATGTTTTTAGAAATAGTGAAGTTGCACATCATGAACTTGTATACAAGTTTATACATAAGAAACAGCACCCAGAGCAGGGTCCCACCCTAATTTTGCAGCCCAGGTAATGAAACTCACAGCAGGGGACAGACATGAACAGCACTGGTGTCACAGTTCACTGTCTCACGCCACTTCCAGATACCAGCAGAGATTGGAAAGATGCAATCTGGATAATCCATGGCATGGATGTTTTTTGGTTCTTCTGAAAGCCTTGTGCTCTTAGCTCATGTCTGATAACCTCCAGCAGTTGGAGTTTGCACATGGATACTCAAAACTCTTCCTTTTCATTTTGCAGAAAGAATTCCATGGTTTGAAAGCACAGCTGACAAGTACAGCTGAGAAGGAACAAGATTATTTAAAGCAGCTTGTGACTCTGAAAACAGATCTTGAACAAGAGGCGTATGACCATTTTGAAAATAGAATATTTCATTAGTTTTGGTGTAATATAGAAGTTGCTTTAATCCACAGTGAAATGAACTATGATTGTTTTCTAATGGAAGTTTTGAACCACATATATGACATTATTTATATACTTACATTTCTAAATTCCCCTTTCTCTATTTATATGTATTCTATGGCATATGTAGTTGTTCCATATCTCTCTGACTTATTTAACAAGAAGAGAAAGTTTCTGAATTCATTGTTAATCTTGCTTTAAAATACATCATCTTCACTAACCATTATATTTATATAAAAGTTGACTCTGATTTTCTTTCCTTCTTCTGTCACCTTTTTACATCTCTCTGACTCTGCTGCAAAGCTTGTATTTGTAGATAAAGGCCTGGACTTCTTTCAGCATGGAATGACACTTGATAATGGGTATGTTTAATTTAAAAGGAGATTTCAAAATCCATCTTCTTATTCCTCTTGGCCATTTGGTTTAAATTAGGTTAAAGAATGAACAGCTAACAGTGTATCTCAGTAAGCTTTCACTAGAGAAAGAACGAACAGCACAAGAGAAAAATGCTGTGGCTGCAGAACTCAAGAAACTGCAAGAACAACAAGAGGCAAGTTGTAAACTTCCAGCTTTCTTGAAAGGACAATACTCAGTTTGACAAATGACTCAGTTTTGCAAATTAGATGATGAGCTGCAACATGACTTGGGTCTGTAGAGTACCTGAGCTACTTTTTGTATTTGAATTGGAAAGGAAGTGTATTTACACTTGTGAACAAGGCAGGTCTGTGTGCTTTGGATGGCTTTGAATTTTTTAAGAAGTCACTTTGAATTTTATTTCTTTGCTGACACATGGGTCTTTATTTAGGATAGTAAGAAAAAAGAAGACAATACAAAGCAGTTAGTTGAAAATCTAGAAGAGGCAAATAGCCAGCTAAGGCAAGTAAAAGCAAATATTATTAACTGATATTGTTAAAGGAAGTAGATTCAAATAGTTAGTTGTGTTCAAATGCTGCTTTCTGGGATTTTTTGATTAATGTTTTTCTAGATTATATAGCTAAACAGAAACTATTCAGAATTGCTGTTGGCCAAGTAGAAATTTTCTCAGATTAGAAATACCAATTGCTGCAGATACAATGTTTGCCATCATTTTGTATTCCATAGTAAGAGCTGTCTTGTTTTGCATTAGACATCTCAGGTGTGAAGGAAATTCAAATGGAAGTTGAAGGTTATGGATGAAATGTGACAAGGCAAAACTGGATCAGAGTTACTCTCTGTATCCCCAGTTCAATAGGCAGCTCCCATGTTTCACAGCTGCATTGCAGTAGTCCAGGTCAGGATGTATTTTTCTGGGGTTCCTGGAACATCTTCTCCTACTTAAAAGAAGTATGGACAGTTCACATATTGACTTACTGGGCCTGTCGCTGCATTTCAAGAACATTTTCATTGAGCAGCTTATGAAGTTCCCATCAACATTAGCAGCTCTTTTTAGAAAATAAAATATGGGTTTATTAGAAGTACTGAAAACAAGTTAAAGGCAATATGTAAATATATACTAATGTTTGTTAATTTGGTACTTAGAAATGAACTGGAGTCTTTGAAGGAGAAAATGGCAAAGACAGGTGAAGAGATGAAAAGTACACTGGATGAAAGAGAAGAAAATGTATGTCCTGTGTCATGAAAATATCTTACAGAACCTGCAGGGCAGCATTCAATGTAAAATCTTTGTTGGGATTTTTTCTGCAGAGCTCTGCCTGGGGGATGTGATCTCTGCCAGAGGTTTCTTCTTTCCCAGCTGCTGCCAGCTGTGCCCTTGTGTGTCCACATGTGAGCCCTGGTATTTCAAAAGACAAGCACAGTCACTGGGATGTTCACTCTTTGCTGGAAGTTTAATATTGAAGATTTGTTTGTTTTCAGGCAAACAGAGAACCTGTTTTTCTGTTTCTTATATACCCACTCAGTGATGGATGGACTCTGGATTAGCTTTTTATATGTATTGTGAGTTTGAGCTTAAATAGATACAAACATTTTTACTTTCTTTCTATTGGTTCAAAGCAACCTGGGGTTTTTAGCATTAGAATGGATTTCAAAATTTCATTGTAAAAGCCTAATATTTACAATTTTAATTTCAGGTTAAGAGAACTGAAAATGAAATTTCAAGAAAGGAAAAGCCATTGAAGATTGTAGAAAATAATTGGGAAAATTCATTTTTTCATTGATGTAGGGAACTTCATACCAAGTGCATTTTTTAAATTGTGAAAATGCTGGGGGTTTTTTTCTTCTTCTTTCTTAATTCCATAACCACTAAGGAACTGGTTCACTGCTGTTAATTAACATCTTGTGGTACTTTATGGCTAAAACTCTGATTATTCTAACATGGCAGCTGGTGTTTCAGTCCCATTGGAACAAACCAGACTGGTGCAAGGGCAGATTTGAGAACATTTACAGGAATTGCTCACATAGGGAGTCATTTGTTGAACTTACTAATTCACGTCTGAAATATCTCTTTCAGATGAATAATCTGAAGAAACAGGTGGAAAATAAAACCAAATGCATGGAAGAGTTGCAACAGGAGGTGTGTAGAGATTTTAAATGTCACAAATACATAAACACATTATACTTTGGGTTGCCTTTTCAGCAGGTTTGTGTCTGCTGTGATGTCTTTAGATACACCTATGTAATTTAAAAATTCTCCTTTTTTATCCTAACCCTGAGCAAACTAGGGAGTCAGCTTTGGAATCACTTGATTTGTGTAATGAGCCTTAATTTGAAAAAAGCAATTACAAAAATAATATCTTTAATAAACTTCTACTCTTTTTCATTTAGTGCATAGTGTTATTTATGTACTTGTATGAGTATCTCAGTTATCACTAGTAGAAAAGAATTCTGCACTAGCACAAATTGTATAAACTTCAGTGTAAAAGTAAATAACTTGTATTTTTGGTCATGACATCTTCACACCTCCTGTCAGCAGCATCTTAGTTTTAATTCCCATTCCGCTCCTCATTTGTTATTCCCTGCTGCTGCTCAAGAGGAGCCTTTCCTAAGGTCATGAAGAAACAGTAATTATCACAGAAATTAGCTGAACATTCATTTGTTTGAAGAATTGTTCTGGAACCTGAGCTGCACAACAGAGAGTTATTTGCCTGATGAAAGCTGGAATTTCTTGATGCAGTTAAACCATGACATAATTCTGTGAACTTATTAAGATACAGTGCTTGTTTCATTTTATTTCAACAGAATAAGGTGCTGAAAAAGAAAATTACTGCAGAAAGCAAGAAAAGCAACACTTATGAAGGGAAGGTAGGTTTAAATAACATCATGTAGAAGATGAGGTGAGTGTTTTAAGTCCCAGTGTAAGTAATGATAATACTTGTTAAATACATTCTGAGCTGGTTTATGGATCTGGGATACAGACTTCGCAGGAATGAGCTCATAGTTTTTAGAAGATGGTTCCATTTTAATCATTGGGCACTGACTATTGGACATTTAAGAGATGGATTCAAATTGCAATTATGATGCTTCTAATCTGTTCTTTACTTTTTTTTTCTTTTGTTGATAGTGGACTGAACAGGGTTCAGCAACCTCATTGTAACAGAAAAGCATTTAAAAGACATATATATACACATATATATATATATATATATTACTCCTTTTAGTCTGTTCTTTAAATGTGTTCTGCAGTGGCAATCCCTCTGATGGGAATATTGTGTCCAGGTTTGGGTACTGCACTTGAAGAAAAGTGGAGTTTTTTGAGGCTATTCATATGATAAACTTAAAAGGAAAAACTGTAATCAAAATGCACAGCTGGGAGGAAAATGTACCATAAAACCTGTGAAAATCTGATACAGATTTACAAGAGAGAAGAAACAAACATCTGTGTTTGTTTTTTCCTGAGGCATTCAAAGCATTTAGGGTGACTGCTTAGGGCAGTCTTCCCCATTGTGCTGTTGCCATTGTTCCTTTGAGTATTTTCTAACTCACTTCAGGCCAAAGTTCAACTCTTTATTAAAAAAAAAACCTGAACTTTTAAATAGGAAACACTTGAATCATACCTGAAAAGTAACAGTGTTTGTGCTCAAAAATAAGAGGTAAGAAAAAAATCATCAACATAGTAATTACTAAACAAATAACAGCAGCAATTCTGCATTCTCCAAAGGTGAATAAATTGCAGTTAGAGATGGAAAATATGAACAAGCAACATAAGGAAGAAGTTGACATCTATAAAAAAGAAATAGAAACAAGAAAAGTAAATGAAAATAAACTTCGTGAAGAGGTGAGAGGTGTTAATTTTTACTGCAATTTATTTTTTTTAATTTAAAATGTTTTTATGAAGATTTATTGGCCAGAGTCCTTGCTCATATTTCAGTCTTATTAACATAAATGGAACTTGTTGTGAATCCCTGTGAACAAAGCTTTAGTACTGTTAGGTGCTTAGGTTGAAGTATTTGAATATGTCTTTGAAAATGAGAACTCAATTAAAAATTCTTTCTTTCAAGATATAGTTCAAAGAAATTCCACCCTTGGTATAAAGTCAGCCCAGTTAAATTAGATTATAACTTCTCCCACATTAGTATTTTTCTGCCCACACATTTTTTGATGGCAATGCTAAGAAATGTTAGGGCAGAGTGCTTGAAATGGCCTTTTGGTTTGGAGTGAGCTTGCCTGCCATGGCTGTACCTTTGATCTTGCCCATGTAAACAATCTGCAGAAAAGATGAGGCATTTGAAAGGGATCTTAAAAGCAAATAAAGCCCAAGTGGGACTGCAAACTTTGTACCCACAGGGGGAAGAAGAAATTAAGATTTTAAAAAAAATATATTGTTATGTTGATGAATGAAATGCAATTTATTACTGACAGGTAGAAAAGATGAGGTTGCTTTGTGATGAAACTGCAATGATACAGAGAGAAACTGATGCCAGATGTCAGCACAAGATAACTGAGATGGTGGCACTGATGGAAAAGCACAAGGTCAGAGATTTTCCTGCTTGCTGTGGTTTGCAATGTGTGATACCATGTCAATACCATGTTTATAACTTGTGACACCACATTAATGACCTTTCAAAAGCAGAAGCAGGCCTGAGTCTGGGAAAAGGAAGCTGAACACATGCTGGACTTTGCATCATCTAAAATCAAATTCATTGAAGATTTTGAAAAGATTACTATGGGCAGATAATTCCGGTCATCCAAACTTCTGGGATTTTTAGATTTTTTTTCAATTCAGGCTTCCTTTGATACCATGTGAATGCAATATTTTTCAGTATCAGTTTGGCCTCTTTCTCAGAGGTTACCTAGTGACTGTCAGCAGTTTAGCTTGACACATTTTAGTTTACCTTTCTATTCCTCATCTTGCAATATCTTTAGCAGATACATTAATAAAGATGGCACAGCTGGCTCTTAGTGCTGAGCACATGTTGCTGCACAGAAAAAAAGCACTCTCTGCCAGTCCACAAAATAATATTTGAATTGAGCATTTTCTGTTTTACAGTTTGTGCAGAAGCATCAACGAATCTTTTCTTTCTGAATCTTAAGAGCCTGGTTTGAAAAAATGATGTTTTAAGACTGGATAACTCCATAATTGTAACATTTAGTCACATGTTTTGAGTTTGTTGTTGGTTTGGTTTTTTTACCACAGAATGAATATGATAAATTGGTTGAAGAAAAAGATGCAGAGTTAAAAGTATACAAAATGAAACAGCAAAAGCAGATATCATCAGAAAGAGCACTGGTAAGGAGCACTTTGCAATGGTCAATAATTCAGTGAAGGGGCTGATGTCCTTGTGGAGTGGTTTTATACTGGCTAAGTGCCAGGCACACACAAAAAAACATTCACTCATTTTTCTCTGCTGTAGTTGAGCAGTGGAGGGGAAAGAAAAATTCAGGGACTGAGTTGAGATAAAGATTAGGAGAAAAACACTTTGAGGGTAAAGCAGATTCAAACTTAAATAGTATAAAAAATATTATTAATAGAATTAAAAGTGAGTAATGAGAATTAAAATAAACCTTTAAAACACTTTTTTTTCCAATCCCTCCCTCTTGCCCACCCACAGCACAGAGAGACAAAAGATGTGATCTTCAGTCAGTGTGTGACTTCTAAAGATCTTTTTTCAGTTTGCTTCAAAAGTTTCTTTTCCTGCTGTGCTCTGGGGTCTTTCCCACCAGAGACAGTTCTCTGGGAACTTTTCCAGTGTGGTTTGAATTTTTACCAGTAGCAATCCCACCCAACCTGCTGCACCAGATCTTATTCTGGGCACTAAAAACTCAAAATGTTTCTAAAAAGAAATTGGAGTAGCAGTGTGTTTGTGTCTGCTCCTCCAGGTAGTGGGTCATGTTCTGACTCCCCACTTTGAATAGGAAACTTTTGTTTTAAATATTTAGATTGTGCCCTCTCACCCCTGTTCTCCCAAGGGTTTTAAGGTATTACCTTGAACACTTCTGATCAAGTACCTGTTTCTAACAGTGCTTCAGTCTTTTTTAAACAAGCTAAAGCAAAGCTTCAAGTATAGGGCTGAAAAGCAAATAGAATTATCTTGTGTACCTAATGAGTGTCCCTGTTAATTAGTCCCTGTGTCACTTGGGACTGTTTTCCTTTTTCTGGGCTGTGCATAGTTAACCCTGTCCTCTATTTAATGGTTTGTAGGAAAATGAACTGTCATGTTTGAAAAAGGAACTGTCCTCCCTTAAGGAACAACTGAAAGCAGAAATGGAAGAAAAGGTGGAGTTTTTTATTCCCTGAGCAGTGGGGGTGACAGGTGTGGCCTGGGCTTGTGCTGTGGGAAGAGCTGGATTAGAAATGAAACTGAACAGAAAAATAGTGACTTTGGAATGCTGGGGTTGTGCTAAATCTGCTAAAATGTGCTAAATCTGGTCATATTTTTGTGTGAACTTTGTAGCAGTCTGTGATTATAGACTGTGCTCTGTCATTACACCAAGAACATTTTTAACAACTGAAATCAAATAAATATGTCCTTGCTGTCACATAACTCTTTTGTAGGAGAATTTCGTAAAAGAGCACTCTGGCAGTATGATTCCTGAAAGTGAAAAGAAACACAAGGTAACTTGAACTTTTTAATTGCTTTTAGAATTTGGGAGTGTTTATATGTGTAGAATCAATTGAAATGCCATGACAATGACATGTTTATTTGCATTCAACAAAAGACATTGGAATGCTTTTGACTTCAAACTTTTTAAATTATAGAAAATACAGACTTATGTTCCTGGTACTCCTAAACCTTGTTTAGATCTATACAGTGAATCTATTCATGTAAAAAATAGAAAGTCTCCAAATTATATTCCTAAAATTAAAAAGATAAAAGTAAAAATAAAAAATGTGTTCTTCTGAACAGGAAGCCCCTTGGGCAGTCCAACATTGAAGTTTTGTAACTCCTAACAGTGAATTTTTCTTGTTGCATTTTTCTGCCTGTATTTCTTACTTCTCTGTAGATGATTTTTTTCCCCCTGGGATAAGAAGGGATTTTAAAGGGTCACACCATTCCATGGAGATATTAGACAGCAGTTTCTGAAAGGGCTCCCAGTGTGTAATTTTTCTTGCTCAGTTGTTGATTTTTTTATGTCTCTACAATTGTTTTACTTAGTATTAAAAGTGTCCATTTGTAAAGGCACTTTTCCTCTATGGAAGAGAAAAAAGCTGATATAGCTGTAAAAATGGTCAAAGTATCAAAGCAGTCCTGACTGCAGAACTCACCCTTCTTCCTGTCAGGAGTTCACTTGTGGTTTTCACATTGGAACAATGGAATCCAGCACCATTTTGATGTTATCTGTCAAAAAAAGGGTTGCACTGGACCATTCAATGCTTCTCAGTTTAACTTCTAATGAAAAAATTATTTTAAGTAACACCAATCTTGATATAGCTATCAGTCTTTCTCTGGAAGCCTTTTCCTGCAGTTTTGTTTGTTCCCATTTTCTTTGATGTTTGATAGAGTCCAATGGAGTGGCTACAGTTCAGAATAACCTAAATTTCTGCAGATAAGCATGGAGAACTTAAATACAACGTGCCATGAAACTCAGCTCTTCCATAGCTTCCCCTTCATTCTCCTCATTTGGCAACAAAAATAGTACAAAAAATGATATTTATACCCCACCCCTCTTTGTTTGGATCTTTGCTCCATGTTTGGATGGAAAGATCAGAGTTCCACCATTTCTCTCAGGTGAATTCTTGGACACTCAGACTGTAAACTGGGTCCTGAGTTTGGCTTTAGATTCCATACTTACCCCATAAAATATAATCTAAAAAGAGAAACATTTTCTTTCCCAGACATATGTTATAAAGACTCCTCCAAGGGATAAAATGCAGAGTGGAAGAAGCACAAACCTGCCTGCAGAGCAGAGCAGCAGGAAAAAGCAGAAAGTGCTTGTGCAGCTGGACACTCAGTCAGACAGCTCTGAGCACACTGACCTCCTGGTAAGAGCCAGAGAACAAATCCTGTGCTGAGCAGCTCTTTGTGCTCACTGCTGGGGCTGAGAATGGAAATAAAGAGTTTGGGCTTCCACATTCAAGCCAATATTTATGTGTATATTTTTAATTTATTGGTTCTTTCTGGAATTGTAGTTGTATGTACATAATTAACATTCTTTTTATGGAACTGTTAAGCCTCATAATGACATCTTAACTTTTTTTTTTCATAGTTTAATATCCTTAGGGGGAAAGAAAAAGTATTTTTAATATAGTGTGACTAAGTAACTTTCAATTTAACTTTTAACTTTTAATTTAATAGAGCATAGTCTCGGAAGAAGAAATGTTTAAAAATTTGTACAAAGATTATCCACAAGCTTCACAATTACATTCCACAGCACCAAAAAAGGTATGTTAGCCTTTCCTAAGATTAAACCAAGCAGTTAATCAGATTGTTAACAGAAACTAAAGGATGGCTTTATTTTCCTTCCTAGAGCCCAGCTCCATGCAGTGTGAAATCTCCAGGCTCTGCTCTGAAACTCAAAACCATGAGGAGAATGCGTGAGGCAGGCTGGACTGCACTCTCCAAAATGGACAGGAAAAAGAAAATTAAAGATGCTGTAAAGCTCTTTGCTTAAAATGCAGAAATATCCAGTGCCCTGGCATTGCTTGCAGGGCTGTTTTTCTCTCAGAGTTAGTGATTTGTTGCATTTTTCTGTCATACTCAGTGTGTTTAATACTATGTTCATTCCTTTACACAAATAAACTTTAGAGATCCATAACTGCAACCCCTGCAGAGCATTTTCCACCTTTCCTCCCTCGTGCTTCAAAATGTTGGGAAAAAATTGGCCAGTTTTAAATTTGGAAATAAATAGAACTACATAGAAAGTTGTTTCAAAGCTGTTTCTAGCATTAGAAATTCTAGTTTTAAATAACTTCTGTTCTTTTACATTTACTCTGTTTCTCTTAACACATAAATACTTAGTGGAGAAAATGTAGCTGTTAAATGAATGTTCTTTTACTGAAGTCCACTTGCTTTTTCCTGCATTTTAATGGCTGTTAGACCGGTCTTTTAGATTTTTTTATTTTTAGTATGTTAAAATGGTTTTGAAACTTCTACAATTTCAGTAGAATTACTTGTATTTAAAAAGATTTCAGCTTCATAAGGAGTAAAATATGCATGTTATAAGATTGTGAAGACAATGTTAAGATGCCATTAAATTGTTTATCTGAAATATTAAGTGTGGGACTATTTGTTGTTGCTTTACATATTTGAACACAGACAGAAATCACCCACTGGGCCTTCCTAGGGACCAGCACAAGGATAGTTTAGAACATCTATTTCTGTATTAATCCTTGATTAATCTTGGTTTCACAACAATGACAAACCCTACTTCAGAGCCTAGACATAACAAGAAAACTACAAGTACATCTTAAAATATCATGAAAAATCAAATATCCCAAATGCAGCTGAAGTGGGAAGCAAAACATATTTGTTTTATTATTTTTGTGTAGTCTTAGGGATAGGCCAGTAGTTTGGGTTCCTTATGTTGAGCTGTTGAGCAGTGATGCAAATGAGATTTGTTATTGTATGTAGCTAACAAATATTGTGCAAAGACCTGGAAGAATATGCTGTGCTTTCCCCATGAGCGCCTGAAAGTGAAAAATGAGAAGTTTGTACTGCCCACTTCTAGACTCAAACAGTAACTAATCAGTTAGAGCCTTGGT
Source organism: Melospiza georgiana (assembly GCF_028018845.1). Taxonomy (NCBI): domain Eukaryota; kingdom Metazoa; phylum Chordata; class Aves; order Passeriformes; family Passerellidae; genus Melospiza; species Melospiza georgiana. Next base: position 260,162 of record NW_026652218.1, on the reverse strand, counting down.
ATTTTTTAGGGACATGAATCCATGGTGTATCACATAATTCTCCTGATCCTGTGAGTGTGTCCTGTGAGGTGCTATGTCAATCACCTGAAAAAGTACAAAAATATTGCCAGCAACACTGCACAAAGCTTGCAGGAAATGCAAACAGCAGGGAAGGGTGTAAAATCACATCTGCCCCTTTCTGTGCCTGTTTTCATTAATGGATGAGGGTGCCCTGCTTGTGGCCATGGCAGCAGTGCACGGCTCCATCTCTCCTGTCTCTCTCTCTGGCCTCAGGCCCAGTTCCCTGGAGCACCCATGGGAGAGAATCCAGGGAGTGAAAGAGACAAAGGGCCCAAACTCCTGGGCTCAGACACAGACAGGTCCATGGGGGAAGGAAAAGCTGTGCAAGGAAGCAAAGCCAGGAATTCATTCCCTGCTTCCCACAGGCAGGTGGGTGTTCGTCTGTGCCCAGGTGAGTAGGGCTCCACCCCAGGCAATGGTGACCTGGGGACACAAATGCCATCACTGCCAGCATCCCCCCCTTTCTGCTCCTTCCCCCTCTTTCCAGACTGATCCTTCTTCCACACGCTCTGGGAATGCCCTGGGCAGGAGTCAGAGTCCCCGTCCCCGCTGTGTCTCTGCCCCTTTCTGCTGCTCTCCCAGCCCCTCGCTGCCAGGGCAGGATGAGGAACAGGAAAGGCCTCGGCTCTGGGTAGGAACAAAAACCTCCTGGAACCTTCCCTCTGTTTCCAGGCCAAACCCAAGCCCTGCCCCAGAGAAGCCCCTGGGAAGGAAGTTCAGCCCAAAGCAGCGCTCAGAGCCCATCCCAGCCCCAGGCACTGCCTTCCCCAGAGCGTCTCCTCTAGGGCAGGGATGGCCCAATGAGCACCAGCCGGTGGCGATTGCAGCTCAGGGGAAAACAGGCGGGAGGGGATCCATGCTGGGCGTTCCAGTGGTGCTTTATGGGCCAGCACACCCAAGGGCTCCAGGCACCACGAACCAAGAACAAAGCAGGGTCCAGGGTTTTATATGGGACAAGGGAGGTGGAGCTTTGGTGTTGCCATGGTATTTTCTGAAAAATCCCTTTGCCAGGAGTTCTCTCCTGAGAAGCTGAGAAGCCTCAGAGGAAAAGAAAAACAATAATTATCTGCTGCTGTGGAATGCAACAGGTGCATCTTTGATTGGTCCATGTTGGTTGTTTCTAATTAATGGCCAATCACAGTCAGCTGGCTCAGACTCTCTGAGAGTCACGAGATTTTGTTATCATTCTTTTCTATTCCTTGCTGGCCTTCTGATGAAATCCTCTCTTCTATTCTTTGAGTGTAGTTTCAATATATCATTTTCTTTTAATAGATTATAAAATAATAAATCAGCTTCTGAAACACGGAGTCAAGATTCTCATCTTTTCCCTCATCCTGGGGCCCCTGCAAACACCACCACACTTTGGGTCTGAGGCAAATGGGCAGAGGGAACAAGGGCAGTGCAAAGGCGGGAAAAAAGGGCAACAACCAACTGGGATTCAGGGGAGGAGCTGCAGGGAACGGGAACCAATAGGAAAGTGGGAGTGGGGAACATTCTAGAACTGGGGAGGAGAACAAGGATGATGTAACTTGGGTCACTAACATGTAACAGACATCACGCCAGCAGGACATGCACCAGGGGACAATGTCACTACACCTGTGGGGATGCTGCCACCAGGATGCCTCCAGTGACACCAGCATGGCCCTGCATGGCCCCTCTGGATGAAACTGACCCTTGCCCTGTCCCCAGGGGCGGTTGGGGTCCCCTGAGCGCGGTGGCCCTGGGACACCCTGGTGGCTGTCACTCACTCCTGGGCCCCTTGTCACCAGCTGAACAAGCTCCCATCCTGCCCTGCTGGGGGGTGACATTTGGTTGGGACACCACAATGGTGGCAGGGAGGACGTGGTGGCAGGAACTGCATCAAGCAGCGCCATGGCTGAGATAAAGGTGCTGGTGGCACTGTGGTGGCACTGATGCTTTCCCAGTTCATGTCCCCATCCATGTTCATGTCCTCCCATGTCACCATCCATGGCTGTGTCCCCCCATGTCCCTGTCCATGGCCATTTCCAACCCAGGTCCCCACTCAAGGCTGTGTCCCCACACGTGCCCATCCAAGCCTTAGTTCAATGTCTCGATTTTTACCCCAATTTCAGGGTTTTCAAAGGGATGAACAGAAACCTTTGTGTTTGAAGGCCAAAACAAAAGGATTTATGTGTCCCTGCCAGAAGAGCATCCACGTGCTTGGGTGGGTGGGAAGAACCTTTTTTGGAGGGGTTTCTACCCCACTGTCTCCAAAATCATGGGTTTTGCCCCAATCCGACCTGATTTGGTTGTGGAAGATGCCTGTGGGGCAGAGAGAATTAAAATGATGGATTTATGTTGGAGAAGATCTCCAAGGCCATCCAGTGTTACTTGATGCCACCAAAAGACGCAAAAAGTGAGATTTTTCTGGGGTCAGAAGTTAACAAATCTGCTCAAAGTCACTATAAGACACAAAACAACACGAGCGCACATACCACTGTTGTCAAGGTGAAAAAAGGAAAGTTTATTTTCTGACTCCAACATTTATAGTTTTCCAAAAGTGACAGTGGATCAGAGGGTGAAAGTCCCACCTCTCCAATGACTCTGGACAAACCAACAGTCCATCAAATTTCTCCTCCTCCATCAAAGAATGCAAAACAATAAGTTATTTACAGGAAGTGTGTGAGAAAGTTTGTTACAAGAATGTAAACATCAGAAGGCTTAGAAAATCTTAAAAAATCAGGGCAACAGCTCTCCACAATGGATTTCTGATGCTGGTCTGTGGATGTGTCCAGGTGCTCATGGGGAGCCAGGAGCCAGCCAGGTCTCTTCCTAACACAGATCACTGGCACCAAAGGTCACCAGGGCTCTGCCCACTGGGGTCACATCATCCAGTGCTGATCCTCCAATGAGGGATGGAGCTGTGCAGCTGGAGTAGCACACAAAGCTCTTCCTGCCCTGGGGGCACTCCCACAGCTTCCCTCAGTGCTCGCTGCATTGGTGCTGGGTCAAGGCTGACCTCTGGGAGAAGCTCTTCCCACACTGGGGACACCCATAGGGCCTCTCTCCAGTGTGGATGAGCCGGTGTCTGATGAGGGTGGAGTTCTCCCTGAAGCCCTTCCTACAGCTGAGGCAGCGGAAGGGCCTCTCCTCTGTGTTGAATGCGCTGGTGCTGGAGGAGATTGGAGGTGGTCTTAAACCTCTTCCTGCATTTATCAGACTGGTACGGCCTCTCCCTTTTGTGAATCTTCTGGTGGCAGATCAGGCTGGAGTTGCAGGCAAAGCTCTTCCCACACTCCCCACACTTGTAGGGTCGTTCCTTCGTGTGGCTGCTCTGTTGGATAATCAGGCTGGACCTCAAACTGAAGCTCTTCCCACACCTGGGACACTCGTAGGGCCTCTCCCCGGAGTGGATGAGCTGGTGCCTGAGGAGGCTGTGCTTGTGCCTGAATCCCTTCCCGCAGTGGGGGCAGTGGAAGGGCCTCTCCTCGGTGTGAGTGCACTGGTGCAGGAGGAGGCTGGAGCTGCTCTGAAAGCTCTTGCTGCATTTGTCACACTCATAGGGCTTTTCCCCTGTGTGGCTCCTCTGGTGGAAAATCAGGCTGGATCTGGCTCTGAAGCTCTTCCCACAGTCAGGACATCCGTAGGGCCGTTCCCCCAGGTGGATGTGCTGGTGGCAGCTCAGGCTGGAGTTGTGGCTGAAGCTCTTCCCACACTGCCCACACTCACAGGGCCGTTCCCCAGTGTGGATTCTATAATGGTAGGTCAGGTGGCATCTCTTGCTGAAGCTCTTCCCACATTCTGAGCACTTGTGGGGCTTCTCCCCATCCTGAAGCTGCTCAGGGACCCCTGGCTCCAAGCTCTGGCCGCCTCCCTGGAACAAGGTGGGTCTTTCCTCCTCAGATCCCCGTGATGCACGTTTGCAGCCTCTCCTTGTGTGGGATCTCCGGAACTTTTCCTCCCCATTGGATTCCTGTCCTGTGGAGCCGCTCAAAATGGCCTCTGCCAAGAGGTTCTGCCGTGGGGATTTGTCCTCCCTGCTCTCCACCCTCAGCTCCTTCCCTGGAGGAGGAAGGACAAGGAGAGGATGGGATTTGCCTCTGTGCCAGAGGGAAGGGGAAGGAGATTCCCCCCAGTGCATCCCTGGCTGGACAGCATCAGCAGTGGGGTTGTCCTGCAGCCGGGGGCCATGCTGGGCTGGAAGATGGAGCAGGACAGAGGGGGAAACGGGCACTGACTTCTCCTCACTTGCCTAGGTGCCCTGGGCCATCTACTTCCTCCTCACAGCCTCCTCCTCCACCTGGCCAAGGTTTGGGAATGGGAAGTCCTGGTTTGGGGAGCAAAACAAGTGCTGAGCATGTTGGGTGTGACGGACCCGGTGCCCAAGGGCAGCTGGAGAAGCCTGCGCCCCTTTCAGGCTCGAGGGGCCCGGACCCCGCTCATCCCCAGCCTCCCGCACCCCTCCCGGCTGCCGGAGGTCCCTCTGCACTGGGATCGCCCCTTTCTGGGGCTCTTTCCGCTCCTGGGCTTCCGCGTTTCCCCCCCGGCTCTCCCGGGGATCCCCAGAGCCGGGATCGCCCCCTCCCTGCCGGTACCGGGCCAGCGCCCTGTGGGACCCCCCGAGATCCCTGCAGGGCCATTTCCGGCTCTGCTTTGGGCTTCTGCACGATCCAAACATCCCCGCCCCGCCAAAAAACCTTCTCGGAGACCCGCCCACCATGGGCTTGGGGTGACTCCCCCTCCCCGCTCACCTGCGGGCTTCGGAGGGGCGGAACCGGGGCAGCCGCGGCCCGAGCGGGGAACCGCGTGGGGTTGGTGCTGCAGCTCCTTCTCCGCTGTTCCTCTTCCTCCTGCTCTGGCCCTCCGCTTCCTCTACTTCCCGCTCCTCTCTTGCCTTTTCCCTTTCCTTTTCCTCCTCCTCTGTCCCTCCTCTCCCTCCCGCTCCTGCTCTGCTTCCAGCCCAGCCCGGGCAGTGCCGGCACCCAAAAGTAGCCACGCTCTGCCCTGGGGGAGGTTCCAAAGTGGCCCCGGCCCGAGCGGCTGGTGTTATGAACAAAAATTCGGTTAATATTTTTTTTGTGAGAAAAAGTTACAAAAAGGCAGCCAGATCACTGTCCCTGCCCAAGTTCTGCGTGTTTTGTCATTGTAATCACGGTTCGTTGAGGCTAATCACTCCTTTTGTATTAGCAGAGCCTTGCCTGAGGCTAAGTTGTACCTTTCCCAGAATAGGGAAGACACCTGAGAAGGTGGGGGGGGATTATGCAAAGTGACTCCAAGACCAGCATTCTTTGTGGGACCCCAACTCCAAACTCATGGAGAAAACCCCAAAAACAACGAGGCAAATAAGAGTTGAGAGACTGGAGTGATGTCTGGATTTGAGGAGCGGAGTGCTAGGCCTGCAGAGATGCTGGAAAGCTTCATTGTTCCTCACCCTGTCTTCAAGAGCCCCCGGGCCAGGTCTAGGAGGAAGCGAGACCCGGATCGAACCAACAACTGGAAGGGATCACCAGGCCCTAAAGGCTCCCACGAGGACCTGATCCCCAGCTGTGCCCCTAGTGGACAAAGCTGCGCATATCCTCCTCCTCTGAGCCGCCGTGGGAGAGACGACAGGGACTGCAGCCCTGCCAAGCCGCCCAATCCTGAGCTGATCACTTTTAATAAAGGCATTAGAAAGGAGAAGAAGTCTCCTGGCCCTGTTTATTTCAGCTGGGGGTGCTCGTCCGGAATAGCTACGCCGCAAGAGGACTCAGGACTGGCCATCTTGGATCTTCAGAGGACAGCTGGCTATCAGGACCAGAGGGATCGGCTCAGGAGCAGTGATGCAGAGGAGCACCAGAGCACCGGACTGGTGAGAAATCTGGTGGCGGGAGTGGGAGACGAGCACATGTGTGTGTGAGTGAGACGAGGCCGGCAGCCAGACCCTCGACCTGAGAGTGGACCCCTTAGTACTGCGTTTCCGGCTTTTCACGAGAAACCCGGCCAGGAACAGGGGGAAGCAAGTGGAATTAGTGTGAGTGAGTCGCCTCCCAAGGGGGAATAAAGGGCCCCCCGCCTCCAGGCGTGCAGAGGGAATATTTGTGTTTGAGTGGCACGCACCCAAAGTAAGTCCTGACAGAGGGAAGTCAGGCAGATTTGTAGGTCTCGAGAAGGATTCGAGTAAGATTTGTCAGTCCCGAGATGGATTCGGGTGTTTCACAAGCCCTGCAGGCAAAGTAAGTCCTGACAAAGGAGTCAGGCAGAAACCCCAGCGAAGGAGGCTGTGGTTTGCTTTTAAGTCCTGATACGGTGAAGCCTAAAAATTGGCGGGTTAGGCAAACTAAAAATCAGGCAGTTATTTTTCCTGACTGAGGGAGCCAGGCACGACCCGATTTCTTAAGGCCGAGGCTTCGTGTGTTCAAGTCCCGATAGATGTAAGACCTGATGTTGGGAAAGTTGGGCAATCAAGAGGTCGGGCAGTTGTTTCAGTATAAAGTCCTGAGCATCAGGCAGAAATTTGAAGTTCAGTGGAGGAGGCTGAAGCTCCTCAAACAAGGTTTTTTTGAAATTCCCAGTCAGTAGAGGCACCCTTGGGACTTTTTTTATTGAAACCTGGAAAATTGGAGGGTGTAATAGTAAAAAGACTGGCAAGAGACTGAGGTATATACATCCCAATAGTCCCTTAGGAGAATTGTTAGTAAAATGGGATTCTCTAGAGGCCACGGAGGGATTAGATAAAGTGGAAATGATCCATTATTGTATGGAAGTGTGGCCAGAATTAGAGTTGCAAGGAGGATGGCCTTGGTGTGGGACAAAGGATAAGTGGATGTGCCAACAATTAAATAATTATCTGACAGCTCAAGGCGATACTGATCCTGAGCAATTACTGTATGTATCTTGCTGGTTAAAGAGCACTGTTGGGGATGAAGAGATGCGAATTTGTAAGGTACAGAGGAAGAAAGAGGGAAATGAAGGAGGGGATGATAGGACTAGTAAAAGATGGGACCCCCTGGATTATTTGCCTCCTTCTGCCCCTCCACCTTATAATCCTCTTCTTCAGGAACCTCAAATGGCAGGTCCGGTTCCTCCCCCGGCTGCCATCTCATTACCACCTGCTCAAATTCCTCCTTCTACCTCTTCAGCTTCCGCTATGATAAACCCAGTATTTCCTCCAGTTCCTTCTGCATCACGACAAGTGCCTACTCCAACTGCTGCATTCCCCACCCCTTCTCCAGCTCCGCTTACTATACACTCAGGCTGTTCTCCCCCTCCTATTGCTGTCCCTTTACCTCCTCCTAGTTGGGACACAAATGCCTCCTCGCCCGATAGACAGCTATCAGCAAATACACCTGCTGATGGGCAGAAAGTTCAGGGTAACCCGGATATCCCTCAAAGTAGTTTGGCATCTGAAGATGGGCCGTACTGTAGCACCAGATCCAAGACCTCCAAGGCAGAGAGACTCTTTCCCCTCAGAGAGGTTCCTATGGGAGGAGTGGCGGGAGGTGTTGGCTTTGTGAATGTTCCCCTAACTGCTTCTGAGGTGAGAGGATTCAAGAAAGAGTTGGGGCATTTAGTTGAGGACCCAGTGGGCATAGCCAACCAAGTGTATCAATTTCTAGGTCCAAATATCTACACTTGGGGGGAGATTAATTCCATCCTGAGTATATTATTTTCCCCAGAAGAGGTCCAGATGATTAGGGCAGCTAGCCTCAGAATTTGGGAGAAAGATAACAGTCCAGGACCCCACGTGCCAACAGGTGAACAGAAATTCCACTAACGGATTCCAGCTGGAACCCTAACCAGGAGGAGTGGAGGAAGGCCATGATGGAATATAGGTCTTTGATAATTTGGGGGATCAAAGAGTCAGTTCCCAAAGGAACTAACACCCAATTGGCATTTGAGGGTACACAGGAGAAAGATGAAGCTCCTGCTGCCTGGCTTAATCGCCTAAGGCGGAACTTCCAGTTGTACTCTAGAATAGACCCAGACACCCCAGAAGGTCAAATGCTGCTAAAAGTCCAATTTGTTACCAAATCTTGGCCTGATATAAGGAGAAAACTGGAAAAGATGGAAGATTGGCAAGAGAAGGACATTAATGAGTTATTAAAAGAGGCATTGAAGGTGTATTTAAGGAGGGAGGAAGAAAAAGCAAAGGCCAAGGCTAAGGTCATGGTTGCTGTAGCTAGAGAAAATTCAGGGTGGGCAGGTCCACCACCAGGAGGAGGCAAGGATAGGTCAGTACTGTCAGGTGCAAGCGGGATGGAGACACCTCAAGGCTCTTTGAGAGAGCGACATTGCTATTACTGTGGAAAGGCAGGACACGTCAGGAGGTTTTGTAGAAAGCTCAGTCTCGATGAGGCAATAGCCAGGGAACAAGATAATTTAGGGAAGATCAGCCTCTAGCAACTGGAAGAAGCTTATTCATGGATGGCTCTTCGAGGGTAGTAAATGAAAAAAGAGCTTCAGGTTATGCCATTATAGATGGAGAAACATTACAAATTGCAGAAAAAGGGAAACTATCCCCAAACTGGTCAGCCCAAAGTTGTGAAATATATGCCCTGAAAAGGGGACTGGACTTACTGGAGGGGGACCGGGGAACCATTTATACAGATTCCCACTATGCGTATGGGACAGTTCATACATTTGGGAAAATATGGGAGGAACGTGGGTATTTAAGTTCAAAGGGAAAGAGCTTAGCCCATGAGAACCTAGTCCGATCATTATTAGAAGCTCTACAGAAACCTACAGAAATAGCAGTGGTCCATATAAAGGGGCACCAAAGAGGAGACAGTTTAGAAGTTAGAGGAAACCGACTGGCTGATCAGATAGCCAAAGAAGCAGCTTTAGAACCAGGGGATCCAGTAAAAATTTTGAAGGCAAAAATGACACCTGAAAAAGGGGAAGAACCTGTATTTAGTGAAGAAGAATTAGAAGCTATAAAAGATTTAAAGTTACATCAGGGAGAGTGGTTAACCTCAGATGGACGGGTGTTTTTGAATAAAGCACTGGCTCGGACAGTGCTAACGGAACTACATAAATTAACTCACTGGGGAGTCCAAGGACTATGTGATCATTTCTTAAGAAATAACCTATGCATCGGTGTATATAGCCTGACTAAAGCTGTTACAAGAGGGTGTGTCATTTGTCAAAAAGTGAACCAGAAAGTTATGAGAAAAGTAGCATCTGGAGGAAGGGAATTAGCCTTGAGACCCTTCCAAAGCATACAGATAGATTTCACTGAGATGCCCCCAATGCAAGGGTACAGATATTTACTGGTTATAGTTGATCATCTAACACACTGGGTAGAAGCCTTCCCGACCAGAAGGGAAACAGCTCAAGTCGTAGCAAAAGCAATCCTAGAGAACATTATCCCCAGATATGGTATGGTGAACACCATAGATTCAGACCGAGGTCCACATTTTGTGTCCCAAACATTAGAAAATATAATTGAGGCTTTAGGAATGAAATGGAGGTTGCATACTCCGTGGCACCCCCAGAGTTCTGGGAGGGTGGAGCGAATGAACAAAACTCTCAAAAATGTGTTAACTAAATTGATTGAAGAAACAAAAATGAATTGGCTGAAGTGTTTGCCCCTAGCGCTATTGCGCATCAGAACAAGACCTCGGGCTGACATAAGAATTTCACCTTATGAAATGATGTTTGGGCTGCCATTCTTGTTAACACCTTATAGCACAGGAGACTATCTGGAAGGAGAAGAAGCTACCAGAAAGTATTTAGAAAGAATTGGAAGAACTCTGGAAGGACTTAGAAAAAAAGGATACCTTCCTCAAACTTCCCCTCTTGACACCAAAGTTCACAACATTAGTCCAGGAGATTGGGTTTTGATAAAATCATGGACTACGGGAACATTAATGCCTAAATTTGAAGGCCCCTTCCAGGTGCTCCTGATCACGAATTCAGCTGTGCGGACCAAAGAAAAAGGTTGGACTCACATTACAAGAATAAAAGGGCCAGTCTCACCCCTAGGTACAGGACCAGATCCAACATCAGCTTCCCCCTCTAGCATTGGGCCAGAGTCCACACCACTCTCACCCCCCAGCGCTGGACAAGATTCATCTTCTTCACAAGCTAAATCACCTGAGTATACTGTGATAAAAGGACCAAAGGATTTAAAGTTGACTCTCAGAAGGAAGAGTCAAAAAGACTGAACTGTGTGGGAAAAAAATTGGTATCAAGAGTTCTAATATTGCTTAAAATGTTTCAAAACTGTTATGTGTAAACTATGTTGGAAAAAAGTTTAAGACTAAATAAGTGATTCTGGTTTAAGTTCCCCAATTTAATTCTAAAGACTCCAGGTTAATCCTCTACAGGACACTCCCCTGGAGGGGAAACCAAAATTGGTAGGGAACAGACCAAGAGAGGTTTAACGAGAGAAGCAGGTAGAAGGGACTCTGAAGAGCTTGGAAGCTTCTTCTCAGTAAAAAAATTCCCCAAGAGGCAAGGCCAGGTGGGCAGGCTGTGCAAGATGACCCATACAGGACTCTTGGGAAGGGTAGTAATGATGGCTCTGATTGCTGGTGGTGCTCTGGGGAGCCCAGCTGAGCCGTGCAGTGAACACTACCAACCCCTCTAAGAGAAGGAAGTGAGCTCCTTGTCGAGAGTCCACATCAGTTCTAACCCTGATTGTGTTAACCCCTCCCAATTGGTCCTTTATCAGAAAAATAAAAGAGTGTATTGGAGAGCACACAATACTGCCACTTTTAGGCAGCCACTCCTAGGAGCGTGCCCTATAGGGGAAGCCTGGTTGTGCTTTGAATGTGATGCTGCTGAGACAAGCTCAGCAGATCTAGTAAAAAGCAAAGAAATGGTGAAAATGGTAAGAAAAATTGTTTTTTACAAGTATTTATATGAGTGTACTGGAAAAGAGATAAACCCCTTTAGAACACATTTCAGGGGGAACTCAACCCCTAGGTTTGATCTGGTCTGGCAGCTGCGCCGCTAGAGTGATAAAACCAATTTTCTTATTACCCAAAGAAACTGGATCAAGTTTGAGAGTTCCTATATATAATGATTTGGGAGAAATTAAACAAAACAGGCAAAGTGAAATAGAAATGGAGAAAATCCAAAATTGTAAAAGCCAAGTTCGGATCCCAATATCTATGTTAAACAAAGTAATCCGGCTCCAGGCAGGCAGTATTAAAAATAAAGAATTCAATTATTAGGAACATTTCAAATGAAATAAAAGATTAGCATGTGTAAATAATGAAGAACAAACTCCTACACTTGATCCCAGTGAGTGGGAGAACCTGAAGATTTTCAAAAAGGATGTATGGGAAAAGATAGTTTTTCTCGCTGTGTGTGTACTTGGAGGATTGCTCTTTTTACTATGCTTATTTATCTGTTTTCGTAAAATAGCACTGGCCGTGCAGACCAACCTGAAGAAACCAAGAAAAGTAACAAGGTTAAGTAACCATGATTACCAAAGTGCACAAGAGATTTATAGTAGATTCAAAACAAAAAATTGGGAGTTGATGCGAGCTTAGAATTTAAGCTCGATCAAAGGAAAAGAGGGGGGACTGTTATGAACAAAAATTCGGTTAATATTTTTTTTGTGAGAAAAAGTTACAAAAAGGCAGCCAGATCACTGTCCCTGCCCAAGTTCTGCATGTTTTGTTATTGTAATCACGGGTCGTTGAGGTTAATCGCTCCTTTTGTATTAGCAGAGCCTTGCCCGAGGCTAATTTGTACCTTTCCCAGAATAGGGAAGACACCTGAGAAGGTGGGGGGGGTTATGCAAAATGACTCCAAGACCAGCATTCTTTGTGGGACCTCAACTCCAAACTCATGGAGAAAACCCCAAAAACAACGAGGCAAATAAGAGTTGAGAGACTGGAGTGATGTCTGGATTTGAGGAGCAGAGTGCTAGGCCTGCAGAGATGCTGGAAACCTTCATTGTTCCTCACCCTGTCTTCGAGAGCCCCCGGGCCAGGTCTGGGAGGAAGCGAGACCCGGATCGAACCAACAACTGGAAGGGATCACCAGGCCCTAAAGGCTCCCACGAGGACCTGATCCCCAGCTGTGCCCCTAGTGGACAAAGCTGCGCATATCCTCCTCCTCTAAGCCGCCGTGGGAGAGACGACGGGGACTGAAGCCCTGCCGAGCCGCCCAATCCTGAGCTGAACACTTTTAATAAAGGCATTAAAAAGGAGAAGTCTCCTGGCCCTGTTTATTTCAGCTAGGAGCGATACTGGGAGCACTGGGAGCGATGGTGAGAGCAGCAAGGAAGAACTGGGAGCACTGTCCCTGCCGGTGCCCCTCTTACTGGGAGCACTGGGAGGGAACTGGGAGCAAACAGTGCCTGGACGCGGCTACAGCCGGCGGGCGGCGGGGGCGGAGTAAAGGGTGTGGTTATGCTAATCAGGGAGCGATCGCGAGCTGGGATTGGTGGGCCGGAGCAGCGCTGGGTTTGCATGGTCACGTGAGGGCCGGGGGGGGCCTTGTTTTGTGGAGAAAAGAAGAAACCTCACAACTTTGTAAAAGTTGTAAAGCCCGGTATGCGTTTATTATGACGCGCGCCGGACACAAGCCTCCCAAAAAGGCAAGCGTACCTCTGAAGACCTCGGGTCTTCTTTTATCCCCCTTCCAAATGCATATGCATACAGTTTCACAATAGGTTCATACATATTCATTCCGCGTGACATTTAGCAGCAGTTCTTCTTTATCAAAGGAATTTCTAAGTCGGGGGCAAATCGACCTTGTGGTCTTTTCTGTTTTTCTTTCTCTGTCTCCTTGCTGTCTCGGCATGCGAGTTTTTCCTTTAGCTTTGGCCTCACAGACTTTTCACCTTTCTTAGACACTTCACCTAATTCACAATGGATCTCTACTCTGTCTCATAACCCCCTTTCCTAGGAAATAAGTAAATTCTTTTACTTAATGAAAATCTTCACGACAGTAAGTGTCTTTTAATGCTTCACCATGTACGTTTGACAAAGATGTTAGTACAGCTATTCATTGTAGCATTCTCCAGTTCCAAATTAACAATATAATAGATAATCCTAAGCTTATCCCAACTAATATTAGTAAAACTACAATGGGGTGGCACAACTTATTAAAGATTCCATTCGCAGTTGGTGACCACCCAAAGATCACATCTCACCAGTGATGATCCATATTTTGTTTTATTCTTTGTAGAACTCTGGTTATCTCCTTTGTATCATGTTGGACAGTAATTAAGGTTTTCTTTCCTCTTTCTTGGATTTCTCTCAAGCCTTCCAATAGGTCTTGGTGCTTAATTGATTTTTTCACTAATGTAAGGTTCATCTCAATAGGAGTAGGTGGTAGTCTGTGATACAGTGTGTAATTGGCTTTAATCAGCTGGTGGGATGTCACTGGTACCAAATATGAAAAATCACACCCGATAATCTTAACAAAATTACAAATACAGAAATTAGAATGGTTTCTACTAGACAGAATAACATCATTGCTCTCAATTTGTACAGCAGCACAGGCAGTCTTCAGACACACACACCCTTTTCCAGTATATAAAAGCACAATTTTCTGGGCAGTGCCTGGATGAATTTCAAAGTGACAAATACTCTGTTCAGTGTCCAAACAGAGCATTAATAGTATTGCTTTCACAAATGAATCCCATTTGTTCTCTAGTAATGCAGGATTCTAAGTTTACTGTCTGCCACTTTTCATTCATCTTTTGTGCCCACACTCTATGTTCTGAAGGATAGAGTATTGTTTTTTCATGGTTTAATCCTAGGGCAATGATGGGATGGATAACATAAACAGTGGCACTACGTATGGCAAGCACAAAGGCAGTGGCCACATCAGAAACAGGATCATAGGTGAAATTCACCATAGTCCACCAAGATTGAAACTTCCTTTCAAAATGAATTGCATTATCCCACACAATTTCTTGAATTTCAGCTGGAAAATTACCTTCACCCCTTTCCCATATGATCAGAGCTGCTGTTGCTTGTATCCATAACTGTGCTTGTATACAACTGAAAGCTAAAGACACATTATCTTCAACTATACTAAGTGCTTCTACTATCAACTTGTGGTCTTGGTCCCCGGCCTTTTCATACTTCCTTACTTTGGCAGTACTTTTGAAATCTGTCACTGGCTGGTTCCTAATGCCAATAGAGATTACTATAAAGGCTGCTTCAATTTTGTTAGGCTACCTGCTGCAGTGGCCAGTTTATTCATCAGTATTTCTGAATCAATTCCATTTAAAACTCCTAATCTTGTCCCTAATATGCCAGTTAGATGTTTGTTATGGGGAACAGGAACTGCTTTCTGTTTATGACCATCCCTCCCTGCCAGAGGGATGTGCTGGGCTCACACTGCCAATTCAGACACACTTCACAAGTGTATCTGACAGAGGTTTAGGTCATACTTGAGGCAGATGTTTGTTCTGAAATGTAGAGACCTCAGGAATCTCCTTCCCCCTCCAAAGCACCTGATTTCCCAGATGTGTGGCAAGCAGGAATGTCTCTCCTGGTCTACAAAACCTCACCCACCTTGCCCCTAGCTTCAGGTCCAAGCCTCAAGTAAATAATGAAGGGGAAGTCTGAGAGAAGAGCCTAAATTCATTGCAGTGCCTCAGAAGAAACTGGGATCAGGTTTCTGCTACTTGAAACACTCAGCACAAAAGTGATGCTCAAAATCCTACAGCCTGCTGCTGAGCTCTGAGGGGGGGGTCTCTCTCTCTACCTCTTTTAAGCAGAATCCAACTGCCTCAGACTGGGACAATCACTGATCCAGATCTCAGTAGGAAAAGGGATAGCTATAAATAAAGAAAATCACCTTCCTTTCTTGGGTTAATTTACCACCTGCAGTTCAGCACCCTTTACCAGTCATTGCCTGGGTGTTCAGCCAACCGGCTTGGAAAATGACTTAAGGAAACTGATTTCTTGGTGTTCCTGGCTTTAGGCACCAGGAGAGCTGGCTCCTTCCTTTCTTGTTCTGCTCCTGAGATATGCCTGTTTTTGTAACCATGTTGTCCAGCCCTCAAAGGAAGTTTTTAGGAAGGAGGAGCAGGCTGGTTGGATTTTTGAGATGTTAATTTGCATTATCAACTCCACAAGTTTGAGAGACCATTCTGGATTGAATAATAGCTGTTGTTCAGTCACATTATTTACTACGTTAGGTTCAAGTTTGGAATTTGGGTAGAGTCTGAACTAGTATGGGGTGTATAAGGCACTGCTGTGGTAAAAAATGCAGTGTCCACTTTGAATTCAAATGAAAGTCTGATAGTAATTCAAGCTCAAAGGCTGGTCACTTCTACTGTATCAAAGTGAAATTACACCAACAGTCTGATTCACTTAGGTTATCACAGACTTCCTGGTGCTCATATACACCAGGGGAGGTTCAGACACTAATTACATCTGGTCTCTCATAAGCTACCCTATTGATGACCTGGCACCCTAATTTGATTTCTTCTCCTCTGATTCCTTGAAGTGTCCACAGTTCCTGTTCCTGCCATTCTTGCTCCTCATATACCTGATTCTCGTGGATTACTACAGTAGATATGTTTAAATCTTTTATCTCAGAAGGTTTTCCTACGGATCCAGTATACTGATTAAATGCCAGGGACCAAGGCCATTCAGCATTGCTTTGAATAGAGGTACTCTCAAGTTCTAAAACTTCAGTTATGATTACACACAAAACAATTCTACAAACGAAAATATGAGCTACTCCCGACCGCAATGTACTCATTTTGCCCGAGTAAGTTTTAATCACAGTTCATTGTCTCCTGGCGTCACTCCTTAAGGGGTTTCTGGGCCTTCTTCACCCGAGAGTGATGAATCCAGGCATCCTGCTCGTTGATTTTGATTGCAGTGAAGGTGGTGAGAAGTACTTGCAGTGGTCTCTCCTACTGTGTGGTTCCGAAGTCTTTTCTGTAACAGACTTAACATATACATCATCCCCAGGCTATCTAACTCCCTGCTCCGAGTTCCAGCTACATATACTCTAAGCTGTTTGCTTAATGCCACCATGTAGGTGGACATTCTGGACTTTCCCTTTGTATTCTATATGGTCTTCTAAAAGGCATTCCAAAGGGACTCAGCATTCCTTTAGCTCAAGGTTTAGTTTGAATTTGCAATATTGCTAGTGGAAGAGCTTGGTCTAGGGTAGATTAACTTCTTGCCCCAGTCTTATTCATTCTCTCCACCTGGCCGCTTGATTGGGGGTGGTATGGGGTGTGAAGTTCTTAATCTATGCCCAGATGGCTACTAAACTGTTGCACTATTTTGGAAATGAAATGTGATTCTTTATCTGAGGATATCGTGGCTGGAACTCTGAAGCATGGTATTATTTCTTGTAAAAATAATCTGGTCACCTCTTGAGCTTTGACAGTTCTGGTGGGGAATGTTTCTGGCCACCCTGAAAATGTATCTATCAATACCAGTAAATACTGATACCCCCCTTTCGTTGGGAGTTCTGAAAAGTTAATTTGCCACTGCTGTACAGGCCCATGGCCTCTCCCAGTCTGACCGAGTTTTTGCCGGGGGCGTATTTTGGGGTTAGTCTGGAGGCAAGGATCACATTGTCGGCTTACCTGAGTGATAGTGGCATATAAATTCCTGACAACGATACAACGATTGTTTCAATCAGATTTGTGTAATGCACTCTGTATCACTCGCAGCCTTGGTCATTTCCAAAAAGGAGTCACACTCTATAAAAGGCTTCTAAGTAGTTAGGCCCTAGTGTGTTTTCTAGTGCCCTTCCTTCACTAGTAACCACGAAAATGGGAAGGGATTACTAGCTCTCTTTCAATGGTAGCCCACCCCTTGCAGTTGTACGTCTCTTTTGGTTAGTATTATTGTATTATGGCTTACATTCGAGGAAAATCTGTACCTCACCCTTTGCTGCTTTCTTTGCCCCTCCATCTGCCAGCTCATTTCTTTCCTCCAATTTTAAGCTCACTCTCTGGTGTGCCTTAATATGCCTTTTCAGGTAGCTGAACTGCTTCCAGCAGCTGGATTGTCTCTTCTTTCCCTGTGAGGTCAGCAGTCCCCTCTCTTTCCAGATGGCTCCATGTGCGTGTATGACTCCAAATGCATACCTCAAGTCTGTGTAGATGGTTATTCTCCTCCCTTTTGTCCTTTCCAGGGCACGGGTCAGGGCAATTATCTCAGCCTTCTGCGCAGAGGTACCTGTTGGTAAGGGTCCAGACTCGATTACCTCTCTGCAGGTAGTCACCGTGAACTTTGCAATGTTGCTTTCCTGTCAGTGAACCAGGTCTCTGCATCGTCTGGAGGAGTGTCCCTTAAGTCTGGGCGGCGGGAGTAGGTAGCTTCGGTGGTCTCTAGGCAACTATGGTGTCCACTGACAAAAGAAGCTGAGTTGACAATATTAGTCACCACTATCTCTACATCGTCTTGCTCTACCATGATGGCCTGGTATTTCAGAAACCTCTGTGGTGAGAGCCGGTGGCCACCCTTTACTTCCAGTGCTGCGGACACTGTGTGGGACACTAGCACAGTCATTTTTGTCCCAGGGTAAACTTGCGTGCCTCTTGAATATTCAGCACAACTGCTGCTACATCTCTGAGGCAACCTGGCCATCCTTTGGCTGTTGCATCTAGTTGCTTAGAGACGTAAGCAACTGCCCTTCAGTAAGGGTCCAAGTCCTGAGCCAGTGTTCCCTGGGCAATTCCTTGCGTGGGAAAAATAGAAAGAATGGTTTACTTACATCTGGAAGTTTCAAAGCTGGAGCTGACATGAGGGCACTCTCTCTAGCTGGCGAAAGGCCCATGTGGTGTCCTGTGTCCACTGGAGATCTCTGTTTCCATTGGCAATAAGAGCATAGAGGGGTCTGGCGAGCAGTTCATAATTATAAACCCACAGCTGGCACTACCCTACCATGCCTAAGAGGGTTCGGAGTTCTTTCATTGTCTGGGGTTTCAGGGTTTGGCATAGGGCTTCTTTGCTTTAAAGTCTGCTGCTCCGCACTCACTTCTTACCCCAGGTAGATTACCTTCTGTTTCACTACCTGTGCCTTCTTCTTTGAGACTCTGTGTCCTTGGAGTCCTAGGAAATTCAAAAGGCTTACCGTCCAGGCTTCTTTCGCTTCCCTGTCCGAGTGGCTACTAGAAGATCGTCCACGTACTGCAACAGCCTCCTTTCCTCTTGTGGAGCTTCCCGGGATTCTGGGTCTTTGCAAGCTGTTCTCCAATCAGAGTGGGGAATCTTGAAGCCTTCAGGCACATGGACTATGTGAGCTTGAGTTTGATTGGAAAAATTTTCTGGCTGGCTTCATGGATAGGGAGGCAAAAGAAGGCATCTCTTAGGCCTAAAACAGTGAACCAGGTTAGCTCAGGTGTTAAAAAGTCAGTAAGGTATATGGATTTGCTACCACAGGGTATAAATTCTGTGTTATCTTATTGACAGCCCTTAGTCCAGTACTATCAATTATTGGGCTGATTCCTTCCTTATCTTCCTTTTGAGGGTACTACTCAGTTCTCACTAGTTGTGTTCTTTCCTTAAACTTGATGCTCATGGGGGAGCATCTTTCACTTTCCCTGGTACAGCAGAGGCCCATACCCTTGAAAACACTTGTTTACTTATTCTAATATCTCCTTACTAATGTCTTTCTTAATTTCAGTGTCTATTAATGTTAAGCCTAACATCTTTATATCATTTGCCTCCAGAGTAACCTTTCTCATTTGAGAATGTTTAGCAAATTGAGCGAATTGTACAAAAGCTTTTAGGTACACATAGTACACATATTACTTTAAAGGTTTGCACAAGGATGCTTTCTCAAACTGGCCAGTTGTTCAGTTGTTCCCCACACTGCAACATAAACATTCTCCACAGGTACTAAAGTTTTATTTAAAACTGAATATATGGCTCTTGTGTCAACAAAAATTCTTCCCTTTTGGGGAGGTCATCTTTACCCTTCCTCCCTTACCTTGGGAGGAGCCTTTAGCAAATCATATGTACTCATTTTGTGAACTGTGATTGCTTTGCATTTCAGCATGATAATCCTTGCCTGATTTCATACGTTGCTATCTTATGCTGCATGCTGAACAACATGTTTGATTTGCTTTCTCTTTGCCTTGCTTTCTTTTTTCAAGAAATCTGGGTGATTTCTTAAAACACAAAGACATTTCAGCATACAAAACTCTATCCCATTTATCCTCCTATTTTAAAACAGTACTAACAGCAATGAAGTATTATAAATCTTTTTATTTTCTGAGCTGCTCCTACTGGCAGCCTTCTCCCAGTGAGCCCCTCCCAAAAGGGGCTAATTTAGAAACCTTTTTGCTCTAGTCAGTTCTCATTATTTATTTCTCCTTGCCCTATCTTGCTTCCACTCAAACCTTTTTACAGACCTTCACAGTAGTTTCTCAACTTTCCTCCTATACACACAGCTCCAGGTGGCAGGTATCAGATGTGGTTCCCACACACAAGTTCTAAGATCTTAGGTTCTGAATCCGCTTGACCAGAAACCTCTAATTTACATGTGCCCTGACACTTATTAGAACAGCAAAACCAGTGTTTCTCATAAACACCGCACTGCAATAATAACTGCACATCCAGCTTTTGCCCACAGGCCATTCCTGTGTTCCCTGGGGAGACGGGGCAGCCAGAGCTGTCCCTGTGCCCAGGGGACAGCCACTGTCACCTCACACAGCATGCTAATCAAAAACGTGATATAGACACTATATTCTGATCAAACAAAATATCAGTCTTTTCTAGTTCTCTTCTTGCATAATCTAATTAAGCCCTGTGTCTACGTACACTTGTTTTACTGCTTTGCAAAAAGGCTGTGCTAGTCACAGCCGAAACTCTGATATGCCCTCAGACACAAACACTCGCACCCGCACCCCCCCTTTATCTCAAATTCGCTAGAGCCAAGGCTTGAATTGCTGTGAAGGGGGGAATTCTTGGAATTCCTTTAACTCTATCGTAATTAAGCATAAATCTCCGTACTATAGTTCTCCTATGTAAAATGCCACTCTTGTTGCAACAAAATCTTAAAATCTCCACAAACACTACTATACAATCTGAGAATAAAATTACCACAATGCAGCGGAAGAAAATCACCACACAAAACCACTGGGAAAGGGCATATCTCTCAAAGTGCTCGCTTTTCTCAACACAACATAGCATACCAGAATTCAGCATTTACTCACATCAATTTTCTTGGACACAATCAAAATCAAACATCCAAGGCAAAGGAACTCTCTGAGCTCATACTCATACTCACGGTTAAAATGTACCAGATCTACACAAATCACTACATTTAAACACAATAAATACCATCACTGACATTCTTCCACTCGCTTCTCTGCGGGGGCACTTCTGTCCCTGCCCCCGCAGCCTGCTGCAGCCGGCGCCTCAGGCCTCACTCGACTGCTTCAAACACGGGTAGTCCTGACCCCCCCGCACTGTAGATTCATTCTCTTTTATACACCATACACTTATACACTTGCACGATTAGAAACACAGTGCACTGACCACACAATGCACACATTAACCATACAGCAACACCGTGTCCGGGCATCACACACACACAAACAAAGCACACACGGGCTCAACAGTTCTGCTCTATCAGAACTATGAACCCCCAACCCACACATATACGGGTTCACCCGGCTCACCCCTAGAGCCTCTAGCGGTTCTGCTCTATCAGAACTATGAACCCCCAACACACATACACGGGTTCACCCGGCTCACCCCCAGAGCCGCTTGCGGTCTGCTCTATCAGAACGATGAACCCCGTCTCTAATACAGCTGCTCTATCAGCTGAACCCAGACGTCTCTGGGTGGTTTACTCCCTTGCTCTCCTTTCCCTCCCCCGCCCTCAGTACATACCGTATCTTCCTCCGCAGGACAGCAGGTCGTTGTCTGTCCTCGCAGGTGGCAAGTTGAGACGAGCGGAGCCCCACCAGGAAAAAATCCTAGGGCGCACCTTGGAGGTCCGTCTATCCCCCCTGCCCCTGCGGGGACAGAGAACTCCTACCTGGCTCGTCATAATGTTTTGTGGAGAAAAGAAGAAACCTCACAACTTTATAAAAGTTGTAAAGCCCGGTATGTTTATTTACGACGCGCGCCGGACGCAAGTCCCCCCAACAAGGCATGCGTGCCTCTGAAGACCTCGGGTCTTCTTTTATTCCCCTTCCAAATGCATATGCATACAGTTTCACAATAAGTTCATACATATTCATTCTGTGTGACATTTAGCACCAGTTCTTCTTTATCAAAGGAATTTCTAAGTCGGGGGCAAATCGACCTTGTGGTCTTTTCTGTTTTTCTTTCTCTGTCTCCTTGCTGTCTCGGCATGCGAGTTCTTCCTTCAGCTTTGGCCTCACAGACTTTTCACCTCTCTTAGACACTTCACCTAATTCAGAATGGATCTTTACTCTGTCTCATTGGCGGACAAAGCTGCCTTGGACAGCAAAGTCGATTGCAGCAAGTTTGAAGAGAACATGGAGGAGTTGGATGAGAGGATGCAGGAGTTGCAGAGCCAGATTTCAGGCCAGGAGCAGCACTGGAACAATATGCAGCAGCAGTTCAGCAATGCAATTGAAGACAAGGTGAGGGGTATTTCGTCCCCACCATGAGGAACTGGCACCTTTGGGACTTGACAGCCTGCGGCAGCATCCCTCTGAGGATCCCCCTCCAGGCTTTTCCCTGGAGCAGCTGGCTGAGGCTGTGCACCTGTTCACAGCTGGATCGCCTGGAGCTGAAGACTTTCCGTAAACACCTGGAGGACTCCTGGAACAAGAATATGGAGGAAGTTGAGGATAGGCTGTTGTGTGAAAATGCCACTGGGATTAAGAAGTGAGTGCAATGGAGATTCTGATGGCTTTGGGAACAGAGATGGCAACTGCTCCTCCCAGGCAGGGCTGTCACACACAATGTCCCTGAGCTGGGCCGTGCCCTGCCCTCCTGGCTGTGCACACAGGGGGACTTTGGTGCCAGAGAGGGGCTGAAAGCGCTGCAGGGGCTGCTTGAGATGGTGGCATGGGTGCCTGTGCCCTTCACCTGGCATCAGCCAGCACCTTGGGGATGGAGAGAAACAGGCTCAACAGCCCATGGTTCACCCTGCAATGGCCGTGACCCTGTGCAGTGACCTGCCCAGCAGCTGGCTGCTGCAGGGAGCTGCTGCCTGTGTGCTGCAGGCCTGTGGCCCCAGGAGCTCAGCCAGCCCTCTTCCCTCACCCTCCTTAGGCAGCTGCCGGTCCCTTTCACGTGCCTGTCCTGTGACCGCATGCTCAGTGTGCAGGTTCCTGGCCAGTGAGTAGCACCCATGCATAGAGGGCAGCGGGGCTGGCATGGGGGGAGATGGGTGCCAGCAATGACCCGCTGTGCTGGGCACAGGGGTGACAGTGTCTGCTTGGGAGGGGCTAATGTGGGGAGCCCCCTCTGCAGCCCTGCCCATCAGCAGGGCCTGTGGGGGCTCATCCCAAGCGCTACAGGCAGCGAGATGCCATGGGCTACAATCCCATGGCTTTGGGGGTGCTGCCTCCAACAGGAACAGGTTCGTTGTCCCTGCCACACATCTGTGACTCCTGCCCTCCCCAGGCACCCCAAAAAACTCCCGTATTTGCAGCCAATGCCCCCTAGCAAGGAGCCATTGCCCAGCCAAAGGTAAGGGCTCTGAGGACACATTCCCCGCGCCTGGGGTGCAGGGTAGCCCTGACACAGCAAGGAGGGCTCTGCACCTGGGCTGGGGCAGAGGAGCCTGGGGGGATGGGGCAAGGCAGGGGAGCAGAAGGCAGGGAGGGCTGTGAGAAAGCTGTGGAGGGCCAGTGCTTGCCCCAGGGCTGGGGGCTTTTGCATTCCTTGCCTTGCACTGCCCTGTCTGGCCCACCTCTCTGTCCCAAGGTTGCTGAAAGCACATCTGATGAGCTGTGTCTGTTTTCAGTCTGAGCTCAGGCTTGGTGGGGAGTTGTGTGCCTCCTGTGAAAGGAGTTGCCAAAACTAATCCCTGCAGCTGGGACAGCCCAGTTCCTGCCAGCTGGTGTCCTGTGCACAGGGACCCGCCATGGCCATGGCCAGCACACCTTGCTGTGGGGACAGAGCCAGGAGATCAAGCCTGGTGGGATGGGCTTGGGGCTCCTGCAGCAGGTGGACAGGAGCTGGCAGGGACATGCCCCTGCAAGCAGCACTGCTAGTGCCCTCCCTGGCACAGCAGGGTGATGCCCTGCATGCCACAGGGCTGGGCACTGAGCCTCCTCTGTCCCATCCCACAGGAGGCCGCTGGTCTGTGCCAGTGTCCCCCGTATGCCTCAGATCTCTGGGGACCATCAAAGCAGCAGTTTCACAATGCAGAACATCAAGGCTTCCCCACATACAAGTGCACAGCTGCAGCGTCTCCTGGTACACCACAACAAGGTAGGTGTGATGAAGGTAGAGACACAGAATGGTGACTGAGGCTTTAAGCATTGCTGACTATCCAGGAGGAATCTGTGCCTTCAGTCCCCAGGGAGACCTGGGTTGGGAGGATTATTGGGGGGTGCTGGATTGGGCCCTGCATTGCAGCCAGCTGCCCTCTCCTCCTCAGCTTAGTGTGACCCTGCTGCACGGTGATGGACACATCTCGAGGGGCCATAATGACGAGCATCGTACGGCGATCAGGACACAGGATGCGTCAGACATGGCCCTGTCGGGGCAAGGGGGTCAGTGACGACAGGGGGCTGATTATCTGCAGGGTGCTAGCTGGGGGATGAGTGGGGCTCTGTGTACAGAGCTGGGTAATGTGGCATGGGTATTTTGCCTCTGGGGTAAGAAGGAAGGGGCAGAATGGAGCAGGAGGGCTGGCACATGGGGAAACTGAGCTTGGAGCTGGAGTAATGTGGGGGAATGGCCATGCCCAGGGTGGGATAAGGCCTTGAGTCCTGGTGCGCTGGGGCCAACACCTGTGGTGGCTCACCCTTGTCCTTCACCGCCCAGGCCCTGCCGCCTCAGGAGAGCACCGGCCAGGCACAGCTCCTCGACAGGTCTCATGGGCCCCAGGGCTCGAGCAGCCTCTCCAGCCCCGCCAGACATCAACAGACCCCAGCCAGCTGGAAAGGACTCAGCGCCCAGTGCTGGGCCTGGGACATCTTGTCCGAAGCGAGAAACACCTATGACAACTGTCATAAGGAACTTGACTTTTTACTTGTATATAATAACTAAGTTAGTTGTATATAGTTATTAGGTTAATAAAAACTGTTAAAATTACGGGCAGAGCCTTGTCTCACAGCCTGTCTCTCCCCGGGCTCCCTGGTGCTCCTTCAGCTCCTTCCCCCCTACTGTGGCTCTGCCCCCGGGATGAGCAGATCGAGCCCCGGGCCAGGCCCTGAGGCCACCGCTGCTCCCGCGGCGCCTGTGGGGCAGCCCTGAGGCTCTGGGCTGGCTGTGGGAGCAGGAGCCGCGCTGCAGAGCCCGCGGCCCTCACGGGCTGCGAAGGCATGGGCAGATGGCCATGGGGCCCGGCTGGCAATGCCGGCGCTGCTGCTCTCGGCTGCCGCCTGCAATCCTTACAGGCAGCCCTGACGCCGCCTCAGGAGCCGCTCGGAGCCGTGCCCGAGGGCTGGCCCCGACCCGCGGCCCCCAAGGGCACTTGTCCCTTCATCTCTGCACTGCCACATTCCGAGCTCATTTGTCAGCTCCCTCCTCCCCTTCCTTTCTGCATGGCAGTGTTAGGGGAGGGCCCAGCGGCTTTCCTCCCTCACAGCCGGCAGCCCCCGGCCCACAGCTCCCTGGCGGGAGCCAGAGCTGCTTTCCAGCCGGGCAGCCCCGCCGTGTCCCGCAGCCTGGGCCGGCTCCTGCCCACTGCCGGCGAGGCCCGGCGGCTGAGCCTGGCCATCCTGGGCCAGAGCAGCTCCCTGGCCGGGGGAACACAGCCGGACATTGGGGGACACACAGCAACACAAAGGGGACACACGACGGGCACCGTTTCCCGTGTCCCCATTGCCGCAGAGCAGCGCTGTGTGCGGGGCTGGCACAGACCCGGGCACAAAGGAATGTGTGTCACCGGAGAAAGGACACGGCAGAGATGCTGCTCACGGATGAGGGTGCTTGGGGCTCGGGGGGCTCTCCGACCTTCTCACACCTGCAGAGGTCGGGGCAGTGTCTGTCCCTCTCAGCCCTGGTGTGACCCCACCCAAACATCATCGGGGTCAGAGGGACAGAGACACCAGCAAACCTCCAGAACGGCAGAACCTGGGATTTGGTTTGGGGCTGAGGATTTAGGAAGGGGCTGGAATTGGGGCTGGGTTGGAGTTGGGGCTGAGATTTGGATTAGAGCTGGGATTGGGGTTAAGGCTACACATGGGATTGGCCTTGGGCTGGGTTTGAGTTGTGGTCTGGGGCTAGACAAGTTTGCAACTGGGATGTGATCAAATACAGAACTGTGAGTGTGTCTAAACGTGGAGTGAGATTGAGACCAGGATCAGGGTCAGGTTTGGGACTGAGCTCACCCAGAGCAGGACAGAGGGGATGTCACTGCAGGATGTCCCTGGCATCATCCAAGCCCTCCTCAGGCACCTCCAAACATGAGGGGCAGCTGGGTGCTCCAAGATCCAGGTGCTCGCACACTGCCCCTCCATACCAGGCAAGCATTCCCTGAGGGCAGCCCTGACTGTGACCCTTAGGGCTCTGGGATCAGCCCTCATATCCCTGCGGGAGAAGCTGCAGACAGGATGAGAGATTTCCCCCCCCTCTTCCCTGTGGAAAGATGAAGCCCAGCTGCCCTTTCCTTCTGGTGCCTCCTCCGCTCCTCAGCTCAGGATGTCAAACTTCCCAGGAGCAGGAAAATCCCCATTCCCTGTTTCCTTGTGGCTGCAGCTTGGAACACCCACTCAGAATTAAGGACTTTCTGACAGCCCTGCTGAATGACACTCGGAGGAGATTTGTGAGAAAGAGAGAAAATTGTATTTCAATAGTAAATAAAAGGTGCAAAATTATTTCTTTCTGTCACATTTGTTTTCAGTCAGTTGCACTTCTGGTCCCAGGCCAGAGAAAAGGGTGGGGCTGGGGGCTGGGAGAGGCGGGGGCCTGGGAAAAGGTTGCGTTGGTGCTCGATGAAGAGATGCAGAGGGGTCTGGGTTCTCAGGAATGGGGGTGCCAGGGGGGTCTCAGGGTCATGAAAATGGGGGAGATGGGCAGGGACATGGAGAGGTAGAAGGGAGTTCCAGGGGGTCCTTGAGCCGAGGAAAGGGGAGTCCAGCGTTTCCCAAAAAGGGGGGACCAGAGTGGGGACACCCGGGATGTTCGGAAAGGGGGAGTTCAGGGGGTCTCTGGTTTTGCAGAAAGGTGTGCCTGGGAAAGGCAGGAATGGGAGACCAAGGCATTCCAGGTTGTCCCGGAGGCTGGAGCCATGGGATGCCCGGGAAAAGGGGAGCAGAGGGTCCTAATGTCCGGGTATGGGGGATTCATGGGGTCCCTGTGCAGGCTAAGGGGAGCAGGGGGGTCCCGGTGCTGGCAGTGGTGGTTCAGGGTCCCGGTGCCGGGGGTCCCAGTCGCCCCTGGCCCCCCAGGAGCGCCCTCAGCCCCAGCGCTGGAGCCATCGCGCTGCTCCTCCTCACTGCCAGTGTGATCCCAGGATGATCCCAGTAGAACTCAGTCACCCAGAATGATCCCAGTACAGCCCAGTCACTCCCACTCCTGGCATCCCCCCGGACCTCTCTGCGTTCCGACCTGTCCCGGCTCCATCCCCGCCCCTCCCGGGGGCTGCGAGGGCTGCGGGAGCGGAGGAGGAGGAGGAGGGAGGGAGGGAGGAAGAGGCGGAGCGGGGGAGGAGAGGCGGAGCCAGGCGGCTCCGGCGCTGCCTGAACTTGCAGCAGCCTCTTGTCCCCTCCTGTCAGAGAGTTGTGCAGAGCCAGAAGGTCCCCCCTGAGCCTCCTTTTCTCCAGGCTGAGCCCCCTTCCCTGCTGCCTCAGCCCATCCTGCTGTTCCAGCCAGGGTCGGATACTAGTGCTGCAAAGAGCACTGTACAGACCTGGCATAGGTGCCTTTGTCACCACATTTTAACCTTTCATTAGTTACAGAAAGACTCTTGGGAAGCCCCAAACTGCAGTCAGTCGCTGCAGTGCCAATGTCCTTTGCAAAGCCCTGCGGCCCGGCCCGGCCCCGCCCGGCCCCGCACTCGGCGCTGCGGTTGCCCGGTAACCGCGGCCGGGCCCTCAGCGCCTGTGACAGCGGCGCGGCCTCAGCTCCCTGAGAGCGCGGCCATGGCTGGGTGTGCGCAGCCCGGGCTCCTGCAGGCGGCTGCACCGGGCCATTCGCCAGGGGAATCGTCGGCGTAGAGAGTTGCTAAAGGTGCAGAGCATTGGCCTCTGCGAAAAGCTCCGCAGCGCGCAGAACACTGGTGTCTGCTAGGAAGTCCTGAATTTCATTTGAAGGTAAAGACAGACTAAAGTTGAACTTTTTGGTTTTGTTTCATCTGTGCTCTGAAAGAGAATGCCAAAGGGAAATAGAGGATGTGATCATGCCAGTCTTCTGGCGCAGTAGTTCAGTGACATGTACACCTGAGAGGATGAACAATAAATGGACTACTGATTGTGCTTTTTTTACTGAAGAAATGCAACATTTTCTAAAGATACTAGTCTATACATTTTTTTCCTATAGTAACTGCTTAAACTGCTTAAAGGGGAATGAGTTCTGTTCAAGTTTCAGTGGGTTTTTATCATCTGAGTTTTAAAATTTTTAGGGAGATGCCTCGGTATTGAGGTGCAAACGAGACCATATGCCAAAGTCAATGTCTGGATTTTATGGAACTGTAAATGTGAGGGAGAAAGAGAGAGAAAGAAAAGCAAAAGTGGGAGGGGGATGGATGTTGGGAAGGGGGGGAGGAGAAAGAGAATGACAGAGAGAGATTTAGTAAAAAATATCACCATTCCATGGATCCCATTGGCATACCGTTAAATCCTCTTCTGGTCTTCTCTGTGGTGAGGTCTGGCAAAATGTAAGACTCCAATGGATTAATGCAGATTTGGGCAAGGTGATACCTTGCCCAGGTACCTCCCAGGAGTGGGGCAAGTTGGACTCTGTCTCTTGCTACTTTCAAATAATACAAAATCTTTAGCACCCGTATATCCTTTGAGTCTACCATGAGTTGGGTTCTTGATTTTCAGATTTGTTGTGTTACTTTGCATGCCCTGCAGTCGTCTGGTGCGAGGCCTCAGGAATGGGTCTGGAGGCACTGTGGAGGTCTTTGCTGGGAGGTTTGTGTGCAAACCTGGCCTCAGCAGAAGAGTCTGTGGCTATGACTTCCCCAGCCTGAACCCAGACAGAGCCGATTTTCAGGACAGCTGCTGGGTTTGGCTTTGTTGTGGGTAGGTTTTTCTCCTCAGCCTTGTTTACTTCTCCCCAGACCTGAGCTAATGGGACAATAGTGTCACCTTGATCTTGTCTCAAATTCCCTTAGGCAGCTTAACTCACAGTGCCAAGTTCCAGTCAGGAGGCATTTTCAGGGAAGGGTGGGCTTGGGTGGTCGCAGCTTCTTTATACAGTTTTGTCACAATGGGCAGAAAGTCCTTTATAATGATATTTAAGCCATTAGCCATAACATTCCAGTCTCTCATTAGTCTCTCAGCTGTGAGGACCAGCTGAGAGAGCAGGGGTGCTTTAGCCTAAAGAAGAGGAGGCCCACTCTAGCTATTTTTGAGTAATATTTAAGCTACAGCTTTGTCTGTTCGAACTGTTATTAGTGTTCAGATTTTTAGCTCCAGGTTTCAGTATGATCTAACTTTGAATTGCACAAGGTAGCCATATAGTTCAAATACAGTCCAACTAGAGGCCTAACTATACTAGCTACTTACACCAAACAAGCACTTAGCTACTTTCAAGTAATGTAACATTTTTAGCACCAGAATATGCCTTGAATCTGCCATGAATTGGGTTGTGGGTTTTCAGTGTTCCATTGTTGCTCCTTCCAGTTTTGTTGAGGCATTGTCGCTTACCTGCGACACCGTCCCTTGGAAATGGCGTCTGGATTGCCAAAGAAGACACCAACACCTCGTCTTTTGTCCAGGGAAGGGCTGAAGCCTAATGCTGTGAGTACCCACTGGGGCTGTGTTAAGGCTGGCACTGCCCTGGTGTCCCTGCTCTCCCTGCCCCTGTTGTCCAGCAGGGCTGTGAAGCTGCAGAGCCCCTCCCCAGGCCTTTGTGCTGTGCTGCTGTTGCTGGGGCTGTCCTGGTGCAATAGGGAACACTGTGGGATGCTTCAGCTGTGTCTTGCCTGGCTGTGCCAGCAGAGCCAAGTGAAACCAATGTACAGCTGAAGGCCCTGAGCATGTGTTCTGTCCCTTTCCCTGTGCCACAGGAATTCCTTCTGTCAGGCTGGGCACCACTCACCTGTGCTGCTCTGACCATGCTGCCCTTGGGCACCTGGGCGTGTCGGGGGGGGAAGCTCAAACTCTGCCCAAAGCCTTGAGAGCCACGGCTGGTCCCAGCTGGAAGAGCTTCCAAAGCAGCTGTTCTCTCCCAGCTCCTGTGTGGGCACAGATGCAGCCCTGCAGGCAGCGCTGGAGCCAGGGCCACAAAGGTCCCTTGCTGTCTGCAGCTCACTTGGCTGAAGATGCCCCACTGCTGAGGCTCTGTCAAGGAGATGCCTCTGTTTTCTTCTGTGGAGGGCTCTGTCAGCCCAGAGAGAGAAAACAATCAACAGGGAGAACTAAAACCTAGAGACATTCCTGTGCACCTCACTCTTGTTACAGTGTTCCTTTCTTGCATCTCTCTGACTCATCCAGCAGCGATATCTCCTTGCTGTGAGTTCTGAGCGTTGTGCAGGGATGGAGTTCAGGCAGTTCTGAGAGCTCCTCCCCATTCTCTGGAAAGGTCACTGCCTCAATCCAAAGAAACGTAAGAGGAAACAAATGCCCAAAGAGCAGAAATCCCCAACTGTGTCCCATCCAGTCATGGAGAAGCCAATGGGACAGAGCCATATGGCTGGAGTATGTGTGTTCCACTGTGTATTATTAATTCCCTGATGCTAAGTATTTCAGCAGGAAACTCCCAGGGCTTCCAGGAATGTCCTAGTGGCTGTGATCACAAGTTATTCACCAGTGCCACTTGTTCAAGAACAGCCTTTCTGAAAAAGCACAACTCTGAGGCTCTAGCTGGTTTACTTTTGCCTTTCAGCTGCTTCCCTCTAAGTTCCAGAGGGAGAAGTTTCTCAGCAGGAAGAAGGAGGCCAGCACTGGGGGGAGTATTCTGCCCAGACTTGGCCCATTTCTAGACAGGAGTGAGACTCGCCCAAAGGTAGCCTTTTCCTGCTCTTTTCCTTTCTGTTTCACATGAAGTTTGAAGAGGGTGTGTGTTTGTGACAGGCTTGCCTCCAGCAAAATACCTCAGTGTCCAGGTCCTGCTGTCATTGCAAGGTGCTGGGAGTGGTGAACTGGGAGTCCTGATCTGCACTAAGCCAACACAAATACCCTCTGCTGAAGCTGCTGGGGTGTGCTGGAGTGCAGCTGCCATTGCTAAAACAATGGGAGGAAGGCTGGGGACACAAAGACACAAAATTGCCCTTTGCCGCCATTCTGCTGAAGGAGCAACCTCTTGCTTTGGTGTGGCCACCATCAAATGCTTGGGGTCACAGGATTCCCTGCAGAGTGGCAGCGTTGGCCTTTGAAGGCCAAGGATCTGCAGGAATTACTTCAGATTGAACAAAACAAATTGCATTACTGCTTTGGGCTGGAACAATGTGTTGGACCCTGACGGGGTGTTGGATTTTTCAGGCTGCCAGATGTACAGGGGACTGGCCATGGGCAGAGGGGAATGGATGTGCTTTGTCTGGATCAGTGCCTACTCAGAGGTATGTTTAAAGCTGCTTTTCTGGCAGCACTATCTCGGTATAAAGCACAGTCCAAACGGGTAGGTGACTGAGGTGGGCTCTTGAGCAGGAAATTGGCAGCAAGAGACACAGAACACAATCCAGGTAAAGGATTGTCCTGGAGAGGAGCCTTGGGAACACCTCAGGGAAGGGCACAGCTAAGGGACAGTGTGCTGCAGCCACTCCCTTCAGCAGAATGTGTCTGCTGTGAAGTCACAGAGGAGACCTGCTTGTGTCTCTGCAGTGACAGCAGTGTGGCAGACAAAGCAGGGCAGAGTTTTCTCCAAACAATGTCTCTGCTCCAGAAGCATTTGCTGTTGTTGCGTCATTCCAGATGTGCCTCTACAATGACATTAAATAAGATCGCAGTAATGACAAGAAAGCACCCATTTAAAGCTCATGGAAAAAGGAGATACCAACTCTACTTTTACCCAAGTTGCTGAGAAAATAACTGAAACTTATCCTCATTCAGCATTCACCTCACTTGTCTTTTTATTTTCAGCTCATTTGTCTTTTTATTTTTGCTTTTCCCTCTCTTTGGAACACACTAACTTTTAAATACAATTAAAAGGAACAAAATCATGAAAGCAAAAGAAAAGTGTTTCTTAGTAAAGATTCAGCTGAGCTGGGGATATCTCCCTCCCTGAGAGCCAAGCACACACATACACACCCTCTGAGAAAATGGCAATCTTTGTATCCCCTCTGTACCCGGCTGGGGCGGTCCCTGTGACCTTTGCCATT
The DNA here is from genome assembly GCF_028018845.1 of Melospiza georgiana. Lineage (NCBI taxonomy): Eukaryota > Metazoa > Chordata > Aves > Passeriformes > Passerellidae > Melospiza > Melospiza georgiana. The sequence continues at coordinate 228,677 of NW_026652218.1, read as the reverse complement.
GGATGGGTACTCAGGAGCTTCCATTCTCTACTGAGCGCCAACTTTTCTGTCCGCTCCCTTCTCGTCCTCCTTCCTTTTGGTCAGGTCTTCAACCCTGTCCCTCTCACTGTGACACTCAACAAACCAACCTGAACAAATCCAAACCACAAATAACACTCAGAACCAACAAATTCCATTCTTTTGCTTAATACCCTTTTGGCTTCAGCCAAATGTCACCTCATCTCTCACACCTCCTCTAGTCGTGTGCTCTTCTTCCTGATGTCTAAGTTCCAGAGCAAAAAAATATTTGCAGTTGTGTGGGCCTCAGTTTCCCTGTCTCAGAGTAAAAGACATCTCAAATCCTTTCCCATGGAGTCTCCTGTAAATTCATGGGTTTTACTTACTCCATGAGTGCTCAGTCAGTGCCCCAGAGCTCTGTGACCACATGGGCACAGGGCTGTGTTTTAGGAAAGTGCTGCCTGGCATTCTGGAGAAAGAAACCTGGAGAAATCCATGCCAAAAGTGCAGCTTGGCTTGAGCCTGCTCTGTGTGGCCCAGCAGCTGTGGATGAGCTCAGAGCAGAGGTGGGTGAGCCACTGTTTGCCCAGTGTGGGTTGGGCAGATGTGCTCTCCCAGAGTCTGTACTTCACTGGGGATCAGTGGAAGATTCTCCTGCATGAACCTTCCTCCCAGCAGCTGAAGCTCTCCCTGCTCTCTCTCCCCTCCAGCTGCCGTCAGCTGCCCCGAAACAGAGCTGGTTTGGGGTTTCCCCACCAGAGCTGGTATTTCAGAACTTTGTCGCTCAGGAGGTCTCGGAAATGGTGCTGTCTCTCATGAATAAGGACAAGGTAAGTGCTGGCACCCAGAGCTTTAACGCTGTGCTGGAAGAGGAGAGTGCTGTCATTCTCCCAGTGTACAGCAAACCAAGTTATCTGCTGCAGCACATGCAGAAGAAAATGTCTCAGCACCTTCTTCTGCAAGATGGTGGAAATCTTCCTTTGCTGGGAATTGTCCCCTGATTTTGGCCAGGTGTTGATGGTGTCTATCCCAAAAGAGGTTTTCCTTCTCTTGAAAGCTCTAGATTGACAGGAATGTTGAGGGCTGTACAGTTCTTACCTGCTCTCATGCTTTGCCTTGGGTCTATAGCACACCCTGTGTGTCCTTGGTTAATCTTGGCTCCTGGTAGGAATCTCTGCCTCTCTCAGCCAGTTTGGCTCCCTTTGTGCAGGTCACAGCCAAAGCTCAGGGGCTGAGCCTTCTGCACTTTATGCTGGAATCACTTCTCATTAATGGCATTGGCCCTGCAGGAACTGTGTTCTTGAAGACCCCTGCAGTCAGAGTGATGGAACAGAAGCAGTGAGAGGCCTTTAGGTGTCACTTGAGGCTCCTGCTCAGCTTCATCCAGCTCTGCTCATCTTTTCCAAAAGCAACATGGTGCTCTGCTTTCCCTTTGCAGAAGCACAGCACATCCAAAGCCATGTGCTCATGGAGCTTTCCACCTTCACCTGAAGAAATTTGGATTGTTTTGCAGTTTTCCAAGAGAGCTGAGAGGGAAAAAGTTGAAAAATGTCAGTTGTGTTCCACTGTAAAGAGGAAAACTTGAGACCATTTGAATTTCAGTCAGGGAAACATTTTCTCAAGTGAGACTTGTGCCAAGAGTGGGCTGGTGGGAGGAGACAGGAGGGAGTCCAAATCATCTGGTTTAGACTTTTGGAGAGCATTTTGGTGCTCAGGGGTTGACGATATCAGTGTGCTAGAAAATGCATGTGTGCTGTGCATGTAGTACCCCAGAGGGCAGAACATGGCCTGCTGGCTGCAGGCAGGAATGCCCAGCAGCCCAGCTTGCCTTCACAGGCAGCAGGAAGCCCTGGAGAGCCAAGATTGGCTTTTCATACTGGAACCACACTGTCAGTCAGTGCCGGTCCTGTTTCTCCAGGCAGAAAATGCCTCTGAAGCCCCATGGTCAATAGACACTGCCTGTCTGTGTTTCTGTTACTTTTGGCAAGCTGGTTGCTCTCATGGTTTTATGATTCTTCCTTGCTGCTTTACTGCCCATTTAAATTCTCTTTGCCATCTCCTTGTTTTAGGGATTGTCTTGCTGTGTTCATTCCTTCTTTTGCTTTTCAGGTTTGCTTTTATTCCCAGTAAGACCACAGTGTTTGGTCTCCTGTCTTGCTGCTCTGCCTGCCTGACTGTATCCCCAGAAGGTCCCTACCCAAACCTGATCTGCTAGAAGGGAATTTCTTCCTTCCCCCACAGAAATGGGCTGGTTTGCTTTTAGGTAGCACATTCCCCCTCAGGAACATGACCACTTCATGGCTGTGTGCAGGCAGAAGCCAGCAGGTTTTTTGGCCTTGTTGAATATGCAGGTGACTTGGTTCAGCTGCTGTGTCTCCATCCTGCTGGTGCTGACCTGCTCGGCCCTTCCTTCCCAGCAGGCGCTGCCCTACTGGCCCTGGCCAAAATGCTGGAGCCAGAGAGAAGGGATTCAAGTTCAGCCTTGTGAATGATGTGCCTGTGCCTGCTCAGCTGAAAGTGCTTTGGAAAAGGGGCCGGGAAGGGATGTTAGCAGGGCATGGACAGGTCTCCTCTCGTCCTGTTTCCACAAGTGGCAAAATCATAATTTCATGTCTTTGCTGCAGTTTCTTCACGTGGTGACGGTCTCCATGGAGAGCTCACCTTAATTCCAGCTGGTGAGCTCCAGCGATGCGTACCGTGCCGTGCCGCCGGGCGCCTCTGCCCCATTGCGCATCTGCTTCACCCGCAGCAAGAACAAGGTGAGGCTGGAGGAGCCAAAGCACACAATGATCTCCACAGCCATTGTTTTCCCTGCACTCTGGCTCCAGCCCATTGCATGCTGTGAGCTGGGCTCCAGGCGTGGGCAGGCAGCCTGCAGCCAGTCACACCTTGGCACTGCTGGCAGGCACTGCAGCCAGGCCTGACAGGCTCTGCTTCCCCTCCCTGCACATTCCTGAGCATTGCCGAGGGAAGATGCACAGGAAACAGGATGAAAATGACAGAGGGCTGTTGATAGATGTTGGGCCATCTCTAGGTCCAGTGGAAGAGGTTTCATTCTGATGGAAAACACCAGAGGAACAAAGAGGTCAGAGAGCTTTTCTCCTTCCTGGACTGCCAACAGCTTCCCTGCCTGCCCCTGGGCTGGAGCAAAGCCGGTGCTTTGTCACCCCCTCTGTTGTACAGCCTTGCAGCTGTGCTGTCCCAGAGCACAAGTGAGCGTGGCACAGCTGCAGGGCCAGGGCAGAGGATGTGCTGTGCCCATGAGCCCAGCCTGGCATAGGCACACTGGGCTCTGGGTGCCCTTGGTCAGCAGGAGGTTGCTGAGCTGCAGGGGACTTGGACACCTGCCTGAAGGAGCTGGTGTAGGGCAGGTACAAGCTGCAGGCAGAGCTGTGAGCCCAGAGCCCGTGGCAGTGACACTGCTGGGGCTCTGTCTTCATGCCTGTCCCTGTGCTTGCTCTGTCAGCTGGCACCCACTCCGTGCCAAAGGTGCTTTTGCGGGGAGGATTGCACAGCAGTGCTGAGGCCCTGGCAAGTCTGATCTCAGTGCTGGGATCTGGAGGGTTCATGTTCTGATCTGGAGGCTTGTTCATACAGAAGGGTTGAGGGCATGGCATGGAAGGGAGGAAGCCTTGCAGGGAAACAAAGAGAGGCCCTTTCCAGCAGCATCCTGCTACCTCTTAGCACCATTCTTCTCCTGACTTGGTTAGACAGGCAAAGTTAGAGGGGAGTTGTGAGCCAGCTGATGTTTCTGCACCAGGCAAGAGGTGCAGGATGTCTTTGGGTGCAGCTGTTTTCTCCTCTTCCTTTTGCTGCTTAGAGTCAGTTGAACACTTTGTCCTATTCTCAGACAGTGGGAATATAGAACCCTAAAGAGCAATGTCCTGTGTTCCCCAGCTCCATGTTGCTTAGAAGGGGCTTAGGAATTCTTTAACATCATTAAAGTTTAGAGTAAAAATGATGGTGGCCTAGGGCTGTTATCTGTATGACCCAAGTGACACAAGAGCTGAATGCCACTGCGACAGATTTTGCAAAGTGCGCTGGTGCCTTTAAAATGTGACATAGCAGTAGAACTTAGTGTTCATTTGAGGGTGCAATAGGTAAATTGATGCCCTTGAAGGGGTATAGGAAATGGTTTTTCTTCTGCCATGGGGATGGCACTAAATGTCCTGTGCTGAGCTGGTTTCTTTTCCTGCAGGATTATTGCCACGAGCTGGTGTGCCTCACTGCAAGGGAAAGGATCGTTGTGCCAATTCGGGCCATTGGTGCCCGAGCTGTGCTGGACTTCCCTGCCCAGCTGGACTTCTCCAAGTGTCCAGTCAAGGTCAGCACCCAGCAGACTCTGCTGGTGCGCAATGTCGGTGCCCGGGCAGCTCGGTACAAGCTGAGCACCCAGAGGTGAGGCAGCTCATCTGTCCCTGTGCAAACACCTTTGGGTGAGAGCGGAGTTGGGAAAGAGCTACAGAAGGACCCAAGCATTGGATCTGCTGCCCTGCAGCCTGGCTGAAAGTGAGCAGGATGGAAGGCATCTGCTCTTGCTTTCAGTGGCCTTGGAGCTTTCTGTGTCCCAGATTTCCTGGAGGCTGCTGGAACATGTTGGGAGCTGGCTTGCACCCTGCTGAGCACAAGCAGCTTCTGAAATGCTTCCTCAGCACTGTCAGCCAAACAGAGCCATTCTCTGGGAGGCCACAGGCACGTGGCTTTGCAGTGGTCCTGGAGGGGACCTCTGGAAATCATCTGAGCAAACACACTGCTCAAAGCAAGAGCAGTGTCTGGGGGTTGCAAGGTGCCATTGGGAGATATGGACCTGTCTTTAGATGTCATACAAGAAAACAAACATGTTAATGGACCTAGTTATAAAAGCAGAAGAAAACAACCTTTTAAAACCCCCTCCATACCTTATCTTTTCTGCCTGTCAGGTGCAGTAGTGATTCATTGAGAGGATGGATCTAACAGGATAAGAAGTGTCTTAAGGAGCAGCTCACAATTAACAGAGAAAGGCCCAAAATTTAGCTTTCCAGGCCCATCTCTTTACAGCGATTTTCCTTTGGTTCTTACAGTGTCAGGGATGTCTCCTTCACAGCTCTTCTAGCTGTGGGCTCAGGGAACAGTTTAGTGGTGTTGGCTGAAATTCAGAGGCGTTAAGTTTAGCTGTGGAGCTTGTGTCTTTGGGACTTGGGGAGCCAGGTGTGTGTGAGAGATGACTGCTACAGCAGGAACAGAGGAGTCTGGTGGGTACAGCCCACGGATGGAAGAGATGCGGGGGCTGATTTGCACTCAGTTTTCCAGTCCTGACAGCTGAGTCCTGAACTTGGCTGGATCCTCTTCTCCTGATAATTTGAAAAGAAGAAGACCCCTTCTTTCTCAGGCAAGCCCTGAAGTTATCCCTGGAATGTTATTCCCATCCTGCTACCTGAAGGCAGGAGCATGTAACATGGGGCAGGAGTGGGAAGGGAATGGAATGGAAGGTAGTGCTGAAGCCTGGCCAGGGATTCCCCTAACTGGCAGCTTCTCTATTGCGGTGAAATTTCTGGCCAAAGAGTAAGAACAGAATGCTGTGCCTTGCCCCCCGCAGGCCCTGATCCCCCAGCCCCAGCAGAGCTGCAGCAGTGCTGGCATCAGCCCCGGGGCAGATGCAGGAGCACGAGCACTGATCTGGCTCTGGGGCTGCTGGGGCCTTGTCTTTCCTCCCCTCCCTCCAAAGTTGCACGTCCAGCACATGAACATTGCTGGCCCCAGGCTTCTCCATCAGCCAGCAGTGATGTTCTCACCAGTGGCAATGGGAACAGGTCAGCCCATAATTACAGCAAGAGGTCCCTAATGAGCAGAACCTGAAGCGAGTTCATCAGCTGTTACTACTGACATGAACAAAGTTCAGCTTGCCAGATGTTCTCTTTGTTTTTGTGTGTGATGCATTCATCAGTAAAGTCCCCAGAACACATTTGAAGTGACAGATTGACCAGCAACAAAGCACCAAGGCCAGGAACTTTTGTTTCCTCACTGGGGCTGTAGAAGGGCACAAAGCCCAGCAGCTGCTGGGCAGAAGCACATTTCCCCTGAGCTGTCCCTGAGCATCAAAGCACAGAGTCTTGTGTTTGTCAGGCAAGAGCTGTTTACCTGGTGACTAAATCCTGATTGCTCCTGTTAAATCCAAAGTGCACCAACGCATCTGCATCATTATTTCCAACACATTGCACAGAGTTTCTCTGCTGGGCCAAGCAAATAGTTACCAGCCTGCATGACAGCCCAGAGTCCCAGACTGCATTGCTGGTAAACACACAGAAACCTCCGGTTCTGCTTCCTTGATGTGCTCCTGCTCATGGTGCTTCATTTAGCTGGGATTGGACCCTTCAGACTGTAAATGGCCTCATCCTTTTGGGTTTCCATGTCACTGTATTGCTCTAATCTGCATTTGCACTCTTTCAGAGTTTTGATTGCTCCTTTTCTTAGAGCAGCTTTCATTGAAATGCTTAGAAAAGTTGCCCTTTTTAGGCTAAATCACGATGATTTCAAGGTAAAATAAACCAAAGAAGCACACTGCAAATTCAACAGGAACTATTCCTTGGTCTTCAGGGAAAAGTTCCTTCTCCTTGTCTGATTCCTAGGGTGTAATCTCCCAGGACAGGGAGTGCCCTAACATTTTCATCTCTTCAGATGAGTTTTATAGGCAGCAGGAAAAGAGAAATTCCTGAGGCAGTCAGTGTCAAGTTGTGCATGCAAATAGCTCTGAACCCTCTCTGTGCTTTTCACAAACCATTCTCTGATGGGATTGCTGGCAGTGGGAGCCTTGAGGCTCATTGCAGAGAGCTGGATGCAGAGTATGGGGAGCTGAGGCCATTTTACCCCCAGGATCTTGTGAGGGCTGGATCTTGTCAGCAGTGGCTCAGTGGCTGTTTGTGATCCTGTCTGTTCTGTCTCTTGTGCTGCCTGTGCTTGGTTTGCTCCCTGCTTGCCCAAGGGAGCTGCAGGGAGCTGCAGTGCAGCAGGAATCTCATGGCCAGGTGTCCCCAGGCCTGACCCCTCTCTCTGTGTTGCAGTCCTTTCTCCGTGGTGCCGGCCACAGGAGCTCTGGGCGCTGGTGACACCGTGCAGGTGACAGTGGCATTTCACCCGCTGGCCAGCGGTGCCCATTGCGGCTCCCTGGCCGTGTGCTGCAGCTCAGGTGAGTGCTGGGCCCTGCAGGGCACAGGACAGTTCTGCACATGGCTCCCTGCTGTCCATCCCCTGCATTGCCTCCAGAGGTGCCTCCCCTGTTCACCCTTACCCCAAAGCAAACTGAGAACTCCTTGGTGTTTAGGGCTTGCGAAAGGCAAAGATTTTTGACTGCTGTTTTACTGGGACTTGCTGAGTGGAGGAAGGAGGAACTCTGATTCTCCACTACCATGTGGCTATGCCTGGGTGAAGTTTTATTTGATTTCTGGGCAGTGCTGTAGGTGAGGTCTCCATCAGACTCTCTGCAATGCAATGGATTTCTTGCACACCTCTGTCCCATATGCTGCTTCTCCACTGGCTTGTCACAGGCCCTTTTTCTATGTGGCCCTTACACATAGATGTAGTTTCTGTCTAACAACATTTTCAGGCCCTCAAGTTCCTTTTATGTGACAAATCAAAACAAATTTTTCCCTGTCCCCATTTCCCAGGCTATTCAAGCTGTTACAAACCTCTCACATCTATCTCCCATTTGATTTCTAGACTGAGGGATCCCATTCAGTCTTAATGTAGAAACTGCTCTGTACTCACTAATCTTTCCTTTGTCCTTTTCTAATTTGATTTGCAATGCTCCAGCTTGGTTTTTCAGATCAGAACAGTATAAAATATTTAAAGACTGATGTGGCTGTGGGTTTGGACAGGGAGATGATTTTCATGGTGCTCATTCTGTAGTGGTTTGTCACACTGCAGAGCCAGGCTGGTTGTGTTTCCTCACCTGTGTCCCCTCCTGCTGTGGGCTGTCACTTCACTTGCTCCTCTGGGCCTCCTTTTGCTGCCCACCTGCCCCAAGGCATATTTTCTGGTCAGCAAGAAGGGATCCAAGGGATCAGGAGAGACAGGAGTCTCCTGGGATGCCCGGGGAGAGCCTGGGCAAGGCAGGACTGAGCAGGGCTCCTCAGCCCTGTCACCTGAAGGACTTGGATGCAGAAATCCTGGTGATCTGAGTGGGTCACTGGAGCACATGGACCAATCTCCCTGTCCATCCTGTCACCTTGGGGCCAAATCTCTACAAACACCCTCAGAAATAAGGTATTTTAGGAGGTGCTCAGGACATCCTCACGCTGTACACGCAGAGCTGAAGGATGTGATCAATGGAGTGGTCCACAGAACTGCTCCTTCAGTGCAAAACTGGGACACTTTCTTCTGTGCCCTGTGCCTTGCTCTGTTCCTTGTGCTTCCATCAGCCAGTAAGCTGAGCAAAGACTCCCTGTTGCTTTGTTCCAGGTGAAGAAAGAATCCACACAAAGCTCCAGGGAGAAGCTGTAGATGTCAACAATGTGCTGAGCACAAATTCCATGGAGCTTGACAAGACTTTTACCACCATGTCAAGCCATAGAACCCTGTTCATTGAAAACAGGAGTAACATCACAGCCCACTTCCAGTGGAAGGCTTTTGCTACTGAGGAAGAAGAGAATGAAGAGACGAGGAGGTTGGTTTGAAAGATGCATTTCAGTGAGATACAGGCCCAAGACTGAAACTAACGTGTGGCCTCAGGGAATGTTGGTGCTTTTGAATGATTTAGGCCAAGTAAACCATGCCTGGCACTGGGGTGTGTGTCCCTGGGCTTTAGGAGCTCATCACTCAGCATTCCAGTTCATTTATACTCCAACCAGGGATGGCATTTTGGGAAGGAAAGGTTGATTGTGATGACTGGATTTCCTCAGGTCCTAATTGGGCTCTTGTCTCTCTTCTCTTCTTTCTACATGACCTGGCAACATCCTTAAACATTTCCTGAGTTGCCAGCCCCTCTTTCCAAAGGTGACACACCTTCTTTTTTCCCTTTAGTTCCTTCAAAAGCTCCTTGCCCATGCGGGCTGGTTGTGTGTCCCTGTGCTGCTGTCAGAGAGATTTTGAGCTCTCAGAGCAGAGAGGATTTTTTGTGAGAGAAGATAGTGCAGGATCCTTTCCCTCTCAGGACATTCTAGTGCCGTGCACTGGGATGGGATCCAAAAAACTCTGGCTCATGAAAAGGTCTCTCCAGGAGTTTGCTGTCTCCCTCCTGCACAACAAAGTTCCTTCCCCTCTCAGAGCCTCTGTTTACATGCATATTGCATATAAAAACTTGAATGTCCCTGAAGGGATTCGGTGCCTGAATTCATCAATTTCCTGTGGAAGTGCTCTGGGATGCTCTTGTGAAAGGCAGAGTACGGAACCGGGTAGGTCCAAAATGGAAGAAACAAAGAGTGATGCTGGTAACATGTAGCTGCAAGCCAGCTTTGTCTCCCCTTGCCAGGGAAATGCTGCAGTGGGTGCTCTGTGATCTTTCTGTGCTCCCCTGAGCAGCTGAGTGGGAGGAAAAGCCACTTGAAATGGCTGGTTGATTCTCCCTCAGCTGTGGCAGAGGCTTTGAGGCAGGAGGTTCTCTGGTGGCTTTGGAAACCTCTGCTGAGCTTGCAAGTGTGGAGTGAAACTCCCTGCTGGGCCAGGGAACAGCAAGTTGTCCTCTGATCCCTGTGGGACCCTCGTGGCTTGGGCTCAGCCTTTGCTGGGGAGCTGCTGCTGCTCCTCCTCAAGTGCTTTGCTCTCCTGCGCTCACACTTCTCTCTGCAAATCTGTGGCTCATGAAACCATCTGCTGGCCTTGTCTCTCCCTGGGGCTGCAGGCAGTGTTTGCTGTGGCTGCTGAAAGAGGTGTCCCAGGAAAACTTCCCAGAGGAGAAAGAAACAGAGAAGGTGAAGGGCTCTTGTGGAGATCACAGTGCCCTCCTGAGCAGCATGGACCAGGAGAAGATGGCAAAGGTGCAAGATGACCCTGTGCTGTTCTCTGATGACATTTTTTTAATTGAGCCAATGGTAAGTGATAGCTGAGAACATTCTCTTCCTCCTCCTCCTCCTCCTCCCACCCACCCACCCTACTCCCTACACCCACCCCTTCCCCGGCTGTGGTCACTGGGCAGATCCTCAGCTGGCTCCATGTGCTGGCAGGGAGGACATGGAGTTTCTGGTGAGGCTGCAGGGCTCGCTGCTGAAAGCATTTGTGCCCTGCAGGCTCCAGGCAGGGCTGGGAGCCTGACAAAGCCCAGCTCTGCTCCCAGGCTGGAGCTCAAGGCACTGCCTGCGTGTCCTGTCAGTGTGCCAGGGAGCAGTTCTTGTAGGCAGGGGCTCCCCCCACACGTGGGGCTCAGCAGAGGCTGTTGGAGCACTGCCAGCTCACACACTGACCTGGAGCTTGCAATTGTTCCCTGGCAAAAGGAGGGCAAATTCAGCCCAAGGTTAATGACAGAAATGCCAATCCCTTCCTGTAACCATGCCTTGCACTATTTCTGAATGTCCCTTCCAGTGTCATCTGTGAGCCTGGACACAAGGGTGGAAGGTTGAAATGGGCCTTTGGAGTTGTCCTGCACACAGGGACAGAAAACCTTTTCCTTTTCTGGTGATGCAAGCAAACTGCCACATGCTCCCATCAACCAGAGCCTTGATTCTGAGTACTGGCATTGTGAGAGAGGATGAATGCCTGGTGTCTGCACAGTGCAACATCCCTTCTCATCTTGGAGTAAACCCTAGAATAATTCCAGCCTCTGCTTTCTTTCAATACAGGTTAAACTAATATTTCTTATCTCCAAGGAAGGGGATCATGTTCTCTTCTTGGTTACAGCTATGGCCCATCTTAGGCCAAGAGCCAGCAGGGCACAGTGGCATCCCACTGTAGCTGACAGCAGCATGATGTGCCCAAGAGCTTGTATCAGAGCAGCAGGAATATTGTGGAGAGTGGGAGCTGATCAGCTGAGCATTGAGAGCTGTGTTGGGCTGGGTTTGGAGTGTTTCCTGGGCTCCTTGTGTTGTTCACTCATAACTGATGCTCTAAACAAAGGCTTACAGGAGGGTGGTGAAAAGAAGCAATGTGAAGTTTGCAGAGCAATGTTTTGCTGTCTCTGCTGCAGGAGGGAGAAATCGGGCCGAATTGTTTGGCTGAAATCAAGGTGACCTTCAAACCCCTGGAAGCACTGGAGTATGGAAGTGTGGCTTACTGGAGCATCTCAGGTGCAGCTCCTTTGCCCTGCCTCTCTCCCCCTCAGTGAAGCCATGGTGCCAGCCTGAGCCCACTGGGCTCCCATGGAAGTGCTGGGAAGGGTCCCTGGTCAGCAGGGCAGTGCTGGCACATCCCCCCTGGCCCTGCAGCTCCCAGGGAGTCTCCCGTGCCAGGCCAGGGCTCAGAATGCTGTGTGTGCCTGAGTGATCCCAGAACAGCCCAGGCAGTGCAGGGAGAGGTTTTCATGCCATGGCTTTGCCAGCATTCCCTCAAAGGCCAGAGAGCTCCAGAGCAGAACAGCTTTAGTGAACAAGCACTCAGCCCCTGCAGGCCCCTGGCCTCCAGGATGGCTCCATTTGCCATGGATCCATCATCAGGAAGCAGGAGCTGAGTTAGAAATGGGTTCCCTGAGCCTGGACCACCTCCCAGTGCCCAGACAGCAGCAGAGCAGAGAGGGCTGAGCCCCACTGAGCCCGGGCTGTTGGTAGAGGGAGCAGCCTTGGCCAGCAGCTGCTGCTCTCCCTGTGTGGCAGTTGTCACCTTGCAGCTCTCAGTCTGTGGAAATAGAACACAGTGCTGAGTGTCACAAGGGGAGCACTTGGGCAACAAAGTCCTGTGCTCCTGGGCCAGAGAGTTTGGGAATTGCCAAACTCTGTAGGAGCTTTGTGCCTGCACCGAATGGATTTCAAAGCTCCTCTAGGTGCATGGGAAGGAAACCACAGAATCACAGTATGGTAAGGATGGAATGGACCTTAGAGATCATCTAGTCCCAAGGCCCCTGCCATGGGCAGGGACACCTCCCCCTAGAGCAGGGAGCTCCAAGCCCCATCCAGCCTGGCTTGGAACACTTGCAGGGCTGGAACCTCCACAACATCCCTGGGGAACCTGCTCCAGTGCCCCACCACCCTCACAGGAAAAATTTCTTCCCTAATATCTCACCCAAATCTCCTTTCTCTCCATTTCTACCCATTACTCCTTGACTTGTCAGTAGAGGCACCAGAGATGTTTTAAGCTCAGCAAACTGGTGGCTCAAATTGGAAAGCAGCCCAAGGAAGTCAATTGCAAGTCAGCCTCAGGGGATATGTCCTGAGGGAAGAGAAGGGTCCATATCTTCTCCTGCAGCATCAGGAGCTGGTTGCATCCAGCTCAGAGTCGGGGACTAGCACTGAGGCAGCCTGGAAAATCCAGTGTAGCAGAGGGAATGATTGTACTGCAATGGACGTCTGTCCCCAGGCTGTGAGAGCAGGCTGCCCCTGCAGCTCAGAGGGGAAGGCCAAGGACCCTTGGTTGAACTCAGCTCTCCTACTCTGAACCTTGGGAATGTTTTTGTCAACACCCCCCATGTCTATGAGGTGAGCAGCAGGGCTTGGGATGGATCCTGATGGCTCCTGAGGCAGCAGCAAGCCTGGTGCAGCTGTGGAATTGCTGCCAGCCTGGGCATTTGTGAGCAGGGAATATTTGATGGACTGCTCAAATCTGGGGGGTCACAAAGGTGTGTCAGTTGTTCCTGAAGCCCCAGTCCCTGCTTTTGGGCAGCCTTCCTTAGGGATCATCTGGCAGGCTTCCTGCAAAACAACCCCTTGGCACATGAAACCAACACTGGCTCCAAAAGCTGCATGTTCAGAGGCTTTTGTGGCAGTGCCAGACACACGGCACCTTTGGACTGGGCTCTGCAGAAGCAGCTGCAACAAACTGGCTGCCTTTGAGCTTCAGCCCACTGCCAACAGCTCTCAGCCAAGTGTCTTCTGCTTATTGCTGCAATCACAGGAAATCCTTGGGAGTTCTCTCCCTTGCTGACCAGTCCCTCACCACACTTCAGCCTCAGTGCATCTCTGGCTCTAGAAAGAGAAAAGTGTTCCTGGGAATAAAGCAAAAGGTTTTTCTACCTATTTGCCTCCCCCCCAATAGAGTCAAGCTTGCAAAAACTTCATGAGGCACTGCATCATGGCAGACACTTTCAAAATCTTGGCTGTGGATGGGAAAGACACGCTAAGTTTTCTCACCAAAAGATTGTGCTGTCTGTACATTTTGATGCTGATGCCTCATTCTCAATGTCTTGTTTTCATGGTCTGGGAAAAGGTGAATGAGCAGATGGTGCTGTTGAGCTGAGCTCACTGGGGCAGCAGCAGCTCTGGGGTGATTCCCTAGGCAGCTGCAATCAGCCCACGTTGCTCTCAGGGCCAGCTCTCCATGAGCTTGGTGCTGCTGAGCAGAGGGGCACTGCTCTGTGTCCATGGGATAAGCCCAGGGTGACTGCAGTTCTGTGGAGTTGCCACTGCTCTGCATGAAAATGCAAAGGCAGAACTTGTCCTGTTGTATCTTTTGACTTCTGCCATTCAGCAGCACAAAGCATCTTCTGTCTTTTCTGGGTGTTCATTGCATCATTAGACAATAACTCACAAGAAGGGAAGATTCCACACGTATTTCCATTTTGCTTTCTTGCTGCTGCAGGTGAAACTGATGAACCAAGGAGCTATTGATGCTCCCTTCACCTGTCTCCCTTCAGCCACCAACCTGGGTTTGTGTTTCAAGGTTGCCCCCGAGGAGGGCATCATTGCAGCAAGTGGGAGCCAGGTTGTGCAGATCTCCTTCAGTGCCACCGTGCTGGGGAGCTTTGAGGAGGAGTTCCAGTTCAGTGTGGCTGGATCTCCTGTGCCTGCCATCCTGACCATCAAGTAAGGACCCTGGGAACTGGGTGGGCACATCTGTGGCTGTCTCTGGGCCATCCCCCACCTGCCTCCTTTTGAGGTGGAACAGAGGAAAAAGGTGTTTCCTGAGGTCTGAATCTCTGCTCTGCTGCTGGCATTGCTTTAGTGTGAGGCTGCCTCCTGCCCTGTGTGGTAGCTGGGATCTGGAATGACTCCTCCCTGCAGGGATCTCCGTGTGCCTTGGGCCATGGCAGGCAGTGGGATGGACCAGCTTTGGGCAGCAGCTGCTCTGGGATGTCCCAGCTGAACACCCAGCAAGGCGCCCAGGGCTTTGCAGATGGGCCAGCCTGGCTGATTCTGCAGCAGAAGCAGTGTTTGTAAAACCTTGTGTGAATAATCCCTGCCAGATGGGCAGCAGCAGCCTCAGCTCACCTCTCATGGCCATGCTGTGGGGGCAAGCTGTGCTCCCAGCTCCTGTGCACAGAGGGCTCTGGAGCCTCCTTTGCACAGCCAGCAAAGGGCTGATGTGGGAGTCAGGAACTGTGCCAAGGACTTGGGCACCATCCCGTGGGTTGGTGCCATGGCAAGAGACAATCCTGGCCCAGGCACAGGGAGAAGGGCGGATCATAGGGGAGGCAGAGCTCAGTGCTCAGCACCACAGCAGCGTGAGGCCTTGTCCCTGCCAGCCTGAGCCATGTGCTGCAGGAGAATGGAGTGGAAGCAGGAGAGCTGATGCTGGCTGCTCTGCAGCTTTGGAGCTGGGCTGCTGCTCTTGGGTGGCACTGGCTCAAGGCAGTGAAGAAATGAAAGCAATCTGCACTGGGTGATACCTATGACATAAGGGAGATGGATACAGAAGAGCAAGGAAGTTATTCCTTAGCAAGACAAAAGTGGTGAGTAGGTCTGCCCATAGTGGAGAAACAAGTCTGCTGGCTTTGTTTTTGGAGGAAAAGTGCTGCTTTTTTCATTTGGAAATCAAGAGGGAACCTTTCACCATCAAATAATTGATTCTCCTCTGTCCCTCCCCCAAAGTGGCCATGGGATGTTTCTGCATAAGCAGCTTTCTCCTTGAGCAAGGGCAGGTGACTCTTGTTGAGATGTGTGTCTGGGTGTGTGTTCAGGGTCCTTCATGGGACCCCCAGCAACCCGGGGGCTTCTGCCTGCCCTGTGCCCAGAGCCCATCAGGGGCTGTTGGCTGCTGCCCCTTGGATTGAGCTGCCTCCTGTGCCCAGGGCCCTGTGCTGAGCACACGGGGCTGTGTTGGTTGGAAACCCAGGGTGCCCTGAGCCCGGGTTTTGTGCCCCCGAGCCACGACAGCCGGACCTGTGCAATGCCTTTAACCGAGCCATTGCCTGCTCTGTCCTCGGCCTGCAGGGGCAGCGTCACTGCACTGAGTTTACACTTCGACCTCGCTGAGCTCGACTTCGGGGATATCTCCTTTGGTGAGTGTTCCCTGGGCTGGGACACAGCCTCAGGGATGTGTGCCTTCCAACAGAAAAGCATCCCTCACTCCTGCTCTGCCCCAGCAGCCTCTTCAGGCTGTGAACTGCAGGGCTGCTGCTGCTGCTGCTGCCTCAGGGGGCATTTTGCCATTGTGAGATCCCATGGAAGCAAGGAATAGAAAGGCAGTATTTTCTGGTGTCTCTGTGCTGCTTTAAAAGACAGATGTCTGCCAAGGAAGGTGGGAATCTTCCTGCAATGGAAAGATGAGCCCCTCCCTCCAAATGATTATCCCTTTGAAATGACAGGGCTCCCAGGCAAAACTGTGGGAAAAGGAATAACAGTTCTTTGGTAGACTATCTCAGGAGAGCACAGACAAGAAGGCAAGAACAGACATTTCCCAGATGCCAAGTCCTGTTTTTCCCCTTTGGTGGAGTTCTGGTCACAGCAGGAGGAGCTGTGGGCTCTGGCAGGGCAGTGATCTCCCCCCAGCCGGTGCGGTGCGGTGCGGTGCGGTGCGGTGCGGTGCGGTGCGGTGCGGTGCGGGAAGGGAAGGGAAGGGAAGGGAAGGGAAGGGAAGGGAAGGGAAGGGAAGGGAAGGAGGAAATGCTCCTTTTGCAGAGCCCCAGAGGGCAGGGGGATGCGGGCAGTGCCCAGCAGCCGCAGCAGCAGCGGGGCAGGCAGGCAGGGTCGGTGCCAGCGCTGAGCTGCAGCCAGGGCAGCCCCGGGCCGAGCACAAACCCTCTCGCAGCAGCAGCGGCCGAGCTGCGACCCCCGAGCGGGAGGAAGGGAAGCTCCGCTCCCTGCCCAGCCTCAGCTCCCACTGCACAGCCGCCCACAGCATCACGCCACAACTCCCAAAAACCCCCCAGGGAAAAGCCCAGCCCAGGGCCAAAACCCCCCCAAAACCCCCCAGAACGCCTATCCCCCTTCCCAGACCAAGGGCAACATTCACGGCCAAGCCTAAACCCAGAACAATGAAGTTCATGAACTTCTGAAGGAAATTCATTGCCTTTCTTGAGCTGCTTCTTCCCCAGCCTGCATCACCACGGAGGCGCTTGTCAAGTTGACTTTGGAAGGAATGAAACACGAAAGGCAACAGATGGAAATATGGGTCTGAAGCAGGAGACTGATCCTGCTGAATCCAATTTCATTCCTAAGGGCTCTTCGGCTGAAGGCAGCTGTTGTATCTTTGCTCCTTTGTAACTTTGACTGTTGTCTGCATGTGCTGGCCTCAGTCTCATTGGAGGTTTTGACATCTGGGTTTGTCCTTTTTGTGCCTCTCTTGCCTCCCTGCTGGAGTCCCTGCTGGAGCTGGCAGTGGTCACTTGGATGGGCACAGAGAAGCTCTGGGCTGCAGCTGCAGTTGTTTTTCCTCCCCATCTGTGTCCCAGTGACTCTTGGTGAGCAGGCCTGGAGAGAAATCTCCTCCCCACAGAGCTGGCCAGCCCAGCCAGATGTGCAGTGCAGAGCAGGCTGTGGCTGCTCTGCGGGCTCTGCAGGACATCCCCACCATGAGTGGCTGTATCTCTGGCTTTGCAGGATGGAAAGCAAATCTCAGAGCCAAAGTGGGGTAAACCCTTGCAGGCAGCACTCTCAGTGAGCAGCATGGCTGTGATGTCCCTGTTTGTGGGCTGAGGTGGGACTGTTCCAGGAGTCCTTGCAAGCCTTCTTGGGTAAAGGAGGGACTGAGGCAGCTGTGGGGCAAAGTGCTCTGCCTGGGGCACTTGGCAGCCTCTGGGTGCTGCCTCTCAGGGTTTGCCCCTCCTTGACAAGACATGTTGGAGTGGGAAGAGGTAGAAGGCAATTTATCCCTGTAGGGCTCTTCAATGTGCCTTTGACAGTGACCAATGTGTTCTGCTCCATTTCACAATCTTTGGGGGTAAGCATTCTCCATTCTCTCAGTATCTCTGATTGTCCTGGGCTCATCTCTTTGCCCAGATGTCTCGTTCCTGAGCTCCAAGTGTCCTCCCCAGCGCTGCTGTGTGATGAGAGCCACCTGAAGGTGCCCTATGAGAGGAAGATCCTCATTAGGAATCCCAGCCACCTTCCTGGCTGCTACGGGCTTATTCCCCAGGTTTGGCATCACATCCAACTCCTCCTGTCAAATATTCCTGAGGAGATTATTAGGGGAACAAAGGGTTTGGATAAGACCTTGCTGGTTTCTATTCAGTCTTAAAGATCTGCTGAGAACAGGATCCTACCCAACTGTAAACTTTAGGAGGCAGTTTAAGCTCCTGAGGAAACAGTTGATGTTCTAGTCCTCAGGGTGTTTTCCTGTGGGAGATCTTAGAGGGTTGTGAAAAGCTGCTGCACCCACAGATACCAGTGCCTGTGCTGGCAGCCTCCTTGCAGGATCCCCTGGGAGTGCTAACCTACAATTCTTGCATCTTGTTTGTGCCTTTGACCTTTGCCCTGGGAAGTTTTAAAGGTGTGTGTAAGTTGCTGTTGTGGTGGATGTTAAGGAGGCTAAAGTTTCTTGAGAGGTCCCTCTGAATCTGCTTTTCATTGTGTCCCTTTCAGAAACGCAAGGAGGACTCTGCTGTGCTCTACTCCAGCCCCAAGCCCTGTGGGATTGTGCAGCCCCAGAGCACAGCAGAGATCCCAGTTGTGGTGGCAGTGCAGGCCCTGGGCACGCATCACACCAACGTTCTCATCGGCGTGTTCAGGGATGAGAGAAACCCCCTGGTGAGGGCAAGGGGAGCTGTGAGCCTGTGTGCAGCTGCTCCTGGCAGGGTGCACGGGGACAGGGATTCTGCCGGGGAAAACAGGCACAGGCTGCTGGGGAGAAGGACAGGAGGGATGGGGGCACAAACAGCTCCTGCCTTAGAGGTGGGAATCTCAGTGTCTGACACAGAATGGAGTTGGGCTAAGCTGGAATCCAGGGGGATTTGAGTTTATTATTCTTTCAAATGCTGTTAACTTTGGAAACATCTGTTTGAAAATGTCATCTCTCTTAGCACAAAAGAGGATGTCAGAAGTCTTCTAAGAACCTTGAGCTTTCTGTAAAAGAAAGGAAAGCTGTCATTTGAAGACTGGTTGAAAGGATGGAAACTTTGATTAAAACATATGGAAATGGCAATGCCAAATTCCTTGGATGGCACCAAACATCTGAACCCGGGCCATTGTGGCACTGCCTGTAAATCAGTGAACAAGAAGGAAAGGCAATGCAGGCTGTGCCAGGGAGCCTGAAGTTTTACCAAACAGTTGCTTTCAACTATCAGGCTGCTTCCCTTAAAGAGGAGTGTTTCTCCCCACCAGAAGAACTAGTTGTTTAACTGTCAGCCTGGTCTTAATTAGAGATTTCTTGCAAAGATAAAAGCTTTGGGCCAATAATTTTTAGTTTGAAAAGTTCTCTTACCTTAATCCTTTTTGATTTGGAGGTGAACATGTAATTTTCTTTTTCCTCAAAAGCCCAGCATTTTAGCTGGAGAGTGGTAGCTGTCCCTAAAGAAAAAACTTGAGCAGGGTTGAGCTGTTGAAGGTTTTTTAGGTTTCTCTGTTGTGGTTTGTTTTGGGTTTTTTAAAATCTTTCTTGCTTGCTTCCTGGAACAGAGAGCACAATTACAGAGCTCAGGACGGCTGGCAGAAATCTCCCCAAGCCCAAGGCTGGCAGAACTTGGCAGGATCCCAGCACCACAGCCTGTGGATGGATGGATGGATGGATGGATGGATGGATGGATGGATGGATGGATGGATGGATGGATGGATGGATGGATGGATGGGGAATTGGACCTGAGTCACCTGGGAATGTTGTAAAATGTCAACCAACCCCCCAGCGGTGTCAGGGGAACATTCCTGATAAATCCCTGGTGGAGCTGCAGAGTTTCTGGCCTTGGGCACTGGGTGGGCTGTGCTGGCTGGGCACTGGCTGGGTCTGCCCCTCGGTGTCTCAAATCTCACCATTTGCTGCCTTCTCTGTCTTTTCCTCTCCCACCGTGCTTTTTGCATCCCCACCAGGTGTTAATGCCCGTCCTCTGTAGTTGCTCAATGCAAGCAGTTGCAGCTGCTGCAGCACCTCAGTGCCATCCCTGGGCTGCCTTTAGAACAGATCTGCCCCAGCCTGGATTGGGAAGGGCTGGATCAAACCATTTCTCAGTTCAATGTGCCAGCACTCAGCCAGGGGCTGCATCCTGGCCAGGGGCTGCTCGTGCAGGTGTCCCTCCCTCCCTCCCTCCCTCCCTCCCACTGCAGGTCCCTGTTCATAGTTATTTATTTTTCAGAGATGAGCTCCACCCACCTAAATTCAAACCCCAGCCACTGAAAGAGAGGAGAACCAGTCTGGATTGCCCGGCAACTCGATGGAGGCACTTCAGGACTGGACAGGAGGAGGCAGCCAGAGCCCTGAAAGAAGTGCAGGATTTTAGGCAAACTTTAGGAGAAGAGGTAGATTTTCTTGCACACCTACTGCTGTCTTTGCCTCCCCAGCCTGCTAGCACCAAGTCCTGCTCATGCTGAGCTCCCTTTTTGCTGCCCTGCTGTGCTGTGCCCTGACAGTGGGCTGGGCAGCAGGGCCAGTGGCTGGACATGGGCTGTGGGGAGGGAGAAATAGGAGAGTTTTCCTTGGAGAAGCTGACTCAGATCCTACAGGCCTGTGCTGTGTGGGATTTTTTGCCTTGTTTCCTTCCCAATGTAAGATGAGGCTTTTCTCTGCATCATCATAGTAACACCTCCCGCTTCCCTCCCAGAGCAAGCCGGGATAATCCTGATCTCCATGGA
The DNA here is from genome assembly GCF_028018845.1 of Melospiza georgiana. Classification (NCBI taxonomy): domain Eukaryota; kingdom Metazoa; phylum Chordata; class Aves; order Passeriformes; family Passerellidae; genus Melospiza; species Melospiza georgiana. The sequence continues at coordinate 208,695 of NW_026652218.1, read as the reverse complement.
GCCTCTTCCCAAGGCAGCCAGACTCCCTGTTTGCAGGGCTCTGCTTTCACCCAGAGCTGCTATTGCACTGCTGGCCCTGGAGCTGTCTGACAAAGGGAGACTTTGCAGAGGGGCTGTGTCTTCCTCCCAGCATAGAAAATGGCTTGTTTTTCAGGTGCCAGCATCAACTGCTGAGCACCCTCGCCTCCCTCGAGGCTTGGAGGGATTCAGGTGCTCCCTGGACGTGGTGCACACTGCCCTGGGAGCGGAGAAGGCAAGAGGGAATCTGTCTCCCTTGCCCATTGTCAGTGTGGCAAACAGGGCTGGAGCTGCCAGTGCCACTGGGGGCTCTCAGCATTGGCCACAGAGGGGCCTCCCATCCCTGCAGGCCCATCACCAAGTGCTGCTGGAGCAGCCGCTTGTTGGAGAGGCCATGCAGGACACGTTGTAGGGCTGCCCAAGGACGCTGTGCAGCACCTGTGGAGGGCACTGCTCCCCCTGGAACTCCTCAGGTGCTCCACAGGAAATTTTTGCAGGAGCTTTTGCTGTAGCACCTTGAGAAAGAAGCATTTAAATCAGAGAGAGAGGGGAAGAGCCTCAGGAGTCAGATGAGCTGGGCTGGACTCCTTCCCTCAGCTCCAAGAGCTCTCACCCTGAGTCTTCTTTTCTAAAAGCAGGAAGTTTTAAAACTTTTTAAAGGCAAGTTGTGCATCAGAGAGAATTTCTACGGCCAGGAGACATCCTAGTTCACTTGCATGTAATGTACTAATTAATGCATTGAGCTGTGAGTATGGGAGAAGATTTTCCCCATGGTCCCTGCACTGGTCAGTGGCATGGATGCAGGATGAGGTGAGGGTGATTCTGGCAGTGTTTGGGGAATAGGCCCCTCTGGCTACAGCGGCACTTTGCTCCAAGATGCTCTTCTGCATCCATTTCCATGCTCAACACCTCAATCTCTCCTGTCTTCCGTCCAGGCTTTCAATATCCTGCCACTGCCAGGTGTGCTGCAGCCAGGAGAGAGCCAGCAGGTCTCCTCCACCTTCTCTGGCCACCTCACCACCACCTGCAATGTCCCAGAGCTGTGCCACATGGAGGCAGGCTCCACCTCCGAGGTGCTGGTGCCCAGGGCGGCCTCACGTGTCAGCTCCTCCCTGAGCCCCCAGGAGATCAACTGTGGCTCTCAGACCTCTCTCAGGGACAGGTGAGTCAGCCTTCCGTGGGTTCCTGCTCTGCCATGGGTTATTGTCCCTGCAGGGCTTCCCTGCTCCAAGGCCTCTGAGCTCAGAGGAGCTGCAGAGCAAAGGCCAGCAGCAACACAGGGATGGCCACTCTGAGCTCCCTGGCTGCCAAGAGAGGAAGGACCTTCTTCTGTTGAGACAGAACCTCTTCTTCTCTATTTGACTGCTGAGCCCTGCTGGCTTAGCTGCTGTCTGCGGGGAGCTGGGCTCTGGGCTTGCCTTGGCACCGCATCTAGAGGTGTCTTGAAGTCCATGGTGTTGAGTGGCCTCTCCTTCATCATCTGCCTTCTTCACCAGAACAGTGGGATTGTGGTATGGGCAGGCGTGGGGCACAGAGCAAACCTTGCTTTGGGTCCTGCTCCTGCCACAGATGAAGTCCTTGCACTGCTGATCTGCCAGGGTTCTCCTTATGGTGGCACAGCAGCCAGAAAAGCTCCTGTCCTTTAGGCTCCCCTGCAGCTGCAGCTGTAGGCAAGCACAGGAGAAGCTCAGCTCCAGCAAGGCAGCCCAGCTCAGGACACACAGGCCAAGTGTGGAGCTGGGAGTGGAGGTGCTTAAAGCACGCCTGTGCATCAGGACTTCTTCAGGCCAGGCTGAAGTTGGTTTCATGGGGAGGAGATGGATGAGGCTGCTTCCAATGGTTTCCATGGCAGCCAGCACTGGTTTGCTTGGTCCCAGCTGGGTTCCAGCAGGAAATCTGCCTGACAAGAGCCTGTCTTGCAGGAGAGGAGTTCCTGCAGCCTTTGCTTTCTGACTGATAGGATTGTTCTCATGAAGGAGCAGGCTAGGAGTCGTTAAAACCGAAGATCACGGACAGAGAGTCTCTAACTTATTAAAGTTAGGCAGTAGGATGTTTATTAACAACTGGCGGGTGGCACCATGTCTCTGTCTCGGCTGTTTTAATGACCTTGAAAAGGCTCGGGGATGGCCTTGGGCAGCCTGCGCTCCAAAGGACGAAAAGAGGCTTCAGGTTTTTTCTTGGTCTTCAGTGTTTATTAATTGTTTATCTAAAAGATTTTCTCTCGGCCCGACAGAGATCTGCACAGCAGCCAGCCATGAGCACACTGAGAGCCCCCGGGGCGGTTACTTATCTTTATACTCAAAATTACGTATACAATATTTACCTATTTTCCCCAATACCTTTTACCCTTATTGACCAGTGCACTTTTAGTAATAACCAATCCCAAAGTGCCACCATCACCACAGAAGATGGAGGCCAAGAAGAAGAAGAAGAAGGACAGGACACGCCCCAATTCCTCCATCTTACTTCTCTAGACCCCCTGTACAGAAATTCCAAACCCTGTGTTTCACACTCTAATTAACTTATCCCTTCACCATTTACCCCAGTGAAATCCTCCCATCCTCATACAGGTGTCGTCTCCCATGCAGGATCAAAGTCCAGCCACTAGACACTTCTGGCAACATTCCAGGACCTCCGAGCCCCCCAAGGGTGGTCTCGGTGACTCGGCACATCAGTCCTGAGGTGCTGAGATCCCACAGCACCAGAGTCATCCCTAAAAGGCATGCCTGCGCTGTCCAAGGTTCTTTGCCCTCTCTTTATTTCCCAATATCTTACATACAATACATCTGCACAACCCCAGCACCTCCCATCCCTGCTCTGTATTCAAATGAGGTCATTGGTCCTTCACTCCTGTGCAATTCTTCCCTTGAATTGGGTTGGTGGTCTCGAATTGGGTCCGTGGTCTTAGGGGATGAAGTCAGGAATGTCTTCATCAGGTCTCTGTGACCCTCTGGCACCATCCAAGGTCCCCTGCTTAGTGATTGATTGACATCAAGCCCAGGTGCTAACCATTGTTCTACTGGTTTCAAGGTGTTCTTATAACAGTTCACTTCCTCCACTTCCCTCTAGAAAGAAGCTCCTAATGGTAAACAATCAGCTCCAGCTTAAGCATCTCATAATCATTAACCTATGGTCTGCCTATCTAACTTACATCCTGATCAATGGGAATTGCTTCTAACCCTCAGCTGAAATCTGAACTCTTTAAAATCATGCCTCAGCTATGCCCAGGGAGAAGGGGGCTGAATGAGCTGAGTATGAACTGTAGGAGAGCTAAGCAGATGTCAGCAATCTGTGCTCTGCTTTAAACTGGGAAGCCAAGAGACAAAGGGCGTTTCCAGGCAGCAGCGCAGAGAGCTGCTGGATCAGCCTTTGGCAGGAGCTGAGGGGTCTGGCTGTGCCTTCAGAGGGAGCGTGCACAGTCAACACCTTATGATGGCAAAGCTCAGGTTTGACTGGTCCTGGAGGTCCCCTTCCACCCATGCCCTCTCTTGGGATGTTCCCAACCTCTGTGGGTTGAGGAGAATTCACGGAAATGGCCTCAGGGTCAAGGAATGAAGTGCAGGGCCAGCCAGGACTAGGGAGCCGAAGGTTCTGGTGGGACTCTCAGCCATGTTTTCTGTTTTGTCTGCAGAAGGGAGCTGAAGGAGCCAGCTCAAAAGGTCGAGGAGGAAGCAAAAGCCTTAGAGGAGGAAGAGAGGAGGAAGGAGGAAGAGAGGCAGAAGAAAGGAAAGAAGAGTGTCTCTGTTGGCAAGCAACCTCCAATACCAGCAAAGGGGAAAACCAAGACCCGAGAGAATAAGGAAACCAAAATCCCAAAAAAGTAAACCAAAATCCCAGAGAGGAAGGAAATCAAGAAGGAAAGCAAAGCATCAGAAGGGAAGAAAATGAAAGCATCAGAGACGAAGGAAACCAAAATCCCAGAGAAGACGGAAGACAAAGACCCAAAGAAGGCGGAACCCAAAGCTCCAAAGAAGGGAGAACCCAAAGCTGTCTGGAAGGGGGGAACTGAAATCCCGAAGGACTAAGCTAAGATGGAGAAGAACTCTTTATTCTTTATTCATACAACTCATTTTACACAGTTTAACAGACCTTGTGTGCACCTTTAATTCGTTCACAGATTTCTTATCAGTTAGTCGATTATTGGTTAATAAAATGGATTTTACTTGTGCATCAAATCTTTCTATTGTATTGTTTACGTCTTCACTGATTCTCATGGGACAAATCCCTTGTTATTGCAGGTGCATTTGTTTTTCACCCTCAGAATAGAATGGTCACAAAGTCTCATTCTCAAAATAGCTTCACGTGGGAACTTGTAACTACTTAGTTGCACTCAGAAGAGATGATAGGCCAGCTATTAATATGGCTGAACAAGGCTTCATTTCAAAAGGCTTTTCTTTTATCATTATTCTACCTGTCTATGACATCTCCCGTGGTGTCCTTGGACCCACATTGTCACAACTGATCCATGGTTCCGTGAGGTTCCCCTGTGTCACCATGGTCACTGTCAGAGGCTGGATGAGATCAATGTCCTGAGACACCCTGGGATGAGCTGTCAATCAGTCACACAGTGGGTACAGTGCTAACCCAGCCCTGATTGCCTGTGTGATCAGAAATCCCACCTGGGGGAGGCTCACAAGGGCCCGGGGGCTTAAAAACATAGAGCACAATGTGAGCCCCTGATATGGACTCTGCCTTCTACTGGGGTTTGTGTCTCACCCACACTGGAACCCTAGGAGCTGTTAGTCATATGTGTGTCTTTCTATAGAGCTTCTGTCTTTCTGTCTCTCTCTCCTTCTTCTCCTTCTAATGCTCTTTATATGGAACATTTTTGGATACCCTAACAGCTTACGTGTTTTAATGTTTTCAGGATAAATGGGCTAAGTTAATGAAGTTACTGCTATGATAAGTGTTTTATGTGTAATTTGATGTTGTGTTAAATCCTCTTCCAAAGTTCTTGATTTTTTGCACTTTGACAGTAGAATTTTGTGTCATTTGGACCTCTTACGAATATCTGCTTGGTGTTTTTCCTGTGCACCAAACTCAAGTAAAGGTGGCAGATGAATTGGTGAGTTGGCACGCAAACCCCGAACGGAGCTCTGGGTGCGTGGAGGATTGGGGCAGCGTGAGTCGCGCACAATCCCTGCAGTGGGGGGACACGGGTCCCTACCAGGGTTTAGGGTGCCCCGAGTACAGCAGTAGCACTGAGTAGAGCCAAGAGGGCCCCAGTACCCAGGGTGGGATGGCAGTGCTGGGGGTTCAGTGTGCCGCAGGTTAGGTGGAAACTGTAAACCCACTGGAGGCCCCTTGGGGTCACAGGGAAGGGAAGGGCTGTGCTTACAGGGCAGGGCAAGGCTGGACCTGCCCCTTCCCCCCCCCCACAAAAAATGTTTAGAGCCAATAATCTCCTCCAGTCTGTCACAACAGGCAGTGTTGGAGGTGAAATCCCAATTGTGGCGATGGGCATCTGGCTGAGAAGGACGGTTCTTTTCCATGGGAAGGAAAGCACAGAGTCTCAAGGTTTGGAAGGCAAGTGAGAGCCTCAGCAGGCCAAGGCCAGCTAGACTTGTCAGTAATTGCAGAGTTTGGATTTAGGGAATTTTGGAGGTGGAAACCCAATCTCAGCCATGGGCACCTGGAGAAGCAGGACAGTTGTTTCCTTAGGAAGGAGAGCATGGAGCCTTTCCCAATGTTTTGGGGACAGCTGAGAGGTGACCCTTGTGAAACCACTGCCTGCCAGACTTGTCCTGGCAATATTCCTATTGGAAGAATCCCTGGATATAAGGACCTTTGGAGGTGAAATCCCAATTCACCATCTCCACAATCCCAATCTCCAGGCCATGGGTGCCTGGAGCAGAAGGACAGTTCTTTTCCATTGGGAAGGAAAGCACAGAGCCTCAGTGTTTCAGCAGCAGATGAGAAGTGACCCTCAACATGCAAAGTTCAGTTGGACCAGTCAGGCAGTCCATGGGAGGCCAAACCAGCCAGACCTGTTCTGTGTTCCCTTGGTTTTATGGGGCTCCATATTGTCACAATGGTTCCTTGGATCCATGGTGCCCCACAGTGTCATAATGGTGACTTGATTCCATGGGTTCCAGCAGTGTCACAATGGCCCGTTGATTACAAGAAGACCTGCAGTGTCACAATCACCCCTAGCTTCCATTGGGTCCCACAATGACACAGTGGCCCCTAGGTGTCATAAGGCCCCACAGTGTCACAATGGTCCCAAGGATTCCATGAGCCCTTGCAGTGTCACAATGGTCTCTGTGGCTCCCCAGGCCCCACAATGTCACAGGACTCCTCAGTTCCATGAGGTCTGGAATGTCACAATGGACCTTTTGACCCTGGGATTTTGCTGTGTCACTATGGTCTCCTTTGGTTCCTCAGTGTCACTATGGACCACTGATGATAGGAGGCCACTCTGTGTCACCCTGGAGCTTTGGTTCCATGCAGCCCTGCAGTGTCACAATGGTTTCCTTTGGTTGCCCAATGTCACAATGGACCACTGATGGCAGAAGGCCCTGCAGTGTCACAATGGACCTTTGGTTCCATGCAGCCCTGCAGTGTCACAAAGGCCTCTTGCTTTCACAAGGCCCCACAATATCACAATGGTCCTCCCAGGATCACAATGGTCTCATTGATTCCCTGCGGCCTCACAGCGTCACAATGGTCTCCATGTTTCCATGAGTCCCCTGAGTGTCACAATGGTCTCTGTGTTTCCATGGTGCCCCTCAGTGTCACCATGTCCCCTTGGGTTCCATAACACGCCAAAGTGTCTGAATGGTCTCCATGGTTCCATGCAGCCCCACGCTGTCACAATGGCCCCTTGTTTTGATGAGGCCTCTCAGTTTCAAAATGATCCCTACATTCCATGGAGCCACACAGCATCAGTACAGTCCCCTTGGATCCATGAGGCCCAGCAATGTCACGGTGGTCTCCATGATTCCATGAGGCCTCACAGTGTCCCAATGGTCCTTTGGTCTCACAGGACCCCACAGTGTCACAATGGTCCCTTGGTCTCACAGGGCCCCACAGGGTCACCATGGTCCCTTGGTTCCATGGGCCCTGTGCTGCTTCATTCCCCCCTCCCCTTCTCAGGCCGCCCTGCCAGCTGAGAAATGCTCCCTGGGCCTGGGCCTTGGCCAACAGCCCCTGGGCTCAGCTCCTCTGCAGCTCATCACAAACACTGTCTGCTTCAGGCACTGCTGCTGCCCAACCAGCTCCTGGTTCTTTTAGCAGCAGACCTGGGATCTGTTTTTGTTCCCTCAGTGGCACAACATCCCTGTTCTCACCCTGCCAAAGAAAGTTGATGCCAAGTGCAACCAGGATGAGCCATTGCTGAGACTGAAGCCCCTCTCTTGGGGCCCTGCAAACAGCGCTCCAAAAGGAGCCCTTGGAGCTCTCCTGGGCCAGCGACTCCCTCTGAGTGGGGCCTCTCCCAGCCGGGAACTCTCCCGTTTGCTGCACTCGGGGATCCTGAACAACGATGAAGCCTGGGCCGATCCCCCCACTCCTCCAGGCTCAGCCCTCTGCCCACTGGGAAGATGCCATAGCATCCTCAGTGAGCATTCCGTGCCCTCAGGGGAATTGCTCACAGGTGCCTTGCACTGACTCTTTGTGTCTGTGTGCACACAGGAGTGCCTGTGCTGGGGAAATGTGGCAGAAATGCTGCTCTCTGAGGAGTTTGAGTGCCTTGGATAGCTGAGTCAGTCAGGCCTGTAGGAAAGGTTAAATCACAAGGCCTAAGTGAAGTTAATTGCTGCTAAGAGTTGTTCTTTTGCTAAGGTGTTCTTTTTCTAAGTTGCTACCTTTAGTGTAAGTTATAAGCTAAGCAAAATATTGTAAAGTGTTATTCCTCTCTTAAATTGCAAAGTCATAGGTTTTATTTAGGTTAAATGCTCTGCTCTTTTGCTAAATTATGAAGTTGAAAGTATCAGTTAAGGTTATGATATAAGTCCTGTTAAGTTTGAGCTCTGTTGAGCTTTTAGGCCATATTCCTTTGATCCTTGTCCTCACTGTCCTTGTGTCACACACACACACAGAGGGACAGTTCTGGGTTAATTTCTGGTTTGATTGTATGGATTCTGTTTGGTTTTGTTGTTGCTTTGTTTCCCTGGTGTGCCTGAAGTGTCCAGTCAGGAGCAGAGTAACTCTTGCCAAGGAACTTTCTGCTGCTGTCCCTTAATATTCAATCCGGTTTTTGCTGATCCCTTGCTGGGGATTTTTTCAGCGCTCTTGGACCTCGTTTGCAACAGGGTGAAGGAGCCCTGGCCCAGGCTCTGGTCCTGGGGGACACGGGGACGCTGCCGGGGGGTCCCTGTCCCCCTGTCCCACCCCCAGGGCCCCGGCCCCCCGTCCCCGTGTCAGGTTCTGGGGTCGATCTCGTGGAACATCCTCTGGGAGAGGCTGCGGGGCTGGGGGCGGGGGGACCCGTGGGGATAGAGGACCCTGCTGTGCATGAGCAGGGTTGGACTGCTCTGGGGGAACTGTGAGGGGGGCCGGGGCAGAGTGACCTCCCCAGTTCCCTCACACAGCCCCCGTGATGTCACACTGACCCTGTGATGTCACACTGCCCCTGTGATGTCGCACAGCCCCTGTGATGTCACACAGCCGCTGTTATGTCACAATGACCCTGTGATGTCACAGAACCAACTCTATGTCCCCTTGTGATGTAATACAGCAGTGCTGTGATGCCACAGAAGTCTGATGTCACAAAGTCAGCCTGTGATGTCACAATCTGTTCTGTGATGTCACAGCCTTCTCTGTGATGTTACACAGCTACCAGGTGATGTCACAACCTACATCCTGATGCCACAGAACCACCCTCTCTCATGGCAGACTCTGCTCTATGGCCTCACATCCTACTCTGGGATGTCACAGCCAGCTCTGTCACATTACAGCCAACCCTGTGATGTCACCATCCCCTCAGTGACATCACAGAAACCTCAAGAACTCAGTTCTGTTGAAACCCTGTAGTTTCTTGTATTTTGAAGAGATCCCTGTCAGGGACACAACTGAGAAAGTGTCCCCAGGTTGCAGCTAAAACAGAACCCTGCAGGCAGTGATGCCAGGTGGGGACAAGCAAGGGAAAGCTTTCTCTGGTGCTCCCCACAAGCCCCATGTTGGCTGGAGATTGTGCCTGTGGGACTGAGAGTGAGTGACTGAGTGGCAGAGAGCTCCCAGGGGTTTGGGCTTCTGATTTTCTATTCCTGTGGGTGTGCATTCCCTCTTCCTTTGGGGGCAGCTACGGGAAATACTCATTCCCAAGCTGAAAAGGATGTTTTTGTTAAGTTTTGGAGAGCTTTAAATTTAGAGGGGAGTTAATTTTCTGAAGGGAGTTTAAACAGTATTGTTCATGGTTATTTGAGGAGCTTCCTGATATCTCTGTGTATTCTATCAGTTATTGTTTTGGGATGCTGTCGGGGAAAAGCTTTATATTTTACAAACACAAGGGGTTTTAAAAGTTGGGAAATTTTATCTGTTGTTACATTCAATTTATAGGATCATTTAATGAGTTCATGGTTCCAACAATTTGCCCTGGTTTATTCAACCTGCCCTCCATGTTCCCAAACCCAGGTTCCCTGAGAACAGGATGGGAGATGGAGCCCACCCTTTGGCACAGACAAGCCATCTGCTGTCTGCCATCTCCCCTCCTTTTCTGTCCTCTCCTCAGGGTGGTAGTGGCCATGCTGCCTTGAGATATTCCCTCACCCACATTCCTTCATTCCCTAGTTCTAATCCTCCTTCCTATAAATCACAAGACAGCAATACTCCTGTTAGAGAGAACGCCATTTTAGATTCCCTCCCACCTTAATCCCCATTTCCCACCTTTGCTCCACGTGCCTCCTCTGTGACGGGTCTCACCTTAATGTTGAATTCCACCTCAGCATTGGGTCCCTCCCCTGTCATCAGAAAGCTCCTCCCCGGCACAGGCTCCACCTCTCCACTTCCAGGCCCCTTCTCCAGTCCAGCTTCTTCCAGTTCCCACATCACTGGAACCGGACATGGGGCCAACTGGAAGGAAGCCATTTGGGCTACCAAAGGCCTTCAACGCCAGGCATTGCCGGTCGGCAGAAAGGCCTGTGCCTCTGCCAGCAGACCTGCCTCCTCTACAGAGGAAAAGAGTGATGGCTTATCTGAGAGTGAGGATGAGCCCAAGGATTCTTGGCAGAGGATGCGGAGAAAAACTGCAAAGGAGGGGGACTGGGAGGTGGTATCCAAGATTCAGGTGGTGTGCAGTATAAGCAGGGGCCAAAACCTAAATGGGAATCCATAGGGAATAGATTCCCATTTAGGCTTTGGCCCTTTGGAATCCATAGGGAATAGATTCCCATTTAGGTTTTGGCCCCTGCTTATACTGCACAGGTGCCTCCTGAATCTTGGATTCCCTACCTCCATAGGGAAATGAAGGACTTAGTAAAGCCTGCCAAGGATTATGGGAGGGGTTCTCCCTATTTTAACAATTTGCTGGACATGCCATTTACTGCCCACACAATGGTATCACAAAATTTAAAATGGTGTATGAAAATTATATTGTCACCTGATGAATTTATTTTCTGGAAAGGAGTTTGGATAAATAAAGTTCATGAGTTACCAAAAGGTTATGTTGAGGAAGAAGGGCGACAACACCTCACAATGGACCGCATTACCAGGGAAGGAGACTATACTAGACTGCAGTATCAGGCTGAAGTCTTTCCCCAGTCAGTACTGGAAGATCTCAAAGGTGCTGCATGGTCCACCCTCCTCCAAACACCTGATGCTTCTACACCCCACACTGACTTCACTGGCATTCACCAGGGCCCTGATGAGAACTATATCAAGTTCATAAAGCACCTTATGAAAGCCCTGGAAAAACAGGTAGATGATCAAAAGGTCCAGGATTATCTTATTAGCAAATTAGCTTTCTGTAATGCCAGTATTGACTGCAGAAAGGTTCTTCACAGCCTCCCCCTTGACCCTGAGCCTACCATTGCTCAGATGGTTGATGCTTGCATATGCCAAGCGGTCTCAGACTGTGACTCCAGCCTAGCCAAGGCCACCAGCCGGGGTGCAATTGAAATGCTGGTTGCAGCAAACGTGCTTCCCCACAATATAGAATGTAATAAAAGCAGTGGAAACTGTTATAACTGCAGAAAAACTGGACATGTAGCAAAAGACTATAAATACAAGAATACTGTTCTGGTTTTTTACCCAGCCCTCAGTCCTACAGCCATTACCCAAACTGTTCCTGAAGCCAACAGCACTACCAGCAGGAGATTGGGAGAAGTGGCATCCAAATTTGAGGGTGTGGGATTGGGATTTTGTGGGGCTGGGTGTGTGGCCTGTATTTTGATAGTAAATAAAACTTCCAGAATGACTGATTTCTGTCCCATTCATTTTTTGTCAGTTCCAGTTTGTTTTTCAGAGTGCCACCTTCGCAGCTGATGGTGTTTGTGCCCTTCTTTCTCGCCTGCCTTTCTTTGCCTGCTCTGTTTCTCTCTCAGTGTCTCTCTTGACCCAGGGCAGCTCCCACCAAAGACCCTGCCCTGATTTATTTCCCACTCCAGGAGCTACAACAACCACGGTTGAAGCTATGAAGGCTGGCAGTGAAATGTCACTGTAGCATCTTGCTACACTTGGCCTTTGGCTTGTTCCAAAGAACTCTGCCTTTCAGAGCAGGAACATAATTTCCTGCCTGGGAACTGGAATTGCAGCCCCTGGCAGTGTGTGCCATGGATCCCAGATGGGCATTCCTGAGGCTCCCAGGGTGCTGCTCCTGCCATGCATCCCAAGGAGCTTTGCAGGGCCAGCGGACAAGGTCCAGCAGCTCTGTTGCTTCTGCAGTGCCACAACGGCTCCTGGTTCCATGAGTTTCCCTACTGCCAACAGCAGTTCCTTGGTTCCCATGATGCCCTGCTGTGTCACCATGGATATTTGGTGCCATGAAGTTCTTCAGTGTCACAAGGGCCTCTCTCACTCCATGAGCTTCCGCAGTGTCACAATGGCTTCCTTGGATGGGCAGTGTCACCATGCAGCCCTGCTGTGTCACCCTGGACTCTTTGGTTCCATGAACTTCTGGGGGTGTCTCCATGGTCTCCTTGGATCCAAGATGTCACAATGGACCACTGGATCCACGTGGCCCTGCTGTGTCACCATGGCCCCTTGGTTCCATGGAACCCCAGGGTCATAATTGACTCCTTGCTTCCACGTCACCTCCTCAGTGCCAAAATGGCCCCTTCGTTCCATGAGGAACAAAAAAGTTTTGTAGAAACTTTGAAAAATCAATACAGCTGGGAACATCTGTTTGCATTCAAGAGAGAGGTAAAAGGTGAGGATGGCAGGAGCAGCTTCATCTGCAACAGAGACCCAGGGAAAGGACAGGGACAGAGAATTCAGCTGCAAGACTCAGAGAATTCTGCTCCCAGAGATCATTTCTGCTCACACTGTCCCTTGTAGAAAGGTGACACCATTGCAGGCAGCCTGGACTGAGCAGGTTGTTTCTGAGGTGGGTTTGTTTTTCAGGAAACCCACTCAGGGTTTTCCATTTGTTCTGGTTTGAAAGCAAAACCAGAGAGAGACTCAATGTCAGAAATACAATTTATTAGGAAAAAAAAATCAAAAATCATGCAATAATACATAAGAAAAAACACTGTAAAGTCAGAATATAACCTGTCACTCTGTTGGTCAGGGTGTTGATAGCAGTCCAGTTGGAATGGTGGCTGCAGTCCTCCTGGAGTGGCAGATGTGGTTATGTTGGAGCAGTGATCCTGTAGTAGAGTGTAGCCTACCTCTGAAGTTCCAGTGGAAATGGCAGCTGTTGCTCTGGGGAATCCAATGGATAGGCAGCTTGTTTTGTCCCAAAGCCCAGACAATACCCAGGGGGGGATGCTTAGCTCTTCCCCCCTGGGTGGAGCATCTCACAATGGGCTGATATCATTCTATGAGTCATGAGGTGAGTCCATTAAATGGAAATGGCTCCTGGAGGGCATTATCTCTAAGTCATGCAGAAAGGCATTGATAGGCCTATTAACAGGAGATAAGGAATAAAACAATACCCCTCCTGTTTCAACAGCTTTTGAAGATGAGATTAGAATACATCTTTATATTGTAACCAAGGACATCTCTACCAGTGGAAGGTTGGGACAGAATAACTTCATATTTGGTGTAATTTCATGCTCTGCTGGGAGTTTCCCGAGGGCTAGTAGTGCTGTTGGCTTCAGGAACAGTTTGGGTAATGGCTGTAGGACTGAGGGCTGGGTAAAAGACCAGAACAGTATTCTTGTATTTATAGTCTTTTGCTACATGTCCAGTTTTTCTGCAGTTATAACAGTTTCCACTGCTTTTATTACATTCTATATTGTGGGGAAGCACGTTTGCTGCAACCAGCATTTCAATTGCACCCCGGCTGGTGGCCTTGGCTAGGCTGGAGTCACAGTCTGAGACCGCTTGGCATATGCAAGCATCAACCATCTGAGCAATGGTAGGCTCAGGGTCAAGGGGGAGGCTGTGAAGAACCTTTCTGCAGTCAATACTGGCATTACAGAAAGCTAATTTGCTAATAAGATAATCCTGGACCTTTTGATCATCTACCTGTTTTTCCAGGGCTTTCATAAGGTGCTTTATGAACTTGATATAGTTCTCATCCTGTTGGAAAAGAAATGAAATTTAGCAAAATATTTAATTATAGTGAGTTGTTTGTGAACTGGTTTGTTAAAAAGCAGTTTTGTAGCCGTTGAAAAGTGTGTTGAGTTTTGTGTGTAACCTAGCAGGTAGTCTTAGGGATTTAATAAATAATTAAACTAGTGCAAGAAAGTAAGAATGCTAACCTGTCTAGAGGCAGCATACAATGCTCTTAGAATTAGATAAGCAGAGGATTAATGATCTTGTTTGTGAACCAAGGAATGTATCACAAGGGGTCTGTGACCAGGCAAGGGGAACGGGGAACTGTTCCTTGGAGGCTAGGCAAGGGGAACAGGGAAACTGTTCCTTGGAGACTTTGTTGTGAATCGCATGTATAAGAGGGAAGCACCCATACGTGAATTTGGGGGCTCGGACTTTAGGGACGTGAGTCCCCCAGTTCCCCGGGCCCTTAATAAAGCACCCACAAAACTTATCCGAGTTTTGTGTCATTTATCAATCGGGCAACAGTTTTCTGGCGACCGCGGCAGGACTCCGAGGGCTGCTGGGGCGGTTCGCGTCCCGATCCACTCCAAGCCGGCACCGAGCACTTCTCGGGGAGTCATCGGTCGTGCCCGACCCCCCGCGCCTGTCGGACAAACTGCATTAAGGTAAGCCCGAAGGTGCTTTATATTGGAAAAAGGTGATAATTGGATTTGGATTTGGTGGTTGGTAAAAAAGCCTAGGCTCCGGCCATAAGACGTCTAAGGACGCAGGACCGGAACTCGCCTCCTGTTTGTTTTAGGGAAGGACGGCGAGAAGGTATATTGGTTTAAGGTATATTGGTTTATTGGGATTAATAGTGGAATTAAACATTGTAATATGATGTCTTTTAAAACTTTTAAAACCTTAGTGCAAGCCAATGGTAAAATACCTGGAAATACACCATTAGGTTGTATATTGAAACGGTGGAAAAGTGAAGGGTATTATCAAGAATTGGATAAAAGTAAAATGATAGATTATTGTAATCATTGGTGGCCTGAATATGAGATTGGGGAAGCGGGATGGCCGGTGAACGGTACACTGGAATTGGGGATAATGGAATCTTTGATGCAATTTTTAAGGAGGAATGAGAAATGGGATGAAATACCATATTTGGATTTGTTTTTCGTTTTATATTGGAAAGAGGAATGGCAAAAGGAATGTGGTATTTTGGTTTTAGAAGTGAATGATGAAAGGGAGTGTGTGGGATGTAAAGAAAGAAAGGAGCGTAATTTGTATCCTTCAATCGAGGAAGATTTGTCTTATTGTATAGCACCTCCAAGGGTTCCGGTTGCTCCTAATGTGCCCCCTGCTCCCCCTGTGGATATAGCTATAAAAATGGGATCTAGTGAGAGTGATAGTGATGGTGGTGATGGTGAAATGAATGAGAGTGTTAAAAGAACTCCGTTAGCAGGGCGGACTCGCAAGGGAAGGAGGGGGCAGAAGGGGCCACAGTTAATTGCGCCATTAAGGGAAGCTCTGGGACCACAGGGAGAAAGGATTTTTATAAAGGTGCCTTTCTCCCCCGGGGATTTGGTAATATGGAAGAAATCAGCGGGGAGTTATCGGGAGGATCCTGAAAGGGTGGCAAGGGTGGTTAAAATGGTAATAAAGACTCAGG
The DNA here is from genome assembly GCF_028018845.1 of Melospiza georgiana. Classification (NCBI taxonomy): domain Eukaryota; kingdom Metazoa; phylum Chordata; class Aves; order Passeriformes; family Passerellidae; genus Melospiza; species Melospiza georgiana. The sequence goes on along the minus strand of NW_026652218.1, from coordinate 193,421 downwards.
ATCCGGACTGGAATGATTTACAGGTATTATTAGATACTATAACATGGGGAGGTTGGATCCAAACCAGTGTGCGTTTTGCCGACAATTGGGACACTGGAAAAATGAATGCCCGGTTAGAGGAGGTATGGGCATGGGAAACATGGGATTAAGGACAGCCCCAATGGGAAATGCCCCTGTGGGAGGATTCACGGGAGGACCAGCAGAAGTCGCTCAAGCACTAGTTTTGGGAAACTATCAGAATCAAAGCTGACTAGAAAAGGATTTAAGGATAGTTTTAGAAATAGATGGAAAGGATCAAGAATTTATGGTAGACACTGGAGCTACTTATTCTGTACTCAATAGACGATTGGGACCTTTGAGTGACACAACGGTACAGGTGGTGGGGGCAACAGGGAAGCTAGAGGAACAACCATTTTTACAACCTTTAAATCTTAGGTTTGGGGGGAAGGAATTAGATCACCAATTTTTGTATATGCCAAACTGCCCCACACCCCTTCTTGGCAGAGATCTGTTGTCCCGACTTAATGTGAAAATAATATTTGAAGGGGGAAGGGTGAAATTGGAAATACCTGAGGAACAAATAGCAGGCATTTTTGTGATCAAGGAAGTGGATGCCTCTCCTATTCCAGAAGAAATTGAGCAGGCTGTAGTACCCTGGGTATGGGAGTCAGGGGTCCCCGGAAAATCTAAAGCTGTGCAGCCAGTAAAGGTGGAACTAAAGGAAGGGGCCCGACCAGTGAGGATAAAGCAATACCCCTTGAAGCTTGAGGCAAGGAGGGGAGTAGCCCCGTTAATTAAACAATTTTTGGCTCAAGGAATATTACAGGAATGTGAATCGGAGTATAATACTCCAATTTTTCCAGTAAAGAAACCTAATGGTAAGTACCGTTTGGTACAGGACTTAAGGGCTATTAATGAAATAGTGAAAGACATACATCCAGTTTTTGCTAATCCTTATACTTTGTTAACATCTGTATCAGAGGAGTTTAAATGGTTCTCAGTGATTGACCTTAAAGATGCCTTCTTCTGCATCCCACTGGCAATAGAGAGTAGGAAATATTTTGCCTTTGAGTGGGAGAGTCCTGATTTTGGGAGAAAGAAGCAGCTTATGTGGACGAGACTCCCACAGGGATTTAAATGCTCCCCTACTATTTTTGGAGACCAACTGGCCAAGGAGCTGGAGGAATGGAAGATAACCCAGGTAACAATATCCCCATCCTTGTATGTAGTCCTGCAGTACGTGGACAACATTTTTCTGGCTACTAAGGAAAGGGAAATGTGCGTGGAATTAACAATTAAATTACTCAACATGCTTGGCCAAGCAGGGTATCGGGTTTCTAAGGAAAAAGCTCAATTGGTCAAAAATAGCGTTATTTACCTCGGTTGTGAGATCACACAAGGGCAGAGATGTTTGGGAGTAAACCGAATAGAGGCAATATGTGCTATTCCTTTGCCTCGTAACCATAAGGAATTGAGATCTTTTCTAGGAATGGTGGGATGGTGTCGACTGTGGATCATGAATTTCGGTCTCCTAGCCAAGCCACTATATGAGGCCTTGAAGCAGCATCGGTTGGAGTGGACGACACAGCAAAAGAAGGCCTTCCAGGAATTGAAGCAGGCACTAAAGGAGGCCCCAGCCCTAGGACTCCCTGACGTGACCAAGGAATTCCAGTTGTACGTGAATGAGAGGCAAAAACTGGCATTGGGGGTCCTCACCCAGAAGGTGGGATCCTGGAAGAGGCCAGTGGGATACTTTTCTAAACAACTGGATTCGGTAAGTTCCGGGTGGCCCTCGTGTTTACGAGCCGTGGCGGCAACAATCATTCTTATTCAAGAGGCCCGGAAATTGACTTTGGGGCAAAAATGAAAGTGTTTGTTCCCCATATGGTCATGGCCGTTTTGGAGCAAAAGGGGGGTCACTGGCTATCATCCAGTCGAATGTTGCAATACCAGGCCATCCTGAGAGAACAGGATGATATTGAAATAAGGACTACTAATCATGTTAATCCAGCAGAGTTTTTACACAGTGACCAGGAGGCTGGGGGACTGGTGCATGATTGCGTAGAGGTAATTGAACAAGTATATGCCAGCAGACCCGACCTAAAGGATGAACCATTGGAAGAACCTGAATGGGAACTATACACTGATGGATCCAGTTTTGTCGAGAATGGGACTCGCTATGCCGGGTATGCAGTGGTAACATTGGATCGGCTAATAGAGGCAAAGGCTTTGTTACCTGGAACTTCGGCCCAGAAGGCAGAGGTGATTGGACTCACCAGAGCCCTGTATTTGAGCAAGGACAAAAGGGTTAATATCTGGACAGATTCTAAATATGCCTTTGGTGTGGTTCATGTACATGGGGCGTTATGGAAGGAAAGGGGGCTTTTGAATTCACAGGGAACCAACATCAAGCACCGGGAAGAAGTGCTACAGCTACTGGATGCGGTACACAGTCCCAAAGCAGTTGCAGTAATGCATGTTAGAGGACATCAGACTGCGGAAGGAGACGTTTACAGAGGAAATCGATTTGCTGATGTTACAGCTCGGCAAGTGGCACGGGAAGTATGGACTCAAATGGCATTGGTACCGGTAAGAACAAATCCGGCTACCCCATACCTGAATCAGGAGCCCAAATATTCAATAGAAGATGGAAAACTAATAAACTTGCTAGGGGCACAGAAGAATCAACTTGGGTGGTACGTTACACCAATGGGACAAATAGTGGTACCTACCCGCATAATGAAATTTATTTTGGAATCAGAACATAATAAATGTCATTGGGGGGCAGAAGTATTGGTAAAATTTTTGAAGAATGAGATAATCTCTAATCAGATGTTAACAATGGCAAAGAGAGTTAATGCAATGTGCCCAGTATGTTTGAAAAATAATCCAGTAGTTAGGAGACAAATACAAATGGGAAAGTTGCAAGTCGGGCCACAACCAGGAGATTACTGGCAAGTTGATTTTTCCGAATTGCCTAGGGCACAGGGATACAGATACTTGTTAGTGTACGTATGTACGTTCTCAGGGTGGCCGGAAGCTTTTCCATGTAGAACTAATCAGGCTAAGGAGGTGGTAAAAACCTTGTTAAAAGAAATAATACCAAGATTTGGAGTACCTTTAGGATTGTCATCAGATAGGGGTCCACATTTTATAGCCGGGGTAGTGCAGGAATTAGCACGAATGTTAGATATAACCTGGAATTTGCATACCCCCTGGAGACCTCAGTCTAGTGGGCAGGTGGAAAGGATGAATCAAACCCTGAAAGGACAAATCAAAAAGATTTGCCAGGAAGCTAAACTGCACTGGCCTCAAGCTTTGCCTTTGGCCCTACTCAGGATTCGAATTAAACCAAGGGAAAAGGTAGGCGTAAGTCCATATGAGATATTATATGGCAAACCATATCATGCAACTGTATTAAAAGGGGAGGTACATGTGAGTGGGGACCAGGTGATTGCAGAGTATGTTATGTCACTTAATAAGATCTTGAATTCTTTAAGAAATACGTTACAGTGGAATAGACCGCTCACGCTGGAGAATTCTGTCCACGACATCCAGCCTGGGGACCAGGTGTACGTCAAGAAGTGGATCACGGATCCGCTACAGGAATCATGGAGCGGACCCCACCAGGTGATGATGACGACCTACACGGCGGTGAAGGTCCAGGGGATGGATGCTTGGATCCATTACACCAGGGTAAAGAAGGCACCGTTCCAGTGAGAAACCCAGATAGTGTCTCCAACCCGGATGATCTTCCGCGCAAAGCCGCCTTCTTAATTATATTACTGCTAGTGATCATGAGACTAGTACCCGTTCAAGGGTCTACTCTTGTACAGGTTGAAGAAACAAAGGTTACAGTCATGGAAGGGATGGATGTTCAATTAACTTGTGTTATCTTTGACAGCCAGAAAGTTGAGGCCGGTGAAGTTATTGCAATATGGCAACGGGGGGCTGAAAGAAGCCGAGGCAAGATAGGAGTCGGTTGGGATCAGGATAAACAACAAGGAAACACGGTACTGAATCTTACCAAGGTAACCACAAACGATACGGGAGAATATACATGTTTGGTCAAAATACAGGATAGTTTTGATTACAAAAGAGTGAGTATGAGGGTTTTGCCATGGACAGGGGATCGTGCTGAAAACATAAAGGTTAATCCAGTATCAATGGCAGTGGACATGTGGGATGGGCCACCTCTCAGAATAAATTGTTCCTTCCTAGTAAGATCAAGATATCAAAGGAACCTTTGGGTCAAATGGTGGAAGCAAAATAGGGAACTGACCTGGGACAGAATAGAGGACGGGACCAATTGGTGGGGAAAGGAAGGCAAAGGTTGTTGTGGGTGGTTGAGTGTCACTAATCCTAGAATAGGAAATGCATGGTGGAGGCATGACAGAATGATGTTATCCTTACAGAGACATGGTAGGAGTAGACGGGAGGTTAATGATACAATAGAACGAAATACTGAGCAGGAAAATTTAGTGGTAGGATTAATCAGAGATTTTGGGATCATGCAGAATGTGACTAAAATAACAGCTTGCCTGCCATTGCCACAGGCTGCAGGTGAACCAATTCCCTGGGGAATAATACCAGTAACCAAAATGCCTGAAACATTCAAGAATGTTTCATGGTCCTGCCAGTCAGTTCCCAAACCAGTAGATGTATGGAGGGATTTGTGTATGACCATTCGGGCTATGACTAGAGAGGAATGTGAAAAGAAATCCAATCATTATGGTTGGATTCAAAATACCAGGAGGTGTTTAATTGCAACCCCAATAGATGAGCCATGCAATACAGTACGAATAAGAACGAAATCCCAACAAAGTGAGATGAGTTGTCAGAATGTCACACAGAATTTTGACACCTGGAATAGTTGGAAGACATTATGGGGACCTAGTGTTTTGGAACACTATAATTACCTTGGGGAAGTACAATGGTGCATCCAATGGTCAGGAGTAAAGAATCAGTCACATTATAGGGCCCTTATCACGTCTACATCTTCCCGAGAGTTCAGACCGCAGAAAGAGGATTGGAATTGTACTGAGGTTTTTACATGTGATACACCGGAAGACCGAATCGGATTGGTACCGGTGAAAATGGCATTAAAGTGGGGATGCGAGTGTAGGGGGTATGATCACACGGTTAGCAGAGAGTCCATGGATGGACCTATAGATTGCAGATATACTACTGTGCATAGCCCTGGAAATCTAGTCTGGGTGTTGGGACACGGACAGTGGACCACACATTTACCTCTAGATGGATCAGTAACACAAATCACCCTAGGGGTTCCCACATTGTGTCCATACTGGAAACAGAACAGATTGATCCAAAGGAAAGGACTCAGAAAGAGGGAAGAATCCCTAGAGGAGCAGTGGCATGAACCTGGCTCAGGAGTGCAATTTGGATGGATATTGGAGTCATTATTCCCTCCGGTAGCGACATATCGAAACAGGGAAATGCTCAACAATTTGTTAGGACAGACAGAAAGGTTGGCAGCAGCTACTAAGAAGGGATTTAAGGATCTAAATTTGCAATTGCAAGCTACATCAAGAATGACCCTACAAAACAGAATGGCATTGGATTTGCTACTGTTAAAGGAACATGGAGTTTGTGGTTACCTGAGTAGGAGAATAGATCATTGCTGTGTACACATTCCAAATGTTACACTTGAAGTTGAGAAAGATATTTCTCAACTGGCAGAAGTGGAAACAAAAACCAAGGAAATTGAAAGGGAAGCACAGCATAATTGGATAGGAGCAGTATTTGATTCTTTGGGGCTTCACCTGTCTGGCTGGATTACGTCTGCTATACAGTATGTACTAATGTTTTTAGTATTTCTAGTGACTATATGGATTGTATATAGATGCCTCTTAGGTGTGATCGAAAAGGAAAAGAGGCGATCTCTCCGGTTGCTGAAGGCAATGACCCGTGGGCGGCAGAATGAAGAACATTCCCCACCTCGTTATGAAGATGTTACTGTCAATACTGTTGATTGAGCATCCTTGCAGCAGGACTGAAGGATGCTCAAAAGGGGGGAAATGTTGGAAAAGAAATGAAATTTAGCAAAATATTTAATTATAGTGAGTTGTGTGTGAACTGGTTTGTTAAAAAGCAGTTTTGTAGCCGTTGAAAAGTGTGTTGAGTTTTGTGTGTAACCTAGCAGGTAGTCTTAGGGATTTAATAAATAATTAAACTAGTGCAAGAAAGTAAGAATGCTAACCTGTCTAGAGGCAGCATACAATGCTCTTAGAATAAGATAAGCAGAGGATTAATGATCTTGTTTGTGAACCAAGGAATGTATCACAAGGGGTCTGTGACCAGGCAAGGGGAACGGGGAACTGTTCCTTGGAGGCTAGGCAAGGGGAACGGGGAAACTGTTCCTTGGAGACTTTGTTGTGAATCGCATGTATAAGAGGGAAGCACCCATACGTGAATTTGGGGGCTCGGACTTTAGGGACGTGAGTCCCCCAGTTCCCCGGGCCCTTAATAAAGCACCCACAAAACTTATCCGAGTTTTGTGTCATTTATCAATTGGGCAACAATCCGGGCCCTGGTGAATGCCAGTGAAGTCAGTGTGGGGTGTAGAAGCATCAGGTGTTTGGAGGAGGGTGGACCATGCAGCACCTTTGAGATCTTCCAGTACTGACTGGGGAAAGACTTCAGCCTGATACTGCAGTCTAGTATAGTCTCCTTCCCTGGTAATGCGGTCCATTGTGAGGTGTTGTCGCCCTTCTTCCTCAACATAACCTTTTGGTAACTCATGAACTTTATTTATCCAAACTCCTTTCCAGAAAATAAATTCATCAGGTGACAATATAATTTTCATACACCATTTTAAATTTTGTGATACCATTGTGTGGGCAGTAAATGGCATGTCCAGCAAATTGTTAAAATAGGGAGAACCCCTCCCATAATCCTTGGCAGGCTTTACTAAGTCCTTCATTTCCCTATGGAGGTAGGGAATCCAAGATTCAGGAGGCACCTGTGCAGTATAAGCAGGGGCCAAAACCTAAATGGGAATCTATTCCCTATGGATTCCAAAGGGCCAAAGCCTAAATGGGAATCTATTCCCTATGGATTCCCATTTAGGTTTTGGCCCCTGCTTATACTGCACACCACCTGAATCTTGGATACCACCTCCCAGTCCCCCTCCTTTGCAGCTTTTCTCCACATCCTTTGCCAAGAATCCTTGGGCTCATCCTCACTCTCAGATAAGCTATCACTCTTTTCCTCTGTAGAGGAGGCAGGTCTGATGGCAGAGGCACAGGCCTTTCTGCCGACCAGCAATGCCTGGCGTTGAAGGCCTTTGGTAGCCCAAATGGCTTCCTTCCAGTTGGCCCCATGTCCGGTTCCAGTGATGTGGGAACTGGAAGAAGCTGGACTGGAGAAGGGGCCTGGAAGTGGAGAGGTGGAGCCTGTGCCGGGGAGGAGCTTTCTGATGAGAGGGGAGGGACCCAATGCAGCGGTGGAATTCAACATTAAGGTGAGACCCGTCACAGAGGAGGCACGTGGAGCAAAGGCGGGAAATGGGGATTAAGGTGGGAGGGAATCTAAAATGGCGTTCTCTCTAACAGGAGTATTGCTGTCTTGTGATTTATAGGAAGGAGGATTAGAACTAGGGAATGAAGGAATGTGGGTGAGGGAATATCTCAAGGCAGCATGGCCACTACCACCCTGAGGAGAGGACAGAAAAGGAGGGGAGATGGCAGACAGCAGATGGCTTGTCTGTGCCAAAGGGTGGGCTCCATCTCCCATCCTGTTCTCAGGGAACCTGGGTTTGGGAACATGGAGGGCAGGTTGAATAAACCAGGGCAAATTGTTGGAACCATGAACTCATTAAATGATCCTATAAATTGAATGTAACAACAGATAAAATTTCCCAACTTTTAAAACCCCTTGTGTTTGTAAAATATAAAGCTTTTCCCCGACAGCATCCCAAAACGATAACTGATAGAATACACAGAGATATCAGGAAGCTCCTCAAATAACCATGAACAATACTGTTTAAACTCCCTTCAGAAAATTAACTCCCCTCTAAATTTAAAGCTCTCCAAAACTTAACAAAAACATCCTTTTCACCTTGGGAATGAGTATTTCCCGTAGCTGCCCCCAAAGGAAGAGGGAATGCACACCCACAGGAATAGAAAATCAGAAGCCCAAACCCCTGGGAGCTCTCTGCCACTCAGTCACTCACTCTCAGTCCCACAGGCACAATCTCCAGCCAACGTGGGGCTTGTGGGGCTGTCAGAGAAGCTGGTCCCACGGATGTTGAGGGGATTGTCAACTTCTTCTTCAGTGAGATTTGATAAAACTGGAGTCTCACTTCAGTGTTGTGGCTGACCCGAAGGGGTACAGCTTCCAGTGACGTCTTGCTGGCAGGATCACTGCTGGAGACACTCACAGGGACCTCAAGGAATCTGGTTCCTCTTTGGGCGCCATGTGTAGCATCATGGCCCTACTGAGGCCCTTTGAGCGTCCAGCACTCATGAGCCCAAACCTCACTGCTGCCTTACAAAGCTGTCAGAATGAGCAGGATGGGTCTTCATATGATCTCCAGCAAACTGGGTTTATTGGTACAGGAACAGGCTACACAGCTGAACAGGGTCCAGGGACGAAGGCAGGGTGTAGACTGAGGGAACAGGGCCTTATATGGGGTAGTGATGGTGGAGCTGAGGGTCAGAGTCCAATGGATATGGGGGGAAATGGTGCAGAGGAGGGGTCAGAGCTCAGGTCAGCCAATAGGAAACAAGGGTGGTGGAATACAGCAAACTAGGGCCAATGGAGGGACAGAGAGAGAACATTCTAGGGCCAAACAAACGTGAGCAACAGGTGTTGAACTAGGGTAATTAGGCCAATGGGCCAATGGGATAACATAATGTGACATAACTCGGGTGTATGCAAAGATCTATGGGAGAAGAAAGCGTCTCACCCTGACTTGAAAGCCTATTCCTCTTATCTGGAACCAGTCCTCCATGTCTGGGGGATTGAGACTGATTATAAGCCTCTGTGCCTCTACACATCCTCACAGCTGGCCCAGGGAAAGTCTGGAGTGCTCTTGGGGGCAGCTTGGGCTTGGCACACACTTGAGGAGGGGGTCTGTTTTCAACAGGGAGCTTAGGAGTTTTACAGTGCTAAAAGAAAAGAAAAAAAAACCTCTTTGCCTGAGAGCAGCCAGTTCTCCAAGCTAAGCTGATGCCAGGTGAGTGAGGAGAGACAGGATGGGGTTTGGAAATGTGGAACAAGGCTCTCCACACTATGTCAGATCTCAAGACACAGCTTTTCAGAGCAGGCCAGAGCTCCTTAGCAAAGTCCCTGGGTCAATATCAGTCACAGAATGCTGCTATCATTTCTTCTCTAAATAGAACCATACACCCTTAAAACAGGAATGTGGATTTATTAGAAACTCTTTGAAATATTTCTCCATAACAATAGAAAAAAAACTTCCTAGTGAACTGCACTACAGTAGAGGGAAATCAAGGCAAAACCATGGTGTGTCAGGACTTGCTTGATTCTAATGAGCCCCATGGTGCATTTGGAGCTGAGCCCTGGAACCTCAAGGCCTGAGAGGAGATTGCACAAACCTTTCCAGGAGTCAAAGACAGAAGAAAACCCCAAAGTGTCTCAAAGCATGAATGGGTCCCACTGAGGTCCATCCCCAAAACATGCTCCACATGACTCCTTGTAGGAGAGATATGGAGGCCAGATGGCACAAAAACCTCTCAGAAGCCTCACTGAGGAAAGGAAATTCCAAAGCACCTTAAAAACCTTAAAGCACCTAAAGAAATTATTATCTCAAAGTATTAACGAGTTCCACTGAGTGTCAATACAAAGCTCTCAAGGGACTTGTTAAAGCAGATAATTGAGGCCATGATTGCACAAATCTCTCACAGAGTCTGTATCAAAAGGGAAACACCAAGTACCTTAAAATAACTGAAGTATCTTGAAGCATTAATGAGCCCCACTGAGGGTTGTTACTGACAAAGCCTCTCCAGGGACTAATTACAGCGGATAATTGGAGGTCATGATTGCACAAACCTCTCAGAGACTCCAAGGCCAAAGCAAAACCCAAAGTCCTTCGAAAAACCTGCATTACCTGCAGGGAGCATTAAGGAGCCCCCAGGACCATTCCTGAGCAAGGCTCCCCAGGGACTCCTTCCAGCAGATCCATGAGCTACTGGGATGTGGGCAAGGGGGGGATGCTGAGGGCAGGACAAGGGGCTGACAGTGCCCAGCCTGGCTGGGGCTGTGCCAGGAGGCCCCAGGGCCTCAGGACAAGGTGTCTCCTCAAGCCCTTGGTGGCACAGACCCTGCTGCTGTGCCCCAGGGCACCAAGACCTGGCTTCTCTTTGTCCCCACCTGCCATCAGTGCCTCCAGTTCTCTGCTCTGCCTGGGGCCTAGGGACACTTTCTCAGTTTTGTCCCTCAGTGAGACTCATTAAAAGTCCAAGAAACTTTGGAGTTGGATTCTGACTTGGAGTTCTGGGGAGATTTCTTCAGCTCCCTCTCAGGGACTGATGGTCAGGGCCTCAGCACAAAGCCCCAGAGGCTCATTACAGTCCTTGTGCTGTGTCTCTGCTGCTGAGCTGGGCTGGGCTCCTGGCACAGAGGCAGCTTCTGGTAAACAAGAAGAACTTCAAAAGCACATTTCTCTTGATGAGCAGATCTTCTGCCAGCCCAGCACGGCTGGGGCACTGCCTGCAGCCACCCTGGGCACAGCACAGAGGCACAGAGAGCTTCAATCAATCAGGGCTGGGAAGGTGCTGAGAAGTGCCTGGGGCACAATCACTGCCAGCCCTTGGCACAGGAACCTCTGGCTGCAGGACAATGCAGCTGCAGCTCCTGGAGCCATCTACTAAAGCTGGAACATCCCAATGCCTACAGACCCTGTGAGTACATTCTCTGATTGTCTCTTGTGCAGAGCAGCCAGGGGAGCCCAGGGCTGTCCTGCAGAGCAGGGTCCTGCAGCCCAGGGCACTGTGCTGGGGCAGGGACTCTGCTGCCTGCCAGGGACAGCTCTCAGCCAGCCCTGGGAGCTGCTGCCAGCACTGGGGGACAAGATCTGGGTGGGAGGAGACAGCTGGTAAGGATTGGAAGTGTTCTCCTTGTGTGGGGAGGATGCTGCATTGTTCAGGACTGCTCTTAGCATGGCATTTAACTGCAGCACATTTCCAAGTAGATTATACAGGGAGCATAGCAAGGCAGGGGCTGCATAAAAGGGGATATCCTGCTTTTTTAATCCACTACTCTGGGTTGGAAATTGCACGTAGATATTCATCTCTCAGTTCAGGTTGAGAAAAATTAAAAAAGTTCTCTCAGATCTGAATAAAGCAGGCAGCAACAGTAATCACCACAGGACCCCTTAGAGGCTGCATCCGTGTCATTTTTCCAGTCTCCTTGGGGTTACTCTGACGTTGCCATCAGAGCCTGCAGAGCCAGAGCTGCCCCTGGGCAGTGTCTGAGCTGGGAGGGGTCTGCAGGGCAGAGCTGAGCCCCCCAGGGCTGGGCTGGGCTCTGGAAAACTGGCAGGGCCCAGCCCTGGGCACAGGGAAGCAGCTGCTGGCAGGGAGAGCCCTTAGCAGGTAGTGGGGGGAAAGTGCCCCCAAGCTTTGCTGGGATATGTAAAGTCCTCTCCAAGCCCAGATATCCCATCATTTCTTTTTATACAGATCACCATGTAAAGACAGCACAAATGTCCAACAGCAGCTCCATCAGCTACTTCCTCCTGCTGGCATTGGCAGACACGCGGCAGCTGCAGCTCCTGCACTTCTGCCTCTTGCTGGGCATCTCGCTGGCTGCCCTCCTGGGCAACGGCCTCATCATCAGTGCCGTAGCCTGCGGCCACCACCTGCACACGCCCATGTTCTTCTTCCTGCTCAACCTGGCCCTTGATGACCTGGGCTCCATCTGCACCACTGTCCCTAAAGCCATGCACAATTCCCTCTGGAACACCAGGAACATCTCCTACACTGGATGTGCTGCACAGCTGTTTTTACTAATCTTCTTTCTTGCAACAGAGTTTTCCCTCCTCACCGTCATGTGTTACGACTGCTACGTGTCCATCTGCAAACCCCTACACTACGGGACCCTCCTGGGCAGCAGAGCTTGTGCCCACATGGCAGCAGCTGTGAGACGAAGTGGGGATCCATTCTGAATTAGGTGAAGTGCCGGGAAGAGGTGAGAGGTCTGTGGGGCCAAAAGCTGAAGGAAAGGCCGCATTCCAGAGACAGCAAGGAGACAGAGAAAGGAAAACAGAAATTACCGCAAGGTCGATCTGCCCCAGACCTAGGAATTCCTCTGATAAAGAAGAACTAGTGCTAAATGTCACGCGGAATGAATATGTATGAACTTATTGTGAAACTGTATGCATATGCATTTGGGAGGGGCATAAAAGAAGACCCGAGGTCTTCAGAGGTACGCTTGCCTATTGGGGAGGCTTGCGTCCGGCACGTGTCGTAATAAAGCATACCGAACTTTACAACTTTTACGAAGTTGTGAGGTTTCTTCTTTTCTCCGCAAAACATTCTTGGCGAGCCAGGCAGGAGAAGGAGATACTTTTCGTCTCCATCTCTGTCCCTGCAGGGGCAGGGAGGGGACCAACGGACTCCTAGGCGCGCCCCAGGATTTTCCTGGTGGGGCTCCGCTCGTCTCGGCTTGCCTCCTGCTGGGACAGACAAGGACCTGCTGGCCTGCGGAGGAAGATACGGTATGTACTGAGGGGCCCCCGGGGGGGAGGAAGAAGAGCAAGAGAGTAAATCACCCAGAGACCCAGAGACGTCTGGGATCAGCTGATAGAGCAGCTGAAAACTGTATTAGAGACAGGGTTCATCGATTCTGATAGAGCTGAACTGCTAGCAGCTCTGGGGGTGGGCTGGGTGAACCCGTGTATGCGTGTATTGGGGTCCATTGTTCTGATAGGGCAGAGCTGGACCCGCATATGTTTTCTTTGCCTGTGTGTGTGAGTGGTGTCCGGACACTGTGTGGCTGTATGTTGTATTGTGTGATCAGCGCGCTGTGTTTGTAATCGTGCAAGTGTATAAAGTGTATGTTGTATAAAAGAGAGCAGATCCATAGTGCTCTACTGCGCGGGGGGGGGAAGTCCTACCCACCGCTGGAGAGGCTGAGTAAACATCGGCCGGAGCAGGCTGTGGGGGCGGGGAGCGCCCGACAGAGAAAACAGAGGAAAACAGAGTAAACTGTAGAAAAGTGGGTGAGAACGGTTGTTGAATAAAGGTGGTAAATTGTGGTGTAGGTTGTGTACACTCTCACCATGGCTAGACGAACCCGAGGGGTTCCTCTGCCTCAGTGGTTTGGACTCGACCCCTGGGAGTTTGTGAATCCTGTGAATTATTGGATAGATAGGGGAGACGAACGAGTTCATTTAGAGGGGCTCTACCAGACTTCAGCTGGCACTCTCGTAAGTCTGGACTGGGAACAGCTTGCCGTAGAGGATTTAGAGCTCCCTGTAATAAATGGAATAGCTTGCCTTTGCGGGAAATTTCCAGTAGCCTTTGGTACATCAAGGGGCTGGCACGATGCGTGGGTATTATTAGAGTGCATAGTTTGTGGGAAACGCTGGTATTGCTGTTCCAGCAGGCGACGGGGCACTTGCCCCAAGTGTAAGTTAGAGGTTTCTCATCGAACTGATTCAGAGTCTAAGATCTTAAAGCTTTTGTGTGGAAAATCGCATCTGGTACCTGCCACTTGGAGTGTGTGGGAGGAGGACTGGGAAGCTACTGTGAAGTCCTGTGAAAAGAGATTTGGGTGGAAGCGAGAGAGGGCAAGAAGGAAATAATGGGAACCAACCAGAGCAAGGAAGTTCCACGGGATAGCCCCTTAGGGTGCATCTTGGCCCACTGGAAGGAAATCACTAGCCGGGGGGGCTCTGAGAATAAAAAGGATTTAATCCAGTATTGCACACGCTGGTGGCCCTTGTACAGGTTAGGGGACAGAGCAAGGTGGCCACCCACTGGAACCCTAGACTATAATACTTTACTGCAGTTAATGTTGTTTTTAAGACGGGAAGGTAATGGGATGAGGTTTCATATGCTGATATGTTTTTTGTTTTAAGGAATCACCAAGAGTGGCAAAAGGACTGTGGGATTAAATCACCCTCAGACCCACTGGTCTTGGCCCTCGAAAAAGATAACAAGGCAAAGAGAGGGCAAATCAAACGCTGTTGTTCAGCATGCAGTATAGGACAACGGTGTATGAGATCGGATAAGGTCTATCGTTCTGAGGAGCAAGAACGAGACTCATTTGAGTGGGTGAAAGGTCCTCCAGCTCCTCCCCGAGTGGGGGAGGTTAGGGAGGTTGAGGCTGAAACCGAGGATGAGGAGGAAGGGAACTTCCCCAAAAAGGAGGAGGACTCAGGTGGGGAGGGCACATCTACTAGAACCCACCCTACATGTGGGAGTCCAATTGCATCTAGAACTAGGAGGCAAGTAGTGCTACAGGCCCCTCTGCGACAGGCAGTGGGACCAGAAGGGACCAAATTGATTATCAAAGTGCCATTTACCACCCTTGATTTAGAAGCATGGGAAAGGATTGCAAGGAATTATCGTGTTGACCCGATACTCACTGCCAAACGCTTACGATATGTTATCAAACAGCACAGTGCAGACTGGGCTGACATCCAGCTGCTACTAGATGCTTTCACTGAGACTGAGAAACAGCTGATCTTAAAGACAGCAGGGAATTTGGCAGAGGATTACTGTAAGGCCACACAGCTGGATGTAAAAGAACATTTCCCCCTCCAAGATCCAGAATGGGATCCTAATGTGTCGGCAGACGTAAAGAAATTAACAGAGTATCAAGAGTGGATAGCAACAGGGGTAGAAAGAGCTATTCCAAAAACCATAAACTGGTCTGCCTTATATTCCCTTAAGCAGGGGCCTTCTGAGACTCCATCTGAATTCCTAGAGCGTTTGAGGGATGCTATGCGTCGTCATACATCATTAGATCCGGAGTCTGAGATAGGGATAAATCAACTAGTTAATTCATTTTTGGGGCAGTCTGCTGGAGATATCAGATGTAAACTTCAGAAAATTCGGGGACCAGATGGGAGGAATCTCGAAGCCTTGTTAGAGGAAGCCTGGAGAGTATTTAGTAACCGGGAGGAAGGATATAAACAGGGAATGAAAAGGTTGGTGGCAGTGGTACAGGAGGAAAGGCAGAGGAAATACAACCAGAGACCACCGAGACAGGGACCACCTCAGCTGGGCAGGAACCAGTGTGCAATCTGCAAAAGAATTGGTCACTGGAAAGACCAATGCCCAGAACCAAGAAGGAGCGACCAACAGATGGCTGCACGCGTACAAGACAACTGAGGAGGAACGGGGGATTCTACCCCAGCGGATCCACTGGTTATAACAATGAGGCTGGGGGAAGAAGGGAGAAGGCTGGAATTTTTGGTTGACACGGGGGCTACATATTCAGTTCTAAATAAGGCTTTAGTACCTGTGGAAAATGATTATGTTGTAGTGCAGGGGGCAACTGGCCAGTCTGAAAGAGCATATTTTTGCAAACCTTTGAGGTATAAATTGGGAACACTTTGGGATATTCATAAATTCTTGTACATGCCTAACTCACCAAGAGCACTCTTAGGGAGAGATTTATTGGAATAGTTACAAGCAACCATTACATTCAAAAAGGGGGAAATTACTCTGGAGGTAAATGATCAAAAATACATAGAGTTATTAAGTTTAACTCTGACAGCTATTGGCATTAAGGAAGAAATTGATGAAGAAATACTGAGTCAGGTATTTCCTGGGGTGTGGGCCTCTGATGTGCCAGGGAGGGCGAAAAATGCCTCTCCCATAATAATCAAACTCAAGGAGGGGGCGCAACCAGTGAGAATCAAGCAGTACCCCCTAAAGAAAGAGGATAGGGAAGGAATCAGCCCAATAATTGAAAATTTTCTGCGGTTAGGATTACTGAAAGAATGCCAATCTGATTTCAATACCCCCATCTTACCTGTTCGGAAACCTGATGGGTCATACCGGATAGTACAGGATTTGAGGGCTCTCAATAAAATAACAAAAGATCTGTATCCGGTGGTAGCCAATCCATACACTTTATTAACTTGCCTAACACCTGAGCTAACCTGGTTTACTGTTTTAGATCTAAAGGATGCCTTCTTTTGCCTCCCCATCCATGAAGCCAGCCAAAAAATTTTTGCATTTGAATGGGAAAGCCCTAAGAGTGGGCGCAAAACCCAGCTCACATGGACCAGACTGCCCCAAGGCTGGAAAAATTCCCCTACTTTGTTCGGGGAGCAACTTGCAAAGGATCTGGAGTCCTGGGAAGCTCCACAGGAAGAAGGAAGGCTTTTGCAGTATGTGGACGACCTTCTAGTGGCCACTCAGACGAGGGAAGCATGTGTGGCCTGGACGGTAAGCCTTTTGAATTTCCTAGGACTCCAAGGATACAGAGTATCAAAGAAAAAGGCGCAGATAGTAAAACAGAAAGTTATCTACCTGGGGTACGAGGTGAGTGCTGGGCAATGGACTTCAGGGCAGGCTCACAAGGAGGCCATATGCCAGACCCCAAAACCCCAGACCATAAAAGAGCTCCGAACCTTCTTAGGCATGGCAGGATGGTGCCGGCTGTGGGTCTATAATTATGGACTGCTTGTCAGACCCCTCTATGCTCTGATTGCCGATGGAAGCAGAGATCTCCAGTGGACAAAAGAAGCAACACGGGCCTTTCACCAGCTGAAGAATGCTCTCATGTCAGCTCCAGCTTTGGGACTTCCAGATGTGAGTAAACCATTCTTCCTATTTTCCCATGAGAAACAGGGAATTGCCCTGGGAATACTGGCTCAGGACTTGGGTCCATACCGAAGGGCAGTTGCCTACCTCTCTAAACAACTAGATGCAACAGCCAAAGGATGGCCAGGTTGCCTCAGAGCTGTAGCAGCAGTTGTGCTGAACATTCAAGAGGCACGCAAGTTTACCCTGGGACAAAAATTGACTGTGCTAGTGTCCCACACTGTATCTGCAGTACTGGAAGTAAAGGGTGGCCACTGGCTTTCGCCACAGAGATTTCTGAAATACCAGGCCATCATGGTAGAGCAAGATGATGTAGAGATTGTGGTGACTAATATTGTCAACCCAGCTTCCTTTCTCAGTGGAAACCAAGGAGAAGCAGTACACCATGATTGCCTGGAGACCATCGAAGCGACCTACTCCAGCCGCCCAGACTTCAAGGACACCCCTCTGGAAGATGCAGAGACCTGGTTCACTGACGGGAGCAGCTATGTTACCAATGGGAAGCGACATGCTGGGTATGCAGTGACCACCTACAGAGAGGTAATCGAGTCTGGACCCCTGCCAACAGGGACCTCCGCGCAGAAGGCTGAGATAATTGCCCTGACCCATGCCCTGGAAAGGGCAAAAGGGAGGAGGATAAACATCTACACAGACTCGAGGTACGCATTCGGAGTTGTACATGCACATGGGGCCATCTGGAAGGAGAGAGGACTGCTTACCTCACAGGGAAAGAACATCAAACATGCACAAGAGATAATCCAGCTGTTGGAAGCAGTTCAGCTGCCTGAAAAGGTAGCAATTATGCATATTAAGGCACACCAAAAAGTGAGCTCAGAATTGGAAGAAGGAAATGAGCTGGCGGATAGAGAGGCAAAAGAAGCAGCAAAAGGTGAGGTAGCTACTGAAGGAGCCCTTATTCCAGATGGACAAATCTCCCTTGAAGGTAAGCCAGAATACAACAAGAGAGATAGGAAATTAATTGAAGATCAAAAAGGGACGTATAACCAAGAAGGGTGGGCTACCATTGAAAAGAAGCTGGTAATCCCTTCCCATCTATTGTGGTCACTAGTAAGGGAGGAACACCAGAAAACGCACTGGGGAATAGATGCCCTATACACCTATCTGATTGAAAGAATTGTTGCTAGGAATTTATATGCCACTATTACTCAGGTGACCCGACAGTGTGATCTTTGCCTCCAGACTAACCCCAAAAACACCCCCAGACCGAAACTCAGTCAGATTGGGAGAGGCCATGGGCCTGGACAGCAGTGGCAAATTGACTTTTCAGAACTCGCAAGGAAAGGGGGGTATTGGTATTTGCTGGTATTGACAGATACATTTTCCGGGTGGCCAGAAGTGTTCCCCACCAGAACTGTCAAAGCTCGAGAGGTGACCAGAGTATTATTACAAGAAATAATCCCACGCTTCGGAGTTCCAGCCACAATATCCTCAGATAGAGGATCACATTTCATTTCCAAAACAGTACAACAGATTAGTAGCCACCTGGGCATAGACTGGGAACTCCACACTCCATACCGCCCCCAATCAAGTGGCCAGGTGGAGAAGATGAATCATTTGATTAAACAGCAAATCATAAGACTGGGGCAGGAAGCTAATCTACCTTGGCCCCAGGCTCTTCCAATAGCACTGTTGCGAATTCGAACGAAAACTCGAGCTAAAGAAAAGTTAAGCCCTTTTGAAATACTCTATGGAAGACCATATGGAATACAAAAGGGAGTGTCCACCCATATTGGAGAGGTAACACTAGCCACCTACATGGTGGCTTTAAACAAACAGCTCAAGGAAATTGAGAAACATGTGGCTGGAACTCGGAGCAGGGAATTAGATGGGCCAGTACATAATATACAACCTGGAGATTATGTATATGTTAAGTCTCTTACAGAAAAGACCTTGGAACCACAGTAGGAGAGACCACTGCAAGTACTTCTCACCACCTTCACTGCAATCAAAATCAACGAGCAGGATGCCTGGATTCATCACTCTCGGGTGAAGAAGGCCCCGAAACCCCTTGAGGAGTGATGCCAGGAGACAATGAACTGAGACTAAAACTTACTCGGGCAAAATGAGTATATTGCGGTCGGGAGTAGCTCATATTTTAGTTTGTAGAATTGTTTTGTATGTAATCATAACTAAGATTTTAGAACTTGAAAGTACTTTTATTCAGAGCAATGCTGAATGGCCTTGGTCCCAGGCGTTTAATCAGTATACTGGATCCATGGGAAAACCTTCTGAGATAAAGGATTTAAACCTATCCACTGTGGTAATTCATGGAGATCAGGTATATGGGGAGCAGGAATGGCAGGAATTGAGACTGTGGACACTTCAAGGGATCAGAGGAGAAGAAATTAAGGTAGGATGCCGGATGATAAATGAGACAGTTTACGAGAGACCAAATGAGATTAGTGTCTCAACCTCTCCTGGTGTACATGAACGCCAGAAAATCTGTGATAGCCTAAATGAATCAGACTGCTGGTGTAATTTCACCTTAATACAGCCTGTAGAAATAACTTGCCTTTGGGCACAGGAAGATATCGGGCTTTCATTTAAATTCAAAATAGATACTACACCTTTTACCACAGCAGAACCCTATACAGCCCACACCAAGACTCAAATAGTTCAGACTCAACCCAAACTTGAACCTGAGGTGTATGGGGTAGGCCCCTATGTAGTAAGGAATGTGGGTGAGCAGCAACTATTATTCAATCCAGAATGGTCTCTCCAACGTGTGGAGTTGATAATGCAAATTAACATCTCAAAAATCCAACCAGCCTGCTCCTCCGTCCTAAAAACTTCATTTGGGGGCTGGACAGCATGGTTACAAAGACAGGCATACCTCAGAAACAGAACAAGAAGGGATCTAACTGGCATATTAGGGACAGGATTAGGAGTTTTAAATGGAATTGATTCAGAAATACTGATGAATAGACTGGCCACTGCAGCAGGTAGCCTAACAAAATTGAAGCAACCCTTGCAGTCATCTCTATTAGCATTAGGAACTAGCCAGTGGCAGATTTCGAAAGTTCTGTCAAAATGGGAAACAGCTGGGGACCAAGACCACAAACTGATAGTAGAAGCACTTGGTACAGTTCAAGATAATGTGTCCTTAGCTTTCAGTTGTATACAAGCACAGTTATGGATGCAGGCAACAGCAGCTCTGATCATACGGGAAGGGGGTGAAGGTAATTTTCCAGCTGAAATTCGGAAGGTTGTGTGGGACAATGCAATTGATTTTGAAAGGAAATTTCAGTCCTGGTGGACTATGGTGAATTTCACCTATGATCCTGTTTCTAATGTGGCAACTGCCTTTGTGCTTACCATACGTAATGCCACTGTTTATGTTATCCATCCCATCATCGCCCTAGGATTAAACCATGAAAAAACCATACTCTATCCCTCAGAACATAGAGTATGGGCACGAAAGATGAATGGAAAGTGGCAGACAGTAAACTTAGAATCCTGCATTACTAGAGAACAGATGGGATTCATTTGCGAAAGCAATACTATTAATGCTCAGGATGTGTGTTTGGACACTGAACAGAGTATTTGTCACTTTGAAATTCATCCAGTCACTGACCAGAGAACTGTGCTCGTATATACTGGAAAAGGGTGTGTGTGTCTAAGGACTGCCTGTGCTGCTGTACAAATTGATAGCAATGATGTTATTCTGTCTAGTAAGAATCATTCTAACTTCTGTATTTGTAATTTTGTTAAGATTATCGGGTGTGATTTTTCGTACTTGGCCCCAGTGACATCCCACCAGCTGATTAAAGCTAATTACACAATGTATCACAGACTACCACCTACCCCTATTGGATGAACCTTACATTAGTGAAACAATTAATTGAGCACCAAGACTTATTGGAAATCTTGAAGGAAATCCAAGAAAGTGGAAAGAAAACCTTAATTACTGTCCAACACGATACAAAGGAGATAACCAGGGTTCTACAAAGAATAAAACAAAATATGGATCATCACTGGTGGGATGTGATCTTTGGGTGGTCACCAACTGCAAATGGAATCTTTAATAAGTTGTGTCACCCCATTGTAGTTTTACTAATATTAGTTGGGATGAGTTTAGGACTATCTATTACATTGTTAATTTGGAACTGTAGGATGCTACAACGAATAGCTGTACTAACATCTTTGTCAAACGTGCATGGTGAAGCATTAAAAGACACCTATTGTCGTGGGGCTTTTCCTTAAGTAAAAGAATTTACTTGTTTCCTAGGAAAGGGGGGAATGAGACGAAGTGGGGATCCATTCTGAATTAGGTGAAGTGCCGGGAAGAGGTGAGAGGTCTGTGGGGCCAAAAGCTGAAGGAAAGGCCGCATTCCAGAGACAGCAAGGAGACAGAGAAAGGAAAACAGAAATTACTGCAAGGTCGATCTGCCCCAGACCTAGGAATTCTTCTGATAAAGAAGAACTAGTGCTAAATGTCACGCGGAATGAATATGTATGAACTTATTGTGAAACTGTATGCATATGCATTTGGGAGGGGCATAAAAGAAGACCCGAGGTCTTCAGAGGTACGCTTGCCTATTGGGGAGGCTTGCGTCCGGCACGTGTCGTAATAAAGCATACTGAACTTTACAACTTTTACGAAGTTGTGAGGTTTCTTCTTTTCTCCGCAAAACAGCTGCCTGGGCCACTGCCTTTCTCAATGCTCTTGTGCACACAGCCAATACATTTTCCCTGCCCCTGTGCCAGGGCAATGCCCTGGGCCAGTTCTTCTGTGAAATCCCCCAGATCCTCAAACTCTCCTGTTCCAAATCCTATCTCAGGGAACTTGGACTTCTTGTGGTTACTAGCAGTTTATCATTTGGTTGTTTTGTGTTCATTATTTTCTCCTATGTGCAGATCTTCAGGGCTGTGCTGAGGATCCCCTCTGAGCAGGGACGGCACAAAGCCTTTTCCACCTGTCTCCCTCACCTGGCTGTGGTGTCCCTGTTCATCAGCACTGCAGCATTTGCCTACCTAAAGCCCCCCTCCATCTCCTCCAGATCCCTGGATGTGGCCCTTTCAGTTCTGTACTCAGTGGTACCTCCAGCCCTGAACCCCTTCATCTACAGCCTGAGGAACCCAGGAGCTCAAGGCTGCAGTGTGGAGACTGATGACTGGATGATTTCAGAAACAATAAACTGCTTGCCAATTTCAGCAAATCACTTCTAACAAAGTCATATTTGATACTTTCTGTTGGTTTGCTTGTGGAGTATTTTTTTCCTTGCTTTAGTTTTTAATATTTTCCATAAATAAATGTAATTGTTTGTACCATTATTCATTGTGTTTCTCTCCACCTTCCCTGTGGCCACAGACTGTGTCAATGGGGGACTGCACTCTTGGTGTATTTAAAAGAAGTAAAGGATGTCCCAGCAAAGTTTTCTGCAGAGATGCCCTTTTGTTGCCTTCTCTGGAACTGCAGCAGCAATGTCTGTGTGCAGAGCTGGGGCAGATCAGTGCTGGCCCAGCAGCTGTGCCCAGCAGTAGCAGCACTTGGTGTTTTCAGTGCTGCAGCCATGGCCCTGCCCCACTGCCCTGGTGGCCCTGGTGTTGCTGCAGGGCCTGAGTGCTCTTGGGGCTGGGCACAGCCCTGGAGGTGGCAGTGCCGGGGCTGCAGCAGGGACAGGCCATGGGCACTGCTGGGGCAGCGCTGACGCCTCAGCCCAGGGCCTGGGGGCTCCAGGCTCCTTGCCCAGGCTCTCTCAAGAACACGGTCAGGCCAATGCTCAGCACAGAAAAGCCCCGTGAGAAGCCACAGGCTGGCTGTGGGCAGGCTGGGGAGAAACAGCATGGATGGGGCCTGGGGCAGATGGAAAGGAGCAGCAGAGCAGGGGCTGATCCATCCCCAGTGCACTGGACAGCCCAGGGCAGTGTCCCAGAGTGTCCTCATGGAGCTGCCAACAACATCCCCCCTCTGCAGCCCTGGCCTCTCCCCCAGCTCACACAGGTGCCCCATCCTTGCAGGCACAGACACAGCAGCACTGGCTCAGGAGCCCCTGTTTGCATTGCACAGAGCAGGGGGAGCAGCCCCATGCTGTTGCTGTGGGGACTTCAACCTGAGGGAGCACAAATGCCATCAGCCTCTGGGGCCAGCAAGGGCTGGGGGATGGCAGGGAAACCACCCAGGTTTGTCCTGGACTCTGCAGTCAGCCAGAAAGTTTGTTCCCATCAGCTGGGAGTTTCCTGTCCCACTGCAGACGCTATTGCTCAGAGCCAGGGCTGCCTGGCAGCCACCCCCAAACTGCCCTGAGCGTTTCATTTGCTTCACCTCTGCTTTCTTTACTCTTTCCTGGTACAAATTTCTTCCTATTGCCCACTCCAGGGCTCCTAGAACTGGACACAGCACTTTAGGTGCTTCCCAACCAGTGCTAAGCACAGGGGAAGAATCACTGCCCTGCTCCTGCTGGGCACATCCTTCCTGATCCATAGGAGTGCCACAGGTTGGATGAGTGAAATTGTGGGGAGAGGGTGGGGACAAAGTGTTATTGATTGTCAGCCATTAAGGGTCTGACTTTCATATCTGTTCTGACTGCATTAGAAGTTGCTTGGGGTCAATATCAATTGGACATTGCTGATATCAACCTATAAACAGGAAAAGTAACCACGACAAATTAATTCTCGCTGCACTGTTTTCAATAGAGTTTTTTTGCAGTCTCAAAATGGTCTCCTTGGTTCAATGAGGCCTTGAAGGGTCACAATGCTCTCCAGTATTCCATGAGGCCCTGCAATGTCACAGTGAACCTTGGTTCCTTGAGTCCCACATTCTTCCATGAATCCTTTGTTCCATGGGGCCCTTTAGTGTCACAATTGTCTCCTTGGTTCCATGGTGCCACACTGTGCCACACTTGCCCTTTGGCCAAACAGGGCCTCATAGTGTCCCAATGGACACCTTGGTTCCATGGTTCCATGGGGATGCAAAGTGCCACAATGGCGCTTTGGTTTCACAAGTCCTCAAAGTGTAAAAATGTCCTCCATGGTTTCATGAGGCCGTGCTGTGTCACAGTGGACCCTCAACTCCATGATGCCCCAAAGCTCAGCAATGGCCTCCTTGGTTCCACAGTGTCAGTATGGCCCCTTTGTTCATGGAGCCCCAGAGTGTCACTGTGGTCCCTTGATTCCATGAGGCCCTGCCGTGCTACAATGGCCCCTTGGTTACAATGGGTTCCAAAGGCTCATAATGGTCTCCGTGTTTCCATGAGGCCCTGCAATATCCCAATGGACCATTAGTTCCAAGGGGGCCTGCAGTGTCACAAGGCTGCCTTAGTTTGACAAGGCCCTGCAGTGCTTTAGTGGCCCCTTGGTTCCATGAGGAAAAGCAGAATCAGAATGGCCCCTTGGTTCCATGGCGTACCACAATGTCACCATGGTCCCATTGGTTCCACAGGGCCCCACAGTGTAACAATGGACCTTTGGTTCCATGAGGTTCCACGGCATCACAATAGATTTTGGTTCTGTGAGGTTCCTCAGTGTCTAAATGGCCCCTTGGCTCCATGTGGCCCTGCTGTGTCACAGTGCCAGGTGGCTCCATGTGGCCCCATAGGGTCAAAATGTTCTTCTTCGTTCTGTGAAACCCTACAGAGCCACAGTGGACCCTTTGTTCCATGAGGCCCTGCTGTGTCACAATGGACCCTTGGTTCCATGAGCTTTCACACTGTCAGCAATGGTCTGAGTTCCACAGTGTCACCATTGATCCTTTGTTCCATGAGGTTCTATAGAATAACATGACCGCCTTGATTCCAGAAGGTTCTGCAGTGTCACAATGGACCATTGGTTCAATGCAGCCCCAAACTCTCACAATGACCCCATGGTTCCATGAGCTTCCAAACTGTCAGCAATGATCTCCTGAGTTCCATGAGGCCTTGCTCTGATACAATGGACTCTTGGTTGCATGGGGTTCCACTGCATCACAATGGACCGACCCTTTGTTCCATGGGGTTCCAAGTATCACAGCTGGATCCTTGGTTCTGTGAGCCTCTGCTGTAACCAAATAGCCAAAATAACAGAATAAGACTCCTTAATACTAATCTGATGCTAAAGAGAGCATCATTTATTCAGGCCTGAGGTGCAGCAGGTGATGACTCCTTACGTGGACAAGTGACTCTACCAGTGTATCGCCTATATACAGTCACTATGTGTGTATTAAAATTTACCCATTTCCATAAAACCCACCCCAAGTTCCCAGATTCAGCCCTTGCTTTTTCTATCACTGCATTCTTGAGCCAGATGTCTTCATCTACTCTTCCAACCATTCCTGCTGGGAAGGGAGCCCCTGCATGCCTTGTTTCTCTGCTCAAAGTTCATAGGCACAGTATAAAATTGAATTACCCCTTTTGGTATCAAGGCCAAGGCTCTGTGTGGGCAGGCAGAGGCAGGCAGGAGGCAGAGCTGTCAGCAAAAGAAGGGCCCAGCCAGGTGGGGCAGCCAGGGGATGCCGACAGCCTGCAGGGACAGAGGCGCAGGGCAGGGACACCGTAGGACAGCCTGAGCTGCAAGGGGCACAGGGATGGGCAGAATCTGCAAGACAGCCCTGACAGAGCCAACTTGGGCAGCGTGAGGGGACAAGTGACCCTTGCAGGCCTGGGGCCTCATTGCCTCCTTGTCCCTGCTCGGCAGCCTGGCAGGGGTCGCCTCATGCTCCTGCCCTTGGCATTGCACATCCCCACATGCCAGTGCCCATCCCGGGGAGAGCACTGATCAAGGAGGGAGGGACAGGATCTGCCGGGCCAGGGGCTGGGGCTCAGGCCTTGGCCCTTTGCATTCCTCAAACACATCCAGGTGTGCTCAGCACCAGAGACACCTTTGCCTTGCTTGTCCCCAGCTGTGATCACTGCCTCCAGTGTTCTGCTCTCCCTGGAACCTGGGGACACTTTCTCAGTTGTGTCCCTGACAGGGATCTCTTTAAATTGCAAGAAACTTCAATGTTTTAATAGAACTGAGTTCTTGACGGTATTGTGACATCACTGAGAGGGCTGTGACATCCCAGAGTAGGGTCTGAGGTCATAGAGTAGAGCCTGCATCATAGAGGGTGGCTCTGTGGCATCAGCAAGTGGGTTGTGACATCACCTGGGGGCTGTGTAAGATCATAGAACAGGCTGTGACCTCACAGAACAAATTGTGACATCACAGGGTGACTTTGTGACATCAGTCTTTTGTGACCTCACAGTACTGCTGTATGACATCACAAGGTGACATAGAGTTGGCTCTGTGACATCACAGGGGCAGTGTGACATCACGGGGGCACTGTGACATCACAGGGATCTGTGTGACATCACAGGGGCTGTGTGACATCACAGGGGCTGTGTGAGGGAACTGGGGAGGTCACTCTGCCCCGGCCCCCCTCACAGCTCCCCCCAGAGCAGTCCAACCCTGCTTGTGCACAGCGGGGTCCCCTGTCCCCCCGGGTCCCCCCGCCCCCAGCCCCACAGCCTCCCACAGAGGATGTTCCACGAGATCGACCCCAGAGCCTGACACGGGGACGGGGGGCCGGGGCCCTGGGGGTGGGACAGGGGGACAGGGACCCCCCGGCAGCGTCCCCGTGTCCCCCAGGGCCAGAGCCTGGGCCAGGGCTCCTTCACCCTGCAACCAACGAGGCCTTGAGAGCATTGAAAAATCCCCAGCAAGGGAGCAGCAAAACCCGGATTGAATATTAAGGGACAGCAGCAGAAAGTTCCTTGGCAAGAGTCACTCTGCTCCTGACTGGACACTTCAGGCACACCAGGGAAACAAAGACACAACAAAACCAAACAGAATCCATACAATCAAACCAGAAATTACCTGAGAACTGTCCCTGTATGTGTATGTGTGTGTGTGTGTGTGTGTGTGTGTGACACAAGGACAGTGAGGGCAGGGATAAAAGAAATATGGCCTAAAAGCTTCACTGAGATCAAACTTAACAGGACTTAACTTATACCTTAACTGATACTTTCAACTTCACAATTTAGCAAAAGAGCAGAGCATAACAGCATTTAACCTAACTTAAAGCTATGAGTTTGCAAGTTAACAGAGGAATAACACTTAACAATATTGAACTTAGCTTATAACTTATACTAAAGGTAACAACTTTGCAAAAGAACATCTCTTATCAACAATTAACTTCACTTAGACCTTGTGATTTAACCTTCCCTACAGACCTGACTGACTCAGCTATCCATGGCACTCCAGCCCCTCAGAGAGCAGCATTTCTGCCACATTTCCCCAGCACAGGCACTCCTGTGTGCACACAGACACAAAGAGTCAGTGCAAGGCACCTCTGAGAAATTCCCCTGAGGACAGGCAATGCTCCCTATGGATGCTTTGGCATCTCCCCAGCAAACGGCAAAAGGTTGAGCCTGAAGGAGTGGGGGGATCGGCCCAGGCTCTGTGGTTGTTGGGGATCCCCGAGTGCAGCAAATGGGAGAGTTCCCGGCTGGAAGAGGCCCCACTCAGAGGGAGTCACTGGCCCAGGAGAGCTCCAAGGGTTCCTTTCAGAGCGCTGTTTGCAGGGCCCCAAAAGAGGGGCTGTAGTCCCAGCAATGGTTCATCCTGGCCACACTTGGCACCAACACCTTTCTTTGGCAGTGTGAGAACAGGGATGTTGTGCCACTGAGGGAACAAAAACAGTTCCCAGGGCTGCTCCTAGAGAAACCAGGAGCTGGTTGGGCAGCAGCAGTGCCTGGAGCAGACAGTGTTTGTGATGAGCTGCAGAGGAGCTGAGCCCAGGGGCTGTTGGCTAAGGCCGAGGCCCAAGGAGCATTTCTCAGCTGGCGGGGCAGCCTGAGAATGGGAGGGGGGAATGAAGCAGCACAGGGCCCATGGAACCAAGGGACCATTGTGACCCTGTGGGGCCCTGTGACACCAAGGGACCACTGTGACACTGTGAGGCCCTGTGACACCAAGGGACCATTGTGACACTGTGGGGCCCTGTAACACCAAGGGACCATTGTGACACTGTAGGGCCTCATGGAATCATGGAGAGCACTGTGACATTGCTGGGTCTCATGGAACCAAGGGGTCTGTACTGATGCTGTGTGGCTCCATGGAATGTAGGGATCATTGTGACACTGAGGGGCCCCATCAAACCAAGGGTCCATTGTGACACCAAGGGGCTTCATGGCACCATGGAGACAATTGTGACCCTTTGGGGTGTCATGGAACCAAGGGGCCATTGTGACACTGTGAGACTCCATGGAGCCAAAGGTCCATTATGACATTGCAGGGCCTCATGAAACCATGGGGAGACCATTAAGACACTTCACACCCTCATGGAACCAAGGAGCCATTGTGACACTGAGGGCACTCATGGAATCATGGAGACCATTGTGATACTGCAGGGCCTTATGAAACCTAGGGGCCATTGTGACACTGCTGGACCCCTTGGAAACAAGTCACCATTATGGCACTCTTTTTATGACCCCATAAAAACAAGGGAACACAGAACAGCTCTGGCTGGTTTGGCTTCCCAGGGACCATCTGACTGGTTCAGCTGACCTTAGCATGTTGATGGTCTCTTCTCTTCTGCTGCTGAAACACTGGGGCTCCATGTTTTCCTTCCTATGGAAATGATCTCCTCCTCCTCCAAGCACCCATGACCAGAATTTTGATTTCACCTCCGAATTTCCTTATATCCAGTGATTGTTCCAATGGGAATATTGCCAGGAGAAGTCTGTCTTGCAGTGGTTTCACAAGGGTCACTTCCCATCTCTCCTCAAATCACTGGGGAAGGCTCCATGCTTTCCTTCCCATGGAAAAGAACTGTCCTGCTTCTCCAGGTGCCTATGGCCAAGATTGGGCTTCCACCTCCAAAATTCCCATAATCCAAAGACTGCTCCCAGACAAAATCTGCCATTCCTGAGAAGTCTGGCTGGCCTTGGCCTAGTCAGTCTCTCACCTGCCTTACAAACATTAGGCTCTGTGCTTTCCTTCCTATGGAAAAGAACTGTCCTGCACCTCTAGGCACCCATGGCCAGAATTGGGATTTCACCTCCAACATTCCCTATTCTGATAGACTGGAGGAGATTGTTGGCTTGAAACATTTCATGTGTGGGAAGGAAGGGGCAGGTCCAGCCTTGCCCTGCCCTGGAACCCCAGCCCTGCCCTGCCCTGGAACCCCAATGCCCCCAGAGCCTCTATCCCAGCCCAGCAGTGGCTGCCAGTCCCTGGCACAGCAAGGGCAATGCTCGACAGCCACCTCTGCAGCCCCAGCCCAGCTCCTGAGGGACCAAATGAGCCCAAGTCACACCTGGGGGAAGGGTCCAGGAAGACCAAGGGGAATTGAAGGCTGACCAAATTGGAATTTCCATCTTACCAGCGCTGGAATCCAGGAGCTGGTACCTGTGTATGCGCTTCTCTGGATCTTTTTTGCCTTTCTCTCTTTCTGTGTCTTCTTCTCCTGTTTCTGTTCTCCTGGAAATGTTGAGTAACTTAAAATTGAACAGGCTTAGAGTTTGTGAAGTTGAATGGGCCAAGTCAATGCTTTCAGAAGTGTTTTTTGTTGACTGATTATCTGTCGTAGTTTGACATGAGAAGAATTTTGAAACGTAATACAAAACTTTTTGTGTAACTGACAATCTGTTAAACCACTAAGATACTGAACATGCCTCTGTGAAACACATATGTTAAAGATGAAAAAACCCAGGAACCTCCTCTTTCTTTTCCAGTCAACAAAGAAGCAGCAAGCCCTGGCCTCCATCTCAACAAAACCAAACCAAACCAAGCAACCCTGCCATGGGCTGAGCCCCTTCCCCCCTCCCCAGGCTGCCCCTCTCCCTATCAGCCACATTCTAACCAAACCAAACCCAACAACTACCAAACAGGAAAACAAGAGGCTACAAAACCCCAACCAAAACAAAGCTAGGCACAGCTATTAAAATCTTACCATCAAGTCCCTTTCCTCCAACACATCTCAAACAAAAACCTCCTACAACCCACAACCCAGAAAAAATAACCCTACAACTGAAAACTTAAACACAAAAAAAAAGACAAAAACAAACCATAAAACCAATCCTAACACAGCCAAACCACAACTTCCACCACAACTTAGTGGCAGGTCAGGTGTCAGTCCTTTCAAAATGTCAATCCTCCCTTGAGTATAGGAAAAAGGAAAAATATAAGCATATAAAAAACAATATGAAACCATCAAAGTCAGTAAAGAAAAAAATAAATCCCAAATAAAAAAAAGAAGAAAAATTACCTAAATCTAAAAACTATAATCCTCTTATAAACTGTAAAGAAAAAAACTCTTTTTCATTAAAACACAAAAAACTATTTAAAATATTTTCAAAATAATATCAAACAAAAACCTCCATACTAAAATAAACAAATGTTAAAATAACTGGAATTTCATCAAAAGTTTAAACAGGAAAAAAAGTCCAGTATCCTCAAGAGAAAATCTCTATTCCCAGAGATAAAAATAATTTTAAAAGCAAATAATAAAAACTTTTACCTTTAAAACAACTCATCTTTTAAACAATACCCCATAAGTCAACATTGCCCATCAGCAAACTGTAAAAAAGCTTGTAGCAATAAAAACAACTTCACAATAACTAACTTCCGCCAGCAACTGCTATCCATGACCAAATAAAGAACCACAAAAGCCCTATTTTTTCCTCTTGTAAAAAAATCTCCGTAAGCTTAACACCAAAACTTATCTCTCAAGGTAATCTTTAAAAAAGACTGTTCTAGAAATAGTAAACTAACTAGAAATTTTAAGTTTTGTTTCTCCACATTGTCAGTAAAAAGTTGTAAAGACAAAAAAAAGTGTAATAAAGAGTTTATTTTAATTCTTTCTACTTTTTTCTTTTTTAATTTACTTTTAATAAAACTCCTTTATACCTAATTAAAATTTTAAGCCTACTTTACCTTTCTTGTAATCCTATCTTAAAACAAAATACATACATAAATAATTAACCAACAATAAAACCCACCACATTCACAAATCCATTAATTAGGAAATCTCAATATTAGAAAAATCTTGAATTAACAAACCAAAACCACTGCAAAGTCACATTAAACCTTTTGCCAAAGTTTCTCTGATTTTGTAAAGTTACCAGTAAAAGCTGTTTGGTTGTTTTGAGCTCCTGAGAATCTCCTGTTGGTATTTCTCTAGGGAGTCCGACTCACAGTACACAAACAATTGTAATTCCTTTAAAATGTCTCAGTGAGAGATTTGTTTCAGGGATGGCTGTCAGGGCTTGTGTGTCCTGCTTGGCCCAGCCCAGGCAGGGCTTTCCCAGCCACATTCCACATTCCATTTCCCAGCTGGAGCCCCTGGTGCCTCTGAGTTGTGCTGCCCCAGCCCCAGGGACGTTCTCCTTGTCTGCCCATTCCCCCACGGTCTCTGGGTAGGGATGGCCTCAGTGGGGGCTGCTGACATCCTCAGCAACTTAGAGGCTGCTGCTGAATTTTCCTGCTCCAGAGGCTTGTTCAGCCTTCTTTGCTTCAGTGCAGGAATTCAGTGTCCCAGGACTCATTACCATTCAGAACAGCTAAACAAGCCAAGCCTGTGGGAATAATTTGATTTAAGTGTTCAAATCAAATGTGTGGTTAATTAGTCATATTTCAGAAGCCAATTCAATGTGAATACCCTGAATTTAAAAAAAAACAGCAAGAAAATATTTTTTTAGGTCCTGTAATTTTTTTTTACTAGTAATTCATTGAAATGTGCAATCTCCAATTGACATTGAATCCAATTACCTCCTCATGCAGTTTGAGTGGGTATGAATATCAAGACCTTTTATGGTTGACAATCAATCAGACTCTGTCCCTACCCCCACCCCACCATTTTCCCCATCCAAGGCTGGCACTCAGAGCAGCCTTGTGCAAATCTGAGCTCCCTCCAGCCCACACTGGACCTAGCCAACAGACCACAGTTTAACAGGATATAACTTAATAAAAATTGCACCATTAAAATAACAATCACACAATTACAAACTCTTCCCTGAGCTATGTGCAATGTCCCAGCCTGTCTGATGAGTCAACTGTTCACAACTGATTTGCATACTAAAATTAATTTTTGACTAATATGGTTCTGTGATAGATATAAACACAATTAAGGTATTGTATCAGGATTCTTGTCCTGGACTGAGGACATAACAGTTCAAACAATTCCTGATTTGCAAATCTATCAGTGGTGAATGGAGAAGGGAGGTGAGGCTGCTCTTGGTGTTGAGGAAATGCTGAAACCAGCCTGACTCATTTCATCTCCTCCTGTCCTGGCTGATCTCTCCTCTTTCCCCTTCCACCCATCGGCTTTTGTCCCCCCCCAGCCCCCCAGTAAAGAGCCTGACTCTGTGTTCTCCATCCTCTCCTCGCTGGCACTGCCAGGCTGGGATGAGGAGCCCCTCAGCCTTCCCTGCTCCAGGCTGGACCAGCCCAGCTCCCTCAGCCTCTGCTCACAGCCCAAGGGCTCCAGCCCCACCTTGGAGGCCCTTCCCAGACCCTGCTCCAGCTGCCAGACATCTTTTCTGCCCTGGGGAACCCAAACTAGGTCTCAGTGACCTGGATAATCCACGTCCTTGGTGTCCTGGTCACACAGCCCTAGCCCCTTGTCCCCTGTCAGGCTCTGGGGTAGATCCTGTGGAACATCCTTTGGTGGAGGCTGTGGCTCCAGGTGGGCCGGGGGGATCCCAGGGGACAGGGACCCTGCTGGGCATGAACAGCATTGGACTTGTTGGGAGAAACTGAGAGGGGGAGCTGGGGCAGAGTGACCAACCCAGTGACCTGACAGAGCCCTGCTGGGATGTCACACAGCCCCTCTGGGATGTCACAGCCTGCTCTGGGATGTCACAGACCATTCTCCAATGTCACACAGCTGGTCTATGATGTCACACCAGAGTCCTTCCTTAACTGCTTCTTTCCAGATCTTTTCCTAGGGATCTTCTGGGGTTGAGGTGTGAGGTAGCTCTGGGGAATCCAAACTGTCTTCTGAGGAGGAAGGGTAACTTTGAACAGGAACATTTGGTTTAGAAATAGTGTGAAAGTTGGGCTTAGTATCTTTGATCATGGGGTTATATTGTTGCCGGAGGGTGAGGCAAAGGGCACTGCCATTTTGTCAGGTGTTGGGGAGGAAGGGCCTTGATTTGGGATGGTGGGCTTCTGGGATGCAGTTCTGTAGGCATGGTCCGGGGTGAAGGTGGAATGATTGACAATTGGGCCTTACCCGCAGTCATGGGGGTGGAGTCTGGAGGTTCATTCAGGGCAGAAGAGAAGGTTGTGGTTGCAGGAAGTGGAGGAGCCATGATGGAGGTAGGATGGTGGGGCTCCTGAGCCACATTTGGCCTCCTGCCATCTTGAGTCTCCAGAGCATGATGCTCCATTGCCATCTTGGACCATCATGGAAGGTCTGAGAAAGTCAGGTTTGAGGGGAGGTCCTGAGTTAGGAGTGACCAATGGGTTGAGTTTTCAACACACTGCTTGCTGGTGAAGGGTCTCAAGGATGGTGTGGAAGATGGGGAATATGCAGATTCAGAGTGGCTCTGGGTGCAATGGGGTCCCTATTGATCGAAAGGTTGCAAAATTTAACTCCCGCTGAGTCCCAAAATTCAGTGGTATGGATTTCGTCAGCAGAGGCATCTAGAAAATTTTTAATGATCCACCTGATCATTGATTGATTTTAATTCATTATTTGAAACTATTTGGTCATGATCAGTGAGAATGAAAGCATCCATATATGCTGCTTTCTACTTTGGACATCTGGCGGCCCATTTTTCTTTTTCTCTGCCTTATGGGGAGGAGGCACCGGAACACCCCAACTCAATTATGGGACTTGGGTGCATATTGTAAAAATGCAGTGGCAAAATGGGCAATAAATGTCTTGCATTACCCCAAACCCACCTGCAATCCTATGCATGTGAAACCGTCGTTGTTCCTGCCGATCCTGGGCAAGGTCCCTTTAAGCAACGATGAATCCGCGGGGCCTGGCACAATCCAAAATCCCAGGGAGCACTGGCCTATCCATCAGCTAACCTCAGCTGACGTGACTGACACAGGGATCCCTGAATGCCATGGTCCCTGTTTGGGTGCTAGATATCACAATGAAGGTGGCTATGATAAACCTCTCTGGTTCCCTGACTTCAGGGCGAGGGAGGCAAAAATGAAAAGAAGCAGGATCATTGGAGTTGTTAAAAAGGAACTTTATTAACAGGGTGAGAAACAATAAACATGAAGAAGTCAAGTATGAAGGGCAGGATCCAAAGACCCGAGACAAAGGGGAAGCAACAACATAGACACTTAGGGGTAGAGTACTCAAGAACAATAACCCTATAGGGGAAACAAGTAACCAATAGGGGAGTAGAACTTGGACATATCAGCATAGCAACACTAAAGGCTTATGGGGGAACTATCAGGGGCACCCTAAGTTAAACAAATGATTCCCAGGGTTTGAAACTCATGTCCAATTCTTTTGGGATAAAATCTGGCTGACTCTGAGTTACAGCTGGGCTAACTCCCACACCGCTGCTTTGCTCTGGCCCCTTGGCACCATGTGGCCCAAACGAGCCACAGTGATGTCCTTGGTTCCGTGAGGCCCCATAGTGTCACAATGGTCCCTTGGATCCGTGGTGCTCTGCAGTGTCACAATGGCCCCTCCATTTCACAAGGCTCCCAATGTCACATTGGTCTCCATAGGAAGGAAACCACGGAGCCCCCATGTCTCAGGAGCTAATTAACGGCTGCCACCAGAGGTCAAGGCAAGCCTGATATGTCTGTCCTGGCAGGTTTGCTTGGAGCAACCCTTAGATATTTGAAATATGAATGTGGAGTCCTAATTTCACACATTTGTTCCTCAAGAAGAGGGATGTTTTTCTTCCACAAAAAGAAAAACAGAGAGCCCTTTCCAGTGTTTGGAAAATAGTTGAGTGCTAACACTCAGGAGTCAAAGACCAGCCAGACCTGTCTGTCCTGGCAGCTTTTGTCTGGCAGCAATCCTTGGATACACAGAAATTTGGAGGTGGAATCCTAATTTTGGCCATGGATACCTGGAAAAGATGGACATTTGTTTTCCATACAAAGGAAAGCCCAGAGCCCCAAGGTTTCAGGGGCAGATGGGAGTGGCTTCCACATTCCAAGGTCAGCCAGACCTGTCAGGTGACCCCTGGGAGGCCAAGGCAGCCACACCTGTTTCATGTTCCCTTACTTCCACAGGGCCCTGCAGTGCCACAATGGTTCTCTTACTTCCATGATGTCCTCAGGTGTCATAATGGCCCCTTGGTTACACAAGTCCTTAAGGATCTTAATGGTCTCCATGGTTCCACAAGGCCCCACAGTGTCCTAATGGTCTATTGGTTCCATGAACCCCCTCTGTGTCACCATGGCCTCTTGGTTCCATTGGAGCCCAGTAGTGCTGCAATGATCCCCTTGTTTCCACAACTTCCCACAGTGTCTCAATGGCCTCTTCCTTCCATGAGACCCTGCAGGGTCACAATGGCCCTTTGGTTCCATAGGGCCCCACAGTGTCACAATACTCTCTGTGATTCTATGGGGCCTTGCAATGCCACAATGGTCTCCATGGATCCACGATGCCCTGCAGGATCACAATGGCCCTTTGGCTCCACAAGGCCCTGAAATGCAACAATGGCCTCTTGGCTCCACAAAGCCCTGCGGCTTCACACTGGCCCCTTGGGACTATGTGGCCCAACAGAGCCATAGTGATGTCTTTGGTTCCATGAGGCCCCCCAGTGCCACAGTGGCCCCTGGGATCCATGGTACCCTGCAGGGTCACAATTTTCCCCTTGGTTCCACAACTTCCTACAGTGTAATAGGTTCCACAGGGGTCTGCAGTGTCACCATGGCCAATTGGTTCCGCAATGCTCCGCAGTGTCACAATGGTCTCCCTAGGAAGGAAACAAGTGAGTCCCAGTGGTGCAGGGGCAGTCTCCAGAGGCCATGTCTAGCTAGACTTGACTGTATTAGCAGATTTTATGTGGGAGCAACCCTTGGTATAGGGATATTTAGAGGTGGAATCCTAATTTCAGCCATGTGAGCCTAGACAAGACAGATAGTTCTTTCCCATAGGAATAAAAGCACGGAGTCAAAGTGCTTCATGGTCAGATGGGAAGTGGTCGTTGACATATCAAATTCAGTGGGACCTGTCAGATCGCCCCCAAGAGGCCAAACCAGGCAGACCTGTTCCATGTTCCCTTGATTTCATGGGTCTCCATACTGTCACAGTATTCTCCTTGATTCCATGAGGTCTTGCAATGTCACAAAGGCTTCTTGGTTTTAGGAGCTTCAACAGAGTCACAAGGGTCCCTTGTGTGGCCCCGCTGTGTCACAATGGCTCCTTGTTTCTATGGGCCCACAGTTCAATCATTGACCCTTGCATTCATAGTGCATCGAGCTGCACAAAGGTCTCCTTGTTTCATGAGGTTCCATAGTGTCATCGTGGTCGCTGTCAGAGGCTGGATGAGATCGATGTCCTGAGACACCTTGGGATGCTCGGAATGCCCGTGTGGGGCCAGGGCCGGGTCAGGCCTTGGTTTGTGGTGGGACAGAGCCCTGCCCCCAGCCCTGGCCTGGCATAGCTGTCAATCACATAGCTCTGAGGCCAGAGGCCCCACTGTGTCACACTGGGCCTTGGTTCCATGAGGATCTGGAGGGTGACACAGGTTTATGACATTTGTTGTTGCTGCCCCTCACATCCCAGTGCCCCACAAACAGCCCCAAGCCAGTCAAGAGGGACAGGCCCTGCTGTCCCAGGCTGGACTCAGGGCTTGGCCTTTCTGCCTTTGTTGTAGTGTGTTTTTATACTTTGAAGTAGTTTTGTTTTGTATCCCTATATTTTTCCCAAATGGTTTATGCCAGACTATGCCCCCCTCCCCTTACCTGTGTTATTCCTCTCCCTGGATGAGATCATCCCCAAATCCCCACCCTGGCCCTCTGTCAATCACTTAGCATCCCATCCCCTCCATCTAGAAGCTTCAGTCCAAGTTGTCAAGTGATTAGCCAGAGGCCAGGGGTCAGTCCCCCAAGCCTTGCCCCATATGCTGTCCTAAATGTCTATCCCCCAGCACCCATCCCTTAGGGTCACTCATTGGTTAGTAAAATGTTATCTACTTTTTGTTTCCACCTCCCTTTAAATGTAACCTTGGCACATCTCCCGGGTTCTCAGCAGGAGGCCCCTGAGGTGCAGGGGCTCCTTTGGGACTCCTGGAATAAAACCTTGGAATAACCCCTGCTAAGAGTCGGCCCTTTATCTCCTACTGATGTCTCTGGTGTCCCTTCTGCTGCAAAGGCGACCAGCCCATGTGCCCTCAGTACCCTCGGGGCACAGAGAGCGTCTCCCCGCTGATGGAGCTGCCCCCCGGTGTCTGCCGACTTGGGACTGGCCAAGGGTTCCTGAGAGGTTCACAGAGGGACCGAGACATTCCTTCCCCCAGGCAGCCCAGGCCTTGCTCAGCATTGTGGTTTCCTGCTCAGAGCCTTTGGCTCCCTGCAATCCTGGCCTCAAGGATCTGCTCTCAGCAGGCCCTGAGGAGCCTTTGGCACTCCCTGCCCTCAGCTGGGCCCAGGGACTCGGAGTTTTGCTGCTGACTCCTTGAGCAGCTTCCTCAGCCTTCTCTCAGTGCCTGAGGGTCCTGGACTCAGCCCCTAATCCACCATCAGGATCATTAAAATACAGAAAGACCTCGGGGGTTCTTCCTCTTCCTGCAATTGTCTACAGGATTTCAGGGCCTGTACAGGTGTACAGGCCCTTAAATCAGTTTGGAGTCAATTTGGAGCTCTTTTAAGAATGGAGAATTAAGAGTGCACCTTAGGACCTTTTTTTTAATCAAGTGATATTTTTTTTATTTTCCAGTTCAGAGAAGAGCTGATAGAAGCATCCCCCAGGTGATCTTGATGCTGAATGTCTCCTTAGGAGCTCTGGGCACAGAGAAGAATGAGCCCCTTGAGGGCTGACCCTATTTGAATCAGCTGCTCCTCACCCCCAGCCTCACCATGTCTGACATTGCCCATCTGGGACTGACATCCCTGTGTTCTGCAGCAGAACCTCGTCTCCTGAGCTCTGCAGCTCCATGTCCAGCCCACTGCACCATGTACCACTTGCTCTCCTCAGGGCTCTGCCTGCACACAGGCCCAGGAAAAGTTTTCCTGTTGGTAAGGAAAGCATGGAAAAGCCAGAGCAGGTTTCCTAAACTAAAAACCCCACTCAGGAGCCACCTGCTCAGTACAGGCTGCCTTGAATGGTGTCACCATTCTCCAAGGGACAGTGTGAGCAGAAATGATCTCTGGAAGCAGAATTCTCTGAGTCTTGCAGCTGAATTCTCTGTCCTTGTCCTTTCCCTGGATCTCTGTTGCAGATGGAAGCTGCCGGTGCCATCCTCACCTTTAACCTCTCTTTTGAATGCAAACAGAAGTTCCCACATGTGTTAAGCAGGATTTGCTCAATGTTTCTACAAAACTTTTGTTGTTCCTCATGGAATGAAGAGGCCATTTTAGCACTGAGGGGGTGGTATGGAAGCAAGAAGCCAATTGTGACCCTGGGGTGCCATGGACCCAAGGGGCCATGGTGACAAAGCAGGGCCACGTGGATCCAGAGGTCCGTTGTGACACTGTGGATCCAAGGAGACCATGGAGGCACCCCCAGAATCTCATGGAACCAAGGAGTCCATGGTGAACCAGCGGGGCTGCACGGAGGCAATGGTCCATGGTGACACTGCCCTTCCTAGGAGGCCATTCTGATACTGTGGAAGCTCATGGAGCAAGGGAGGCCATTGCGACACTGAAGAACTTCATGGCACCAAATATCCATGATGACACAGCAGGGCATCATGGGAACCAAGGAACCGCTGTTGGCAGTAGGGAAACTCATGGACCCAGAGGTCCTTGTGGCACTGCAGAACCAGCACAGCTGCTGGACCTTGTACCCTGGCCCTGCACAGCTCCTTGGGAGGCATAGCAGGAGCAGCACCCTGGGAGCCTCAGGAATGCCCCTCAGGGATCCACAGCACACACTCCCAGGGGCTGGAATTCCATTTCTCAGCCAGGAAAAGATGTTCCTGCCCTGGAAGGCAAAGCTTTTAAGAAGGAGCCAAAAGCCAAGTGGAGCAAGATGCTACAGTGACATTTCACTGCCAGCCTTCATAACTTCACACATGTTACATGTTGTAGTTCATGGATTGGGAATTAAATCAGGGCAAGGTGTTTGGTGGGAGTGGCCCTAGGTCAAGAGCAGAGAGGGACAGAGAAGGCAAAGAAAGGAAGTAGAGAAAGGAGGGCACAAACACAATCAGCTGAGAAGGTGTCACTCTGAATACAGAACTGCAACTGACTGAAAATTAATGGGACAGAAAGAAATAATTTTGCACCTTTTATTTCCTATCAAAATACAATTTCTTCCCTTTCTCACAAACCTCCTCCCAGTGTCATTGAGCAGGGCTGTCAGAAAGTCCTTCATTCTGAGTGGATGTTCCAGGCTGCGGCCACAATGAAACAGGGAATGGGGATTTTGCTGCTCCTGGGGAGTTTGACATCCTCAGCTGAGGAGAGGGGGAGGCACCAGAAGAAAATGGCAGCTGGGCTTCACTGTTCCTCAGGAATTAGGGTGGGGAGGACTCTCCCATCCTGTCTGTAGCTGCTCCCACAGGGATGTGAGGGCTGATTCCAGAGCTCCAGGGGTCACAGTCAGGGCTGCCCTCAGGGAATGCTTGCCTGGTATGGAGGGGCAGTGTGCGAGCACCTGGATCTTGGGGCACCCAGCTGCCCACCCTGTTTGGAGGTGCCTGAGGAGGGCTGGGACAATGCCAGGGACATCTTGCAGTGACATCCCCCTGTCCTGCTCTGGGTGAGCTCAGTCCCAAACCTGACCCTGATCCTGGTCTCAATCTCACTCCATGTTTAGGCACACTCACAGTTCTGTATTTTATCTCATCTCAGTGCCAGATTCATCTAGCCCCAGACCCAATCCCAACTCCAGCCCTAAAGCCAATTCCATGTCTACCCTTAACCCAATCCCAGCTCTAATCCAAATCTCAGCCCCAGCTCCAACCTCAGCCCCAATTCCAGCCTCTTCTTAAATTCTCAGCCCCAAGCCAAATCCCAGGTTCAGCCCCTCTGGAGCTTTGGAGTTGTCTCTGTCCCTCTGACCCCAATGATGTTTGGGTGGGGTCACAGCAGGGCTGAAAGGGACAGAGACCTCCCTGGCCTCCGCAGGTATGAGAAGGTTGGAGAGACCCCCCAGCCCCGAGCACCCTCAGAGGTGAGCGGAAACAGACCCCCTGGTCCCCAGCCCTGCACAGGCATTGCCTGAGGCCAGAGGGATGGAGACCCCCCTGAGAATCCCCCAGGGTGAGGGGACAGAGACCCCCTGAGCACCCCCTTGGCTGAGAGAGACAGAGACTGCCCCGAGCACCCCCTGGCACAGGGGTGAGAGCGAGGGAGACCCCCCAGGCATTCCCTGGGGTGAGAATGATGGACACTCCCTGGGGAATGGCCTGGGGTGACAGGGACAGGGACACCCCCTGGGGAATGGCGTGGGGTGACAGGGATACCCCCTGGGGAATAGTCTATGATGACAGGGACAGGGACACCCCCTCCAGCCGCTCTGAAGCATTCCCAGGGCATGAGGCACAGAGGCCCCTCGAGCATCCACTGAGCACTGTGTTATAAATAAGATGCTTGACTAGGCCAATATTCAAGCAGCAATCAATTTATTAATTAATATGGTAAAGCATGAGCAATACAGCACTGGGTACAGTGGGGGAAGTTTTCCCTCCAACTGCACACCAATAGTTGAGGCTTACAGGTATTTATACGTGTAATTATAAGCTTTCTCAGCAGTTTCTATTCCCAATTTTTACTCATCAGCACTTTCTGTTCCCAATTTTTGCATCAAAATTCTATACCTATTGTGATTTAGTTTTTCTCAGGATGTATCCCAGAAAGGAGTATCACCAGATGGAGGTGATTTGGTTTCTAAAAGAAGGAAAAAGTCTGGCAGATGGTGAGGTCCAGCTCTCCAGATCCATCTTTTAATTGCAAGGACTATAAATCTCATAACAGTGATGTCCAACTTCCCTAGATTGAAAATATAAATCCTTGAGTTGATGTTAATCTTCCTTTCTCAAGCTGCTTTTCAGTGTTTTGTTAAGGTGTGAGATAAGCAGGTTTCCTTTATATATATTCTAAAGCTATAGTTTCAAAGATCCTTACTACAAGCAATATTCCAAAATTATACTTCAAAAGGTTATTGGTGCAAAACTCTGTCAGGCTTAGCTACAAGCAGAAAGGTCCTGTCAGAAAGCAACATCCTTAAAGCTTTAATTCAAATGCTCCTAAATAAACTTAAGACTTAACAAGGTTAATTACGAACAAAGAATAAGCTCAAAGGCCTTCTTCCATGCTTTACTTTCCTCAGTAATATTAGAATTCGTCTTTATAAGTGTCCCATGGTCGGTTTCCACACATATTACAATCACAAATACACACATTGCCTGTATGTACCTGACACGAAACACAGCTTTGTATTTCACAGGGGGGGATAGGGATGGCTCCTGTGAGAAGCTGCTGGAAGCTTCCACCGTGTCTGGCACAGCCAATTCCTGCTGGCTGCAAAGATGGACCTGCTGCTGGCAAAGGCTGGGCCAGTTACAAACGGTAGCAATGCCCCTGAGATAACAGATTTAAAACCAAATCAAAACAGAGATTGCGGCACAGTTTTTACTCCAGTCAGAGGGAGAACATATGAGAAGAACAACTGTGCAGACATCAAAGTCAGTACAGAAGGAGGGGCAGGAGGTTCTCCAGGCACTGGAGACCCAGGCACCCTGTAGGAGAGCCACGGACAGAGGGGCCCTGTTCCCAGGCTGGAGCAGCCTGTCCCTGGAGGAATGCACCCCCTGGAAGAGTGACCCATGCTGCAGCAGTTTGGGAAGGACTGTTGTCCCTGGCATGGACTCACACTGCAGCAGTTTGCAGAGGGCTGCTGCCCCTGAAATGGACTCACATGGGAGAAGCTCCTGTAGAACTGTCTCCCTTGGGAGGCACCCACGGTGCAGCAGGGGAACCACTCCTCTCCCTGAGCAGGGGCAGAAGCCATGGGTGATGAACTGACCATAACCTCCATTCCCTGTCTCCCTGCACTGCTGGGGTGGGAGGCAGAGCTGGAAGGAAGGACCTGAGGGGCATATTTTATTTCCCCTTTTCCTGCTCTTTGTAAGTAATAAATGAATTTCACATTGTCGCAGACATTTTTTCAGAGAAATCCTTTCTTTGGGATTTGTTCATCTTCTGGGAAGCTGAGGCCCCAGAAGAAGCATGTAAACAATGGTTATCGGCTGGTGTGGAATGCAACAGGTGCAGCGGTGATTGGTCTTCTGTGAGTGTTTGGATTTGCTGACCACTCACAGGAGAGTTTGTCCTTGCTTTCTGCTGGACACAGAACTTTCTTATTCATTCTTTTCTATGCTATTCTTAGCTTAGCAGCCTCTGCAACTTCTCTCTTTATTCCTTTTAGTATAGTAAAAATGCATTATATATCATATATCAATAAATCTAGCCTTCTGATCATGAACCAAGATTCTCATCCACTTCTCTCACCCTGAAGACCCTCATCAGGGCCCTGTAATATTTGGTAACCCCTTGTGTCAGAGCAAAAATTAATTTGATAAGCCCAGAGGAACAAAATTTCTGCACTGGGTAAAATCCTGTCCGTGTAGCATTTGATGGTGGCTTTGAAGTGACCACAGAAGTGGATTTAAGCCAGGAGCTGAAGAACTGAAGATCCTGATTTGGACAGAGTTCACAGCCAAGGCTGACCACAAAGAGAACCTGAAAACCCTCTGGGAGATGTTCGGAAAGAGCAGCAGAACCGTGGAGCGGGCCAGAGCATGCTGGACTCTTTCAAAAGGTACTGTTGGCTTTTCTCTTCCTGACGATTCCACCCTGAGAAGTTTGCGGCTGTTCGTATGGGGGACACATGCCTTGGAGGAAGAGGTTTAGTTCTCTCCTTCAGAGAAGAAGCTTATTGCCCTCTGGCAAAGATGGAGTGTGGAGGGGACGGATTTTTCTGGTCAAAAACAGATCTCTATGAGTTCTTTTGATGGGCAAAGCTTTTTGGGTTCTTTACTGATGTCCTATACGCCTTGGATGTTTTCCTATGGGAATGCATGGACTCCATTTTTCGATTTGTTTCGGGTCAGGGGGTGCAACTTCCCTCTTGTCTACCCAGCATTTAGAAAGCACTTCCCAGTTTTGAAACGGAGAGAAGCTATTTTTCCATGGATTTCTAACTGCTATGGATTGGCTCCGTTTCCACTGTCCCCAGCTGGAGAAGACCCAGTGGGGGATGAGATTCTGCTTCCCAGCCCCCCCCGCTTTGCGGCATGGGGGGATGAAACTGCGCTGCGTGAAGAAGTTTTTTTACTCTTTCTCCGAGGCATGCGCAGATGCAGCCGTTTCTTCCCCCCACCCTTCTCCCTCACAGGGGATATAGGAGGAGGCGGTGCCGCTCAAGCCAGCGCCGTTGGTGCCGCCCCTGGAAGCCCGGCAGGCTTCTTCCCAGTTGGCCTCTCGGACCCAGCCCCACTCAGGGATGGGGGTGGTACTGGTCCCCGAGGCCCCCCCACTTGCCGGACCCCCGCGGCCACCTCCAAGACCTGCGCTGCAGCGGCCCCTGCCAGCCCCACGGCCGCCTTCAAGACCCGCCCCGCCAAAGCGGCCGCCTCTCCAGGCGGCCCCACCCGCAGCTTCACCGGCTTCCCCGCTTGCATCTCCGAATTCAGAAACAGCGCTTCCTGCGCCTGCGCCATTGTTGCTAGGCGACGAAAACGCGTCTGCAGCTTCCCGCTCAGCAGAGGAGGGGTCGTCCCCGGCTCCAGCCCCCCCACCGCTTCCACCCGCCTTCCTGCCGCCTCAAGCCGAGACAGTCCCTGTTCAGGATGGTGTTGGAGACGCCGCCGAACCCGCGGGACTCTCGGAGCAGCCCACGGCCGCTCCTACGTGCAGCGTGATTCCCTCCCTGGTTCTGGCCCCCCTGCCGCTCGCACCGGCCGCCCCAGCAGTTCTGCCGCTGTCGGAGACTGTCCCCATGTCGGTGTCAGAGACTGCCCTGGAAATGGCTGTTTGTTTGAGCTCGGACCATCCTGGACCTGTTGCCTCTGTAGCAGCGGCCCCGGTGGCTGGTCTCTCCTTCCATGGAGCCGGGGGTGCGCGACAGCTGGGGGCAGGGGCAGTGCATCTGCCTGC
The DNA here is from genome assembly GCF_028018845.1 of Melospiza georgiana. NCBI lineage: Eukaryota > Metazoa > Chordata > Aves > Passeriformes > Passerellidae > Melospiza > Melospiza georgiana. The sequence goes on along the minus strand of NW_026652218.1, from coordinate 149,478 downwards.
TTTCAAGATCAGCATTCTCGGCGGTTTGGGGGATGTTTTTTCGGGGATTGTCCCATGGAGGCTGCCATCTCTGCCGCCTCTCTTGCGCCCTAGTGGCAGGGAGCAGGTGGGTCCCAAAAGCTCTGCCTTTGGTCCCCAGCCCAGTGGGGATGATGCCATGGGCTGGATGGAAGATACACCTGATGCATTTGCATTGCAGGGGGAGAGGGCACAGATGGAGGAGACCATGGCTGGTTTGCTCTGGGGAACAAACATCTCCAGACCCCAGATGGGATTTCTGGGGAAGGCTTCTATTTCCCTGCTGCTGGCATGCCTCAGTGGTTTTGGGGAAAGGAAGTGTGTCACCACCCATTCTGCCATTGTACTGGCAGCAGGGTGCAGGCCTGTGGGAATGCAGAGCCTGCCTCATGGGTTTGGGCCAGGGCCATCACTTGGCCTCCTGATGTTTCTTGGAGTTGTTGTTTCTCCTACCGGTCCTGGCCCCCCTTTTGGGGCCAGTTTTGGGGTTCCTGGTCCGTCATGGGCCAGGGCCCCAAGGGCCTTTCCTTCTCTGGCACTGCTCTGTTCTGCTGCTGCTCTTTTCGATAAAAAAAAAAAAAAAAAATTTAAAATTAAATAAAAAAAGATTGAAAATAGTGGGCAGCAGCTCTGAAGCACTGAAGCATTGAAGGGTCAGAAAAGGACATGCCAAAAATTGTTCAAATTGTTTGAAATTGTTTGAAATTTTTGTAAGACTGTCAATGGTTTTTGATAACTATTGATGGGACTTTTGCAGCAAGTCTGTTTCAGGACCAAAAAGGATTCTCAGAGCGAATCAACTTCAGCTCATGGACTGTTCCTGAAACTCAGCTGCTTGGACTTGAATTCTCTTTTCATTGTTTTTTGAATTTTCTTAGATTGTAGGATTGTTTTAGTGATTTGTTAGTATTGTATATTTTACAGGTGAAGAAATTTCCTGTTCATTTCACATCAGCATTTTTCTTTTTAATTTATACAATTTAGAAAGGTGAGATGTCGCAGACATTTGTTCATAGAAGTCCTTTCTTTGGGATTTGTTCATCTTCTGGGAAGCTGAGGCCCCAGAAGAAGAATGTAAACAATGGTTATCGGCTGGTGTGGAATGCAATAGGTGCAGCAGTGATTGGTCTTCTGTGAGTGTTTGGATTTGCTGACCACTCACAGGAGAGTTTGTCCTTGCTTTCTGCTGAACACAGAACTTCATTATTCTTTCTTTTCTATGCTATTCTTAGCTTAGCAGCCTCTGCAACTTCGGTCTTTATTCCTTTTAGTATAGTTATAATGTATTATATATCATATGTCATAATATATTATTATATATCATATATCAATAAATCCAGCCTTCTGATCATGAACCAAGGTTCTCTTTCACTTCTCTCACCCTGAAGACCTCATCAGGATGCTGTAATAGCTCTCAGTACTTGATTCACCACCAGCACACAGAATGAGAAGCCAGGAAAGGGCACGAGCAGAAAGCAGTAGGGATAGCAATAAAGAAGGGAATGGGGGACAGCTGTACCCATTGAGGGAAGTACCATTATTAGGAAATCAAGGGAGACCAGTCATTGGGCATGTGTCAGCACCCCTGAACACCGATCATGTAAGGGCTTTTAAAAAAGAAATGGGAAGGTGTTTTGGGTTGACTATATGATGCTTTTATCCCCAATCATCTTATTCTGCTTATGTTGAATAATAGGTTTTGTACCTTTAAGAGTGTTCCAGAGGGTGAAGGGGGGAGAGAAGAAGTGCACAGTTTGTTTTCAGACACTGCACACCTCCTCCACATTCCTTCTCCTGGACTGTGTTGTCTGTGGATGAACAAACAGCGGGACAGAGCTCTTCTTTTGCTTTTTAGTTAGTTTTAGCTAGCTGAGGCAAAGTTCCCTGGACTGTGTTTTTTCCTTTTTCTTTGGACCTCTTGAAACTGCTCTGGACTGAACACCCAGGAGAGCACCGGCAGCTGCAGCTGTGGCCCACCGGGCCAGGTCTGGCCTGCGACAATTCCAGCACCGGAGGGACTGATCAGAGACTGAGTGAGCTGAGCTTCAACCCGGGGTTTTCTCAGTTTGTCATCTCTTTTAGAGTGGCAAGGGGGGGTCTCATTGTTTCATATTGTTTTGGTTTTATTGTTTAATAAACAGGTTTTATCCACCTTTCTCCAAGGAGGTATATTTTTTCCCTCCCGGACCAGTTGGGGGGAGAGGCCGATTGGATCTGCTTTTTTCCCACCAAAGCTCCTTTGGGGGATTCTTCCCCAAATTTGCTCTAAACCTGAAAAAATACATTAATTGGTGCCCAATGTGGGACTGGAAAATGTGGAAACAAAGCTCTATTAATTGTGTGTTTGTTGTTGTTAAAGCAGTTAATAGCCATGCTGCTTGAATCCCTGTTGTCTCTGGTTGTGAAAGCCTTTATGTGGCTTTGGGCTCTAGACCTTTTTGAGGTTTCAATACCTTTCTGGTCACTAGGATTGTTGTCCTTAACAAGTAATTTTTACGGTAGAGGGGTATGGATTGGAATAGCTGTTGTGCTGGCCTTGGTGATAATGATTTATAAAGCGTTTATAAACTGACCTTTGTTTACGGTATGTATTTTTTATGGTTTCTTCATCCTACCCTGCATCCCAATTCCAGTAGTCTTTTTTGGGAATTTATTAGTAATTACACTCAGTCTGTTAGAGGAGGAGCCAAGAATGAGACTTTTCACCCTTCCCTTTCCTTCTTCTCCTTTGGATCTGTTATGTCACTTTTTGAGAATGTTCAGTTTCCCCTGAATGCTAAAGAGACCATCTTTCTGGTATTTAATCTTGTAAGCTTCCTCTATGTGGTCTGCAGCTCCTCTAGAATGAGGGCTGAGATATCCAGAGGAGCTGGTGAGACCCCTGGCCCAGAAGCAGATGCAGGCATGAAAAATCCTGAGTGGTGTGGAGAATGGGAAAATATAGGCCAAACCCTGAAGGAATTTTCTGATCCTGTAGACTGGGATTTTCCATGGGACCCAATTCAGAACACAGCAGAAGTGGGGAAATACCTAAAAGAGAAGTGCCATGACCATTCTAAGGAGAAAAGGCTCATTGCAATAAGCTAGGCTCTGGTCTACGCTTATTGCACTTTGTTAGATAGTGTAGAGCAGCGGACAGAGGCAGGGGGGCAGGGAGATAAATCAGCTATCTCAGTCACTCAAGCTGTAGCAAACAGCACAGGCTTGAAGCCAGCAGACAAACCAGATAGTGAGCCTAAGCCAGCATCTAAACCCATGGCTGTTGCTGCCTGTACGAGAAGTGGGAAATGCACGGAAAAAACTAATCGACCAGTGGATGATGATGATGATGATGATGGTGATACAGAAGAAGGAACCTCAAAGCCTCCTGACATAAAATCAGGAGTCAAAGCAGCAGGTGCAAGATCAGACGCAAATATTGAGTCTTATTCCCTGAAGGACCTTCATGGCCTAAGGAAGGATTGCACCCGATGACCCGATGAATCCATAATTTGTTGGCTGGTCTGTCTCTGGGATGCTGCAGGCAAGGCTACAATTCTGGATGGCACTGAAGCAAGGCATTTGGGATCTCTGTCACAGGATCCTGTCATTGACCAAGAAATGATAAGGGGGGCTAACCCTCACAGCCTCTGGGAACGGGTCCTAAGAAATGTAGCACAAAGATACCTGTGCGCAGACGATCTCTATATGCAGGAAACCCAGTGGAAAACCATAGAACAAGGGATTCAACGCTTGAGGGAAATGGCAGTGGCTGAGATTGTCTTCTCAGATGATGGAAACATTGTAAATCCAGACTTGGTACCATGCACATCCGTGATGTGGAGAAAACTTGTACAACTTGGGCCACCAGAATATGCTTCTGCTTTAGCAATAATGAAGTGGGATGATGGTGAGGAGACTGTGCTGGATATGGCAAAGAAGCTCCGAGCATATGCAGACACTGTGAATGGCGCAACACATGCCAGAATTGCAGCAGTGGAAACATGTCTGCAAAAATTAGAGGACAAGATGGAGAAGGGTCGCAAGAAACTGAGGGAGGAGATTAAAGAGAGCTTTCTCCAAATCTCGGCATGGCAGATCAGAGGTTCTGGTACCCAACACAGACGTTCTCCAGATGGAGAGAGAAGGTACATCCCACGAGCTGAGCTGTGGTTCTACCTGCGTGATTGTGGAGAAGACATGGGGAGATGGCATAGAAAACCTACCACTGCTCTGGCACAATGGGTGTGTGAACTGAAGACTCAGAGAGGAAGTTCCAAAAGCAGCTCCAGTGGCCAGTAACCGAACTGTCACATATGATGATAATGAAAATATTTTTGATCCCCTTGAAGGAACCTCCAAGGCATATGCCCAGGGAAAGAAGGATAACCTGGCTTAGAGGGGCCCTGCCTCTAGCCAGGTAGAGGCTGGGGAAAACTGTGTTTTTTTGACTGTGTGGATTCGTTGGCCTGGCACATCTGAACCGCAAGTATACAAAGCTTGGTTGACACTGGTGCGCATTGTACATTAATCCCATGGAGACATGTAGGGACAGAGTCTCTTTCTATTGCTGGTGTGACAGGGGGATCACAGGATTTTACTTTGGTGGAAGCTGAGGTGAGCCTGACTGGAAATGAGTGGAAGAAACACTCTATTGTGACTGGCCCAGAGGCCCCATGTATTTTGGGCATAGACTTGCTCCAAAGTGGGTATTTCAAAGACCCAAAGGGACTCAGATGGGCATTTGGAATAGCTGCTGTAGAGACAGAGGGTGTCAAGCAGTTGAACAGCTTGCCTGGACTGTCAGAAAGCCCATCTGCAGTAGGTTTCCTGAACGTGGAAGAGCAACGAGTACCAATTGCCACCTCAACAGTGCACCGCCGACAGTACCGAACGAATCGAGATGCTGTGATCCCCATCGACAAAATTATCCAAGAGGTGGAGAGCCAAGGGGTGCTCAGCAAGACCCACTCACCCTTCAACAGCCTCATTTGGCCTGTGCGTAAATCTGAAGGAGAATGGAGATTGACAGTGGACTACCGTGCATTGAATGAAGTGACTCCACTGCTGAGCGCTTCTGTGCCGGACATGCTGGAACTCCAGTACGAGCTGGAGTCCAAGGCAGCAAGGTGGTATGCCACTATAGACATTGCCAATGCATTTTTCTCCATTCCTCTGGGAGCAGAATGCAGGCCTCAGTTTGCCTTCACCTGGAGAGGCGTGCAGTACACCTGGAACCGACTGCCCCAGGGGTGGAAGCACAGCCCCACCATCTGCCATGGACTGATCCAGGCTGCAATGGAAAAGGGCAAGGCTCCAGAACATCTGCAATATATTGATGATATCATTGTGTGGGGGAAAACAGCAGCAGAAGTGTTCGAGAAAGGGGAGAAAATCATCCAGATTCTCCTAAAAGCTGGCTTCGCCATCAGGAAGAGCAAAGTCAAGGGACCTGCCAGAGACATCCAGTTTCAGGGAGTGAAGTGGCAAGATGGACGGCGTCAGATTCCCACCGATGTCATCAACAAGATCACAGCAATGTCTCCACCATCCAGCAAGAAAGAAACACAAGCTTTCCTAGGCACCATATGTTTTTGGAGGATGCACATTCCCGAATACAGTCGGATCGTGAACCCTCTCTACCTGGTCACACGTAAGAAGAACACTTTCTACTGGGGCCCTGAGCAGCAACAAGCCCTTGCACAGATCAAGCAGGAGATTGCTCATGGAGTAGCCCTTGGCCCAATCAGGACAGGACCAGAGGTGAAGAACGTGCTGTACTCTGCAGCTGGGAACAATGGCTTGTCCTGGAGCCTTTGGCAGAAGGTGCCTGGGGAGACTCGGGGTCGACCACTGGGATTTTCGAGTCGAAGCTACAGAGGGTCTCCCACAGAGAAGGAAATCTTGGCTGCCTATGAAGGAGTCCAGGCTGCCTCAGAGGTAATAGGCACTGAAGCACAACTCCTGGCACCCCGACTACCAGTATTGGGGTGTATGTTCAAAGCAAAGTTCCCTCTACGCACCCTGCCACCAGTGCTACATGGAGCAAGTGGATTGCTGTTATCACACAGCGCCCCCGTATTGGAAAACTGAATCGCCCTGGGATTCTGGAAATAATTAAAAACTGGCCATAAGGTGAAAACTTTGGTCTTGCTGATGAAGGGGAACAAGAAGCGACACGGGCTGAGGAAGCTCCACCATACAACCAACTGCCAGCAGAAGATACATGATACACTCTCTTTACTGATGGTTCATGCCGCATTGTGGGAATGAACTGGAAGTGGAAGCAGCCGTATGGAGCCCCACATGACAGGTGGCAGAGGCCACTGAAGGAGAAGGTGGACCAAGCCAACTTGCTGAACTCAAAGCTGTTCAACTGGCCGTGGACATTGCTGAGAGAGAGAAGTGGCCAAAGCTCTACCTCCACACTGATTCATGGATAGTAGCCAATGCTCTGTGGGGATGGCTAAAGAGGTGGAAACAGGCTAACTGGTAGTGTAGAAGAAAACCAGTTTGGGCTGCTGAAGATTTGAAAGAAATTGCTACCAGGGTAGGGAGGCTACCTGTGAAAGTCCGCCATGTGGATGCTCAGGTTCCCAAGAGTAGAGCTAATGAGGAGCACCAAAACAATGAGCAGGTAGACCAGGCTGCAAAGACAGAGGTGTCAAAGATAGACTTAGATTGGCAACCTCAAAGAGAGTTATTCCTAGCTCGTTGGGCCCACGATGCCTCAGGCCATCAGGGCAGGGATGCCACCTATAAGTGGGCATGAGACCGAGGGGTGGATCTAACCATGGACAGTATTTCTCAGGTTATCCATGACTGTGAGACGTGTGCTGCCATCAAGCAGGCCAAGCGAGTGAAGCCCCTGTGGTATGGTGGGCGGTGGTGCAAGTACAAGTATAGGGAGGCCTGGCAGATTGACTCCATCACACTGCCCCAGACACGCCAGGGCAAGCGCTACGTGCTGACCATGCTGGAAGCCACCACTGGATGGCTGGAAACCTACCCTGTGTCTCATGCCACAGCTGGGCCTTGAAAAGCAAGTCCTGTGGAGACATGGTACCCCTGAGAGGATTGAGTCAGACAATGGGACTCATTTCAAGAACAGCCTTATGAACACCTGGGCTAGGGAGCATGGCATTGAGTGGGTGTACCATATTCCCTACCATGCACCAGCTGCAGGAAAAGTAGAGAGGTACAACGGACTGTTAAAAACCACATTGAAAGCTTTGGATGGGGGATCTTTCAAAAACTGGGAGCAGCATCTGGCAAAAACCACCTGATTAGTTAACACCTGAGGCTCTACTAACGGAGTGGGCCCTGCCCAATCTGAGCCTTTGCACAGAGTAGATGGAGACAAAGTCCCAGTGGTACATGTCACAGGTTTATTAGGGAAGACAGTTTGGATTCATCCTGCCTTGAATACAGACAAACCCATTTGTGGGGTTGTTTTTGCTCAGGGACCAGGTTGCACATGGTGGATAATGCAAAAAATGGAAGAACTCTATGTGTACCTCAGGGAGATCTGATTGTTGGATAAAACCTGTGTAAATATCATTGTTTGCTGAATGTTATTACCATTGTCTGTGTATAGCTGTATAATGGATGTATCATGTATGTACTTGTAGAGTTAGAATTTATATTAGTTTTAGTAGTAAGCAGACAATATGGGGATAAGGGGTGCAATGTCCTGGGTTGACCATATGATGCTTCTATCCCCAATCATCTCATTCAGTTTATGTTGAATAATAAGTTTTGTACCTTTAAGAGTGTTCCAGAGAGTGAAAGGGAGGGAGAGAAGAAGCGCGCTGTTTGTTTTCAGACACTGTACTCCACTCCTCCGCATTCCTGCTCCTGACTGTGTTGTCTGCAAACAGACAGCGGGGCAGAGAGCTCTTCTTTTGCTTTTTAGTTAGTTTTTAGCTAGCTGAGGCAAAGTCCCCTAGACTGTGTTTTTTCCTTTTTCTTTGGACCTCTTGAAACTGCTCTGGACTGAACACCCAGGAGAGCACCGGCAGCTGCAGCTGTGGCCCACCGGGCCAGGCCTGGCCTGCGACAATTCCAGCACCGGAGGGACTGATCAGAGACTGAGTGAGCTGCTGCTTGAACCCGGGGTTTTCTCAGTTTGTCATCTTTTTTAGAGTGGCAAGGGGTCTCATTGTTTTGATATTGTTTTGGTTTTATTGCGTAATAAACAGGTTTTTTTCCACCTTTTTCCAAGGAGGTATTTTTTCCCTCCCGGACCAGCTGGGGGGAGGGGCCGATTGGATCTGCTTTTCAGACCGGAGCTCCTTTGGGGGATTCTTCCCCAAAGTTGCTCTGAACCTGGACAAGTGCCTTGTGCTGCTCCCTTGCCAGAGGCACCCCAAGCTAGGGGGGCACATCTGGGCTGCTGTGTCTGCCTCTGGGGCTCCCTGTTCTGGGCACTGAGGAGGAGCTGCAGAGGCTCTGCAGGACTGACAGGATGGGCTTTGGGGCTGGCAGGAGAAGCTGAGGGACCTGGGCTGCTGGAGCTTCTGAAATGGAGGCCAAGCGCTCCTCCTGCAACTGCTGCAAAGGTGGTTTCAGAGAATCACAGAATCAGTAAGGCTGTACAAGACTTTGGAGATCATCAAATCCAACCTGTGCCCGGGCACCACCTTGTGTCCTCTGAGCCTCCTCTTCTCCAGGATAAACAACCCCAGCTCCCTCACCTGCTCCTCACAGGACTTGTGTTCCAGACCCCTCCCCAGCCTTGTTGCCCTTCTCTGGACACGCTCCAGCCCCTCCATGGCCTTCCTAAACTGGGTGCCCAGAACTGGACACAGCACTCGAGTTACTGCCCAACTAGTGCTGAGCACAGGGGAAGAATCCCTGCCCTGCTCCTGCTGGCCACACCATTCCTGATCCATAGGAGTGCCAGGGGTTGGATGGGGGAAATGGTGGGAAGGGACAAGGGACAAAGTCTCATTGATTGTCAGCCATGAAGGGTCTTGATCTTCATATCTGCTGAGATTGCATTGGATGGTGCTGGGGAATCAATATCAATTGGACATTGCTGGTATCCATCTGTAACCAGGTATAGAAAACAGGATAAAGTAGTTCACTTTGCATTGTTTTCAATACAATATATTGACTATGAATTACCTTCTGAAGTCTGTCTGATTATCCACAGAAGAATTGAAAATTTAAAGTATTCCTAGGGGCTTGTCTTATTCAGGTGCTTAGAAAAAATATTTTTTGCTTTTCTCACTGAATTCCTGAACTGAAGAGCTCAAGAAAGAAGAGGCCTCTGGAGTAGTACAATTGATCAGCAACCTCCAGGTGGCTGAGGATCCATCCCCATCAGAGCAGCAATCAACAGAAATGGGCACAGCTTTGTGGCTGCCCCAGCTTTGGCATGGGCCCTGGGCCTGGAGCAGGAGTAGCTCTTGACGTCCCCAAGGCCGGGGCTCTTGTGCTGCCCTGGGCAGATGGGATGGCAGCAGGGGCTGCAGAGCGCTCAGCACCTCAGAGTGGAGCAGGGCAGCCAGGGAGCCTCCTTTGGCCTTGGCCAAGCACCTTCCCCCATGGCTGGGGCTGAGTCCTGTGGCAGCTGCAGCTGCTGCTGTGCCCTTGCCAGGGGCTGAGGCCATGGGGCAGTGCCCAGAGCAGCCTGGCCTGAGCAGAGCTGTGGGGCCAGAGCTGGCTGGGCTGGGGAGAGGCCCTTGGTGCTGCCCAGAGCTCAGGGCAGCTGGCAGAGCTTGCAGGGAGCTGGGCCGGGCTCAGAGAGCCTGGCCCAGAAACCATCAGTGTCCATGTCAGCCTGGCTGAGCATGCAGGGGCAGGACTCAGGCCAGGCCTTGTGGGGCAGGGCCAGCGCCTGTGCAAGGCATTGCAAACAGGCAAGTGGCCCAGAGAGGAGGCTGCTCTGTGCCCTTGGTGGCATGGACAGAGCAGGGAGGGGGCCCAGGACATTTGTCAGCTCCAGCCTCTGTGCCCAGCCCTTGGCAGCCCTGGCTGCTGAGCTCAGCTTTGTCCTGGGCTGAGTTTGGCTGTGGCCCAGCTCCATCCTCCTGCGGGGCTCAGGGCCTGTTCCCGGCTGTGGCCAGCCCTGGCTGCCCCTCTGCTGGCCCAAAGGCCTGCAGAGCCCAGGGCAGAGCTGTCTGTGCAGCCCCACAGGTGCCACGGGCTCTGCAGGAGCTGGCAAAGGCTGCCCAGCAGGGAGGCCATGGGGCACAGAGACCCAAGGCTGCTGTGGGCACCATGGCACAGGGGCTGTTCCCAGCTGCAATCTCCTGGCCTGGGCTGGGCCTACACAGGGGCTGGATCACCATGGCTGGGCCAGCACAGGGCCACAAAGTGGACACGCAGCCGCTGCTGGGACTGACAGCAAGGCCAGGCACACAGAAGCAATTGCTGAGCATGGCCTGCGCTGGCCAGGCCTGACTGTGTCGAAGGCAGAGCTCAGCTGCCCTTGGGGGCTGCAGGAACACTCCAGAGCCCAAAGTGCCTCCATGGCTGTGCTGGAGACCAAGGCTGCAGGAGGGAAATGCAGGGCTGCTGCGGGATGGGGAGGGCATTGAATTCCAGCACACACCTCAGCTCTCTGATGATCCCAGCACCATGCTGTGCCCTGTTTCACACTGGAGCAAAGCAGATGTTGATGGGACACAAGCTCTGTGGGGCTGTCAGGGACCTGCAGCTTGCAAGGTGCTCTGCTCTCCCTCAGGTGCTCTTGGAGAGATCCAATCCCAGCTGGGCCCCTCAGGGCACACGTTGCACTGGCTGCTCATGGGCACACAGCTGATGTCTGTCTGGAAAGGGGCACAGGTGTGAATATCTGTGAATTTCATAATATACAAGCAAATCTTTATTATCTGAGTCATTTGAGTACTTTTAAGAAATGTCAAAGTTTTCCCACCAGGAACAGAAATTTCCTGGATCTACTAGATCCTTCTGCTTATGGCAGGAGAAGAAATACTGACCTTCCCCTCTCCCTTTTCCACCAGCATTCAGTCTAATATTTCATTACTCTAATATTTCATGACCCTCTTCCTTCAGGTGTTTCCAGCTCTCCTTTTTAAATGGTCCTGTCCAAGGACATCTCTTCATTTGGAGCAGCTGGATCTATGTCCTTCCCATGGCTCCCAGATTTTCTCCTGCAGCTGTTCTCTGGTCATTCCAATGCATCTCCCTTGACTGGCTTCATGCTTTGAAATTCAGGAGGTTGCCCAATCTTTCAGAAGTTTTAGTAACTCTTTAGTCAGCATCTTAGTTGTAGTTTTATCTTCCTATGTCTTCCAATGTCTTTGTCCAAAATCCTTCCGGTATGGCAGTCTGTTGAGGATGGTGGACATGTCTGATGTTGCTGGGATGTCACAAGGAGCTCAGCGAAGTGTTTTGGTGTTTATTAAATTTTATCATTTCACTTTTTTTATGCTGCCCATGAACAGAAACCTTTCTGTGCCTCTGAGTCTCACTAGTTCCTGATCCCTCAAAGGATGCAAACCTGATGAGTTGACAGACAGACACTGCTGGGCTGGGATAGAGGCTCTGGGGAGACTGGGGTTCCAGGCCAGGGCACTGCTGGGGTTCCAGGGCAGGGCAAGGCTGGACCTGCCTCTTCATCCTCCCTCACACATGAAATGTTTCAAGCCAAGAATCTCCTCCAGTCTGTCACAACTGGCAATGTTGGAGGTGAAATCCCACTTCTGGCCATGGGTACCTGGAGGACAAGGACAGTTCTTTTCCATAGGAAGGAAAGCAGAGACCCCCAGTGTTTGGAAGGCAGGTGAGAGCCTCACTAGGCCAAGGCCAGCCAGACTTGTCAGAAATGGCAGATTTTGTCTGGGAGCAGAGTTTGGATTTAAAGAATTTTTGTGGTGGAACCCAATATCACCCATGGGTTCCTGGAGAAGCAGGACAGTTCCTTCCCGTAGGAAGGAATGTACGGAGCCTTCCCCAATGTTTTGGGGACAGATGGGAGGTGACCCTTGTGAAACTACTGCAAGACATTCTTTTCCTGGCAGTATTCCTATATGAACAATCCCTGGATATAAGGAAATTTGGAGGTGAAGTCCTAATTCTGGGCATGGGTGCCTGGAGGGGAAGGAAAGGGTTTTTCCATAGCAAGGTAAGAATGGAGCCCCTGTGTTTCAATAGCTGATGAGAAGAGACCCTCAACATGCCAAGGTCAGCTGGACAAGTCAGGCAGCTCACAGGAAGCCCAACCAGCCAGACCTGTTCCATGTTCCCTTGGTTTTATGGGGCCCTGCAGTATCACCATGGTCCCCTTGGTTCCATGGGGCCATGCAGTGTCCTAATGGTGCTTTGATTCCATGGGGTCCAGCAGTGTCACAATGGACCCTTGGTTCAATGGAGTCCCACAATGTCACAATGGCCTCTAGGCTCCACAAGGCCCTGAACTGTCACAAAGTTCCCACTGATTGCATTAGACCTTGCAGTGTCACAATGGTCTCTGTGGTTCCCCAGGCCCCACAATGTCACATGACTCCTCTGTTCCATGAGCCCTGCAATGTCACAATGGACTTCTGGACCCTGGGGCTTTGCAGTGCCACAATGGTCTCCTTTGGTTTCCCAGTGTCAAAGTGGTGTGCAGATGACATCAGGCCCTGCAGAGTCACAACAGACCTTTGCTTCCATGCCGCCCTGCAATGTCACAAAGCCCTCTTGGTTTCACCAGGCCCCACAGTATCACAATGGTCCTCTTGGTTGTGTGGGGACCCCCAGGGTCACAATGGTCCCACTGGTTCCATGAGGCCTCACAGTGTCACAATGCTTTGCTTATTCCATGGGACCTCATAGTATCACAATGGTCTCCATGATTCCATGGTGCCCCTTAGTGTCACAATGGTCCCTTGGTGCCATGAGGCTGTGAAGTGTCTTAATTGTCTTTGCATGGTTCCATGAGGCCTTGCAATGTCACAATAGACCTTTGGCTCCACGGGGTTTCGCAGTGTCACAATGGCCCCTTGGTTCCATGACACCCCGAAGTGTCACAATGGTTTCCACGGTTCCATGAGGCCCCACAGTGTCACAATGGACCCTTGGTTTGATGGGGCCTCTCAGTGTCACAATGATCCCAACATTCCATGGAGCTACACAGAGTCAGTACGGTCCCCTTGGTTCCATGAGGCTCAGCAATGTCACAGTGCTCTACAAGATTGCATGAGCCCCCACAGTGTCACAATGGTCCCTTGGTTCCATGGGTCCTGTGCTGCTACATTCCCCCCTCCCATTCTCAGGCCGCCCTGCCAGCTGAGAAATGCTCCTTGGGCCTGGGCCTTGGCCAACAGCCCCAGGGCTCAGCTCCTCTGCAGCTCATCACAAACACTGTCTGCTCCAGCCACTGCTGCTGCCCAACCAGCTCCTGCTTTCTGTAGGAGCAGCCCTGGGAACTGTTTTTGTTCCCTCAGTGGCACAACATGCCTGTTCTCACACTGCCAAAGAAAGCTGTTGATTCCAAGTGTGGCCAGGATGAAGCATTGCTGGGACTGAAGCCCTTCTCTTGGGGACCTGCAAACAGCGCTCTGAAAGGAGCCCTTGGAGCTCTCCTGGGCCAGCGACTCCCTCTGAGTGAGGCCTCTCTGAGCAGGGAACTCTCCTATTTGCTGCACTCGGGGATCCAGAACAATGACAGAGCCTGGGCCGATCCCCCCACTCCTCCAGGCTCAGCCCTTCACCTGCTGGGGAGACGCCAAAGGATCCACAGTGAGCATTTCTTGCCCTCAGCGGAATTTCTCAGAGGTGTCTTGCACTGACTCTTTGTGTCTGTGTGCACACAGGAGTGCTTGTGCTGGGGAAATGTGGCAGAAGTGCTGCTCTCTGAGGGGTATGAGTGCCTTGGATTGCTGCGTCAGTCAGATATCCAGATATCAGCAAGTAAGGTTAAGTCACGAAGTCTAAGCTAAGTTAAATGCTCCGAAATGCTCCGAAGAGTTGTTCTTTTGCTAAGTTGCTACGTTTAATTTAAGTTATTAGCTAAGTTAAAAATTGTTAAATGTTATTCCTCTGTTAAATTGCTAAGTCATAGGTTTTAAGATAGGTTAAATACTGTTAAGTGCTGTTTTTGGCTAAATTGTGACATTTAAGGTATCAGTTAAGGTTAAGGTGTAAGTTAAGTCCTGTTAAGCTTGAGCTCTGTTGAGCTTTTAGGCCGTATACATTTTATCCTTGCTCTCATTGACCTGTTGTAACACACACACACACACACACACACACACACACACACACTTACACACACACAGGGACAGTTCTCGGTTCATTTCTGGTTTGATTGACTGGATTTGGTTTGGTTTTGTTGTTGCTTTGTTTCCTTGGTGTGCCTCCAGTGTTCAGTCAGGAGCAGAGTGATACTTGCCAAGGAACTTTGTGCTGCTGTCCCTTAATATTAAATCTGGTTTTTGCTGATCCCTTGTCGGGGATTTTTTCAGCACTCTCAAGGCTTCATTTGTACCAGGGTGAAGGAGCCCTGGCCCAGGCTCTGGCCCTGGGGGACACGGGGACGCTGCTGGGGGGTCCCTGTCCTCCTGTGCCACCCCCAGGGCCCGGCCCCCCATCTCCGTGTCAGGCTCTGGGGTCGATCTCGTGGAACATCCTCTGGGGGAGGCTGCGGGGCTGGGGGCGGGGGGACCCGGGGGGACAGTGGACCCCGCTTTGCACGAGCAGTGTTGGACTGCTCTGGGGGGAACTGTGAGGGGGGACGGGGCAGAGTGACCTCCTCAGTGCCCTCACACAGCCCCCACGATGTCACACAGCCCCCATGATGTCACACTGACCCTGTGATGTCACAGAGCTCCTGTGATATCACACCCCCTGTAATGTCACACAGCCTCTGGTGGTGCCAAACAGTCCTTGTGATGTCACACAACAAACTCTCTGATGTCACACAGCTCTTGTGATGTCATCCAGCCACCTATTATGTCACACACCCCCTGTGATGTCACAGAGCCAATTCTATGAAGTCACCCTGTGATGTCATACAGTAGTGCTGTGATGTCACAGAAGACGGTAATGTCGCAAAATCACCCTGTGACATCACAATTGTGTTCTTTGATGTCACAGCCTGCTCTATGATGTTTCACAGCCACCCAGTGATGTCACAACCCATTCACTGATGCAACAGAGCCACCCTCTATGATGGCAGAGTCTGCTATATGGCCTCACATCTTGCTCTGTGATGTCACAGCCAGTTCTGTTATGTCACAAAACTCTCAAGAACTCAGTTGCATTGAATCACTGAAGTTTCTTGTACTTTGAAGAGATCCCTGTCAGGGACACAACTGAAAAAGTGTCCTCAGGTTCCAGTCAGAGCAGAACACTGGAGGCAGTGATCACAGCTGGGGACAAGCAAGGCAAAGGTGTCTCTGGTGCTGAGCACACCTGGATGTGTTTGAGGAATGCACAGGCCAAGGCCTGAGGCCCAGTCCCTGGCCAGGCAGATCCTGTTCCTCCCTCCTTGCTCAGGGCTCTTCCTGGGATGGGCACTGGCATGTGGGGATGTGCAATGCCCAGGGCAGGAGCGTGGGGCGGCCCCTGCCAGGCTACTGAGCAGGGACAAGGAGGCAATGAGGCCCCAGCCCTGCAAAGGTCACTTGTCTCCTGCTCCTGCCTCAGGCCCAGGGCCAGCAGCCATGGCCAAAGTGCTGCCCAAGTTGGCTCTGTCAGGGCTGTCTTGCAGCTGCTGCCCATCCCTGTGCCCTGTGCAGCCCAGGCTGTCCCACGGTGTCCCTGCCCTGCGCCTCTGTCCCTGCAGGCCGTCGGCATCCCCTGGCTGCTCCACCTGGCTGGGCCCTTCCTTTGCTGACAGCTCTGCCTCTTGCCTGCCTCTGCCTGCCCACACAAAGCCTTGGGCTGATACCAAAAGGGTTAATTCAGTTTTTACCATGCCTGTGAATTTTTAGCACAGGAACAAGGCATGCAGGGGCTGCTTTCCCAGCAAGGATGGTTGGAAGAGAAGACATCTGGCTCAAGAATGCAGTGATAGAAAAAAGAAGGACTGAATCTGGAAATTTGGGGTGAGTTTTATGGTAATGCATAAATTGTTATACACGTTTTGTGGCGCTGGTAGAATTACATGTCCACATAAGTTTAGGAGTTATCCCTCACTAGACCTCAGGCCTGAATAATGATCCCCTCTTAAATAGCAAAGTAGTGTTAAGGAGCCTTATTCTGATATTTCGGAGACTTGGTGACAGTGAGGCCTCACAGAACCAAGGAGTCAGCTGTGACACTGAGCAAACTCACGGAACAAGGGTCCATTGTGACACAGTGGAACCCCATGGAACCAAAATTCATTTTATCACATTGGGACCACATTGAACCAATGATCATTGTGATACTGCAGATCCAAGGAGACCATTGTGACTTTGAGAAACCTCTTGGTGACCATTCTTACCCAGCAAGGCGTTGTGGAACAAAGGGTCTGTTGGTAAACTGTGTGGCCTCATGGAACCATGAGCCATTGTGGCATAGCATGGCCATGTGGAGCCAAGGGGCCACTGTGACACTGTGGATCCAAGGAGACCTTGTGACTGAGGAACCTCATGGAACCAAGAGTCCATCGTCACACTGTGGGGCCCTGTGGAGCCAAGGGGACCACAGTGACTTTGGGGGGCCTCATGGAACAATGGAGACTCTTCTGACACTTTGGGACCCACTGGAACCAAGGAGCCATTACAGCATGGCAGGGCTTCATGGAATCAAGGGGACTACAGTGAACACTGTGGGTCTCCATGGGATGAAGGGTCCAGTGGAACCAAGGGTACCATTGTGACACTTTGGGGCCTCATGGAACCAAAGGTCTATTGTGACATAGCAGGGCCTCATGAAACCATAGAGGCCATTTTTACACTTTGAGGCCTTGTGGAACAAAGGGTTCATTTCAGAGCCCTCTGGAGCCAAGGGGACCGGAGTGACACTGTGGGGCTCAGTGAAACAAATGGTCGGTTGTGACACTGCAACACCTTATGGAATCATGGAGACCATTGTGACGCCTAAGGCCTCTCTGATCCATGGGGCCATTGTGACACTACAAGGCCTCATGGAAGCAAGGAATCATTGTGGCACCATGGAGCGCCGGCAGGCCAAATGGCTGTTGTCACACTGTGTGGCACCAAGGAGTCCATCGTGACATTACAGGACCCCATGGAACTAATGATTTGTGGAACAGTGCTGGAACACATGGAACCAAAGGTCCGTTGTGACATTAAGGGGCCTCATGGAATCCTGGAGGCCATTATGACACTTTGAGGCCTTCTTGAATCAAGGGGCTCTGCAGGGCCTCATGGAACCAAGGAGACTCTTCTGACATTGTAGGTCCCCATGGAACCAAGGGTCCAGTGTGACACCATGGAACCAAGGAGACTGTTGTTGGCTGTTGTTGGCAGTACAAAAGCTTATGGAACAAAAAGTCCATTGTGACATTGTAGGGCCTCATAGAACCATGGAGATTGATATGACAATTGGGGACCCACTGGAACCAAGGGGCCACTGTAACACCACAGGTTATTGTATAACCGAAGCAGCCACTGTGACACTGCAGAGCCTCATGGAAGCAAGGGGCCATTGTGTCACTGTGGGCCCCCATAGAAGCAAGGGGCCAGTGTACCACATCCAGGCCTGGTGGAACCAAGGGGCCATTGTGATCCTGGGGAGCCCAAGAGAACC
The DNA here is from genome assembly GCF_028018845.1 of Melospiza georgiana. Lineage (NCBI taxonomy): Eukaryota > Metazoa > Chordata > Aves > Passeriformes > Passerellidae > Melospiza > Melospiza georgiana. The sequence continues at coordinate 131,829 of NW_026652218.1, read as the reverse complement.
AAGGGGCCAATTTGAGACTCTGTGGCCTCATGGAACCAATGGGCCAATGTGGCATTGCACAATCCCATGGAAACAAGGAAATCATTTTGACACTGCAAGGCCTCATGGAAGCAAGGGACCATTGTACCACTGTGGAGCCAAGGAGACTACTGTTATATCACTGGGCCTCATGGAAATAAAGATCAGTTGTGATCCTACAGGTTCTCATTGAACCAAAGGGTCATTGTGATGCTGCAGGGCCCCAAGGATCCAAGAACATGGAACAGGTCTGTCTGGCTGGGCCTCCTGGGGGCTGCCTGACTGGTCCAGCTGACCTTGGCATATTGAAGGTCACTTTCCATCAGCCCCTGAAACCCTGGAGTTCTGTGCTTTCCTTCCTGTGGGAAAGAACCATCCTCCTCCAGGGGTTCATGGCTGAAATTGGGATTCTTCCTCCAAATTTGATTATATCCAAGGATTATTGCCATATGAAACCTGCTAGGATAGACAGCTCTGGCTGGCCTTGGCCTCTTGGGGGCCACCTCTCATCTGCCTTCAAAATACTGCAGGGCTATGCTTTTCTTTCCCATTGAAAAAACATCTTTCAAGTTCAGGCATCCATGGCCAAAATTGAGAATCTGCCGCTGAAATTCCTTATATCCAAGGATAGCTCCAAGACTAAAACTGCCAGGACTGTCCAGATTCTCTTGGCTTCCTGAGGCCCAGCTCTCATCTGCCTTTGGAACACTGGGGCACCTTACCTTCCTTCCTATGGAAAACAACTGCCATGCTCATCCAGATGTCCATAGACGAAAGTGGGATTTGGTCTCCCAAAATCTGTCCCTCCAAGGATTCCTCCCTGACAGCACATCTGGCTGGCCTTGGCCTCCTTGCGGCTGCCTCTAATCATCATTTGAAACACTGGGGCTCTGCCCTTTCCTTCCTATGTAGAACTGTCATTCAAGTCCAGGAACCCACAGCTGAAATGGAATTCCACCTCTAAAACCCCACATATATCCAAAGGCTGCTTTCAGACAAAAGCTGCAAGGACAGACAGGTCTGGCTGGCTTTTGCCTCTGGTGGCTGCTTCTCATCTGCCTTCAAAAACCTGGAGTTCTGTGGTTTCCTTCCTATAGAAAATAACTGTCCTTCTTGTCCAGGCACTCTTGGCCTCAGGCACTTGAGGCCACTCTGTAGGGATGTTGGGAAGGATGAAAGTTTGACAAGAAAGTCTCACAGATATGTATGCTTGGCAGAAGAATTTTTCAATGTAGTATCTGAAGAAGGAATAGAAATTAAAGCAAGTTTTGATATAGAAGAAAAGAATTGCTGAACCCGTCTTACTGGATAACTAAGAAGGCAAAGGGTATGTTAGTTAGAAGGGGGTTTTATGGCTTAGAGCTAAGGATAAACCCCCCTCAAACAAGAAGATGGCTTTACCAAGCAGAAAGATACCACAGGCAAACAAGACTGCCAATGCTGCAAATGGAAAAAAGGTCTAAGAATTTTCCTCTGCAAGAAAACTGGAAAACAACTTCTAGCTTATATTATAATGTAGTAACTTTAATGTTTGGAGAATAGTAACATGAATATGGTAATTATAATAGTTATAATAAGCTATAGGTAAAAGTTAAGGTATAGATTGGTTCTTCTGCATGAAGATGCTCACCAAGAAAAGTATATAATGAATTTGTAACAAAAACGAAAGGGTCTCCAGGTCTGCCTGCAGCTGGAGCTGACAGCTGCAGGCACAGGTTCTGTCACACACGAACCTGGACTGCTATAACACCTTGGATGTAATAAATTGCTTTTTGAAGAGCCACCTGGAGTCCTGCGTGTCTCATTCCAGTTCTTACTCTACAGAAACTCATGGAGCCATGGGTCAGTTGTGACAATACGGGTCCAAGGACACCACTACAGAACCTCATGGAACCAAAGGGCCATTGTGACACTGTGATGCCTCATGGAATCAAAGAGACCATTGTGAAACTCGAGGACCCCAAGGAACTAAGGGTTCATGGTGACCTTGTGCAGCCCGTAGTGTCACAGAGGAGCCACTGTGACACAGCAAGGGCGCATGGAGCTGAGGGGCCACGGTGATACATCACGGCTTTGTGGAACCACAGATCCATTGTGACACTGCAGGCCCTCATGGAACCAAGGAGACCATTGTGACACTGTAAGGTCCCATGAAACCAAGGGAACATGGAACAGGTCTGGCTGGCTGGGCTTCCTGGGGACCACCTGCCAGGTCTGGCTGACCTTGGCATGTTGAAGTCTGTTTCTCATCTGCCCCTGGAGCACTGGGGTTTTGGGCGAGAACTGTCCTTCCCCACCAGGGGCCCATGGTCAAAATTGGTATTCCTCCTCCAAATTCCCTTATATACAAAGCTTGTTCCCAGATGAACTCTGCCAGGACAGACAGATCTGGCTGCCTTGGCCACCGAGGGGCGGCCTCTCATTTGCCTTTTAAACACTGGGACCATGTGCTTTTCTTGCTTAGGGGGAAAAAAACATCCATCTCGACCAGGCACCCATGGCCAAAATTGGGCATCTGCCTCCAGAATTCTCTATATCCAAGGACAGCTCCCAGACAAAAGCTGCCAGGACTGACAAGTCTGGCTGACCTTGGCTTCCTGAGGGCTGGCACTCATCTGCCCCTGAAACACTGGGGCTCTGTGCTTTTCTTCTTAATAAAAATAGCTCTTCTTCCTGTCCAGGTGCCTACTGCCAAAACTGAGATTCCACCTCCAAAATGCCCTATGTCTGAGGATCTCCCCCAGATGAAAGGTGTCAGGAGAGACAGGTCTGGCTCTCTTGGCCCATGGGGGGCCGCCTCTCATCTTCTTCCAAAACACTTGGACTACATGTTTTTCTTTCCTATGGGAAAAACGACCCATCTTGACCAGGTGCCCATGGTCAAAATTGAGATTCCACCTCCCAAATTCTGTATGTCAAAGGATTCCTCTGTGAAAAAAGCTGTCAGGACAAATAGGTCTGACTGGCTTGGGCTCTCAAGAGCCTTCTCTCTCTACTTCTGCCCCGGAAACACTTGGGCTCTGTGCTTTCCTTCCTATGAAAAAGAGACATCCTTCTTATCAATGCAGAAATGGCCAAAATTGGGATTCCACATGAATAAACCTATATATCCAAGGGTTGATTTCAGACAAAAGCTGCCAGGACAGAGAGGTATGGCTGCCCTTGGCCTCTGGTGACTGCCCCTCATCTGCCCCTGGAACACTGGGGCTCTTTCCTTCCTATGGAGACCATGGTGACTCCATGAGGCCCATGGAACCAAGGGAAAATCAACAGGTCTGGCTGATTTGGCCTCCCAAGGGCCACCTGACAGGTTTAGCTGATCTTGGAATGTCAAGGGCTGCCTCTCATTGCACATGAACCACTGAGGCTCCTTGCTTTCCTTCCTATGGAAAAGAATTGTCTCTTTCCAGATGCCCATGGACAAATTTTGTACTCCTCTGAAGAAATTTCTGTAGGCAAGGGTATCTCCCAGAAAAAAACCTGCCAGCTCTGGCTGGCCTTGGCCTCTGGTGGTCATTTCTCATCTGCCTATCCAACTAGGGGAACTGGCCCCTCTATCCAAGCCGTGTCCCTGCCAGTGCTGCCAGAGCCCAGCCCAGCCCTGGGGGCTCAGCTCTGCCCTGCACACCCCTCCCAGCACAGGGCACTGCCCAGGGGCATCTCCCTGGCAGCAGGGCCTGAAGGGTAGGCCAGACAAACAGAGATGCTGCAAGCCAAGGTGCTGCTGCTGCTGTCTTTAGGGAGAGGAGGCACTTTCTGAGGCAGATCTGAGACCCATCTGCTGATGCCCAGGGTGACAGTGCAGGAGTCTCAGTGACACAGCCAAAGCGTACAGCTCCTTTCCCTTCCCTTTAGGAGAAAGCTGAGAGCAGCCCTGGCCATGCAGCACCATCTTCACAGCAGGAGGAATCTGCCCTGATGGGGGTGGCTCCTTCCACCTCCAGCTTCTCCCCTGCAGCGTCCATGGGGAGCTGCCAGGCAGGCTGAGAGCTGCCCCTGGCAGGTGGCACATGCCCTGGGCTGGCCAAGAGCCCTGAGGGCTGCAGGAGTTGCTCTGCAGGGCAGCCCTGGGCAGCCCTGGCTGCAGCCTCAGCTTCACCCCCTGCAGTCGCCCCTGGCAGCAGGAGCCGTCCTGCCCTGTCCCTCTGCCAGTACCCAGGGCAGCCCCACTCTGCAGCACATCCTCTTCGTCATCGTCGTCGTCGTTGTTGTCATCATCGTCGTTGTCATCGTCGTCCTCCTCCTCTTCTTCTTCCTCCTCCTCCTCCTGTGCCACAGAGAAACTGGGAGAGTCCCCCTGACACATCCCCCAGGCTGTGGGGTGTGCTGGCTTCAGGAGATCCCTCCAGGAGCACAGGGGACATTGCCCGGCACCCACACACTGACCATGCACAGGGCTGTGAAGATCTTTCCCCATATGGCCCAAGTTTCTTGGAAGAACACAAGAGCTGACCACTCATGGGCTAAGACAGCCAGAGCTGTCTCTCCTGAAACCTTTCATCTAGGGGAAATCCTTGGATATAGGGAATTTTGGAGGTAGAATCTCAGATTTGGCCGTGGGCACCAGGACAGGAAGAAGAGATCTTTTCATTAGGAAGGAAAGGACAGAGCCCCAGTGTTTCAAAGGCAGATGAGAGATGCCTCTAAGAAACCAAGGCCAGTCAGACTTGCCCCTCCTGGCAGCTTTTGTCTGGAAGAAAGCCCTGGACATAGGAAATTCTGGAGGAGTATTCCCAAACTCTTCACAGACCCCCCAATAAAGCCATCACTGTGGAATGCCCTGTGAGAAGTGGAAAGAACCTGTTTATTTGACAGGCACAGCACCCCCCAGCACACAAAAATAACAATACCAGATGACACCACTCTGAAAAAGATGACAAATTCAGAGAGTCTCTCTCGGGGGTGATCGCTCTGTTATCAGTCCCTCTGGTGCTGGGCCAGCTGCTGCAGCCACAAGGTGCAAACTCTTGGTGTTCCCAGGTCCCAGTCCAGAGCAGGTTTGAGATGGTCGAAAAAAAGGAAAGGAGAAACAGTGCAGGAAGAAATTTGGACTGTTTAGCTAAAGTAGCTAATGAGCAGAAGTGAGAGCAAGGAGAAGCAAAGCAGAAGCAAGCAAGAGAGGGAGAAAAGTGAAAAGCAAAAGCAGAAAAAACAAAAGCAGCAGTCTCTGTGTCCCAGCCAGGCTGATAAGAAAACCAAAACAAAACTTTCACTCTTCAGAGACAGTCTTAAAGGTAGAGAACATAATATCCAGCATTAACAGAACACATGAATGGGGATACAAGCATCATAACATCACCCTAGAACATTCCACCCCTTATCCCCATATCATCAACATACTACCACACATCATGCATTTATTCACACAAAATTTCCATCTGTTCCCCTAAAACTTACAAGCAATACCCATCATGCCCTCATCACATCCCCACACTGGACCTCTGAATCCAGGCCCTATACTACAGAGGTGCAGGATTCCCCCTTTCACCTTATTCACTCAAAGCTCCATCTATCACTTGTTCAGACCTTCAACACTTACACATTTCCTTCTCCACCTTCCACTTGCCCAGACCTTCAACATTTACACATTTCCTTCTATCTCATGTCTGTATGATTTAATGTACAGACAATGGCAGTAACATCCAATGAACAGTGATATTGCATATCATTCTCACCCCACAATCAGATCTCCCTGAGGTACACATCATGTTGTTCCATCTCTTTGCATTATCCACCATGTGCAACCTGGTCCTTGAGCAAAGACAACCACAAGAAAGGGTTTTTCTGTACTCAAGGCAGAATTGATGCACACAGTCTTCCCTAACAAACCTCTGACATGTACCACGGGGACTTTATCTCTATCTATTACATTAAGGGACTCAGACTGGGCAGGACTGTGTTCAACTCCTGCTCAGTTGGTGGAACTTTGGCTGTTAACTAACCAGGTGGCCTTTGCTAAAATGCTGCTCCCAATTTTTGAAAGATCCCCCAACCAAAGCTTTCAGCTGGGTTTTTAGTAGTCCATTATACCTCTCCACTTTTCCAACAGCTGGTGCATGGTAGGAGATATGGTACACCCATTCAATGCCATGTTCCCTAGCCCAGGTGTTCATAAGGTGTGGGAACTCAGCACAACATTCCTGATGTGCAGAGTCACCAAGACCACCCCTGGGGGGCTCGGAGGTCCTGGAACGTTGCCAGAAGTGTCTGGTGGTTGGACATTGATCCTGCAAGGGAGACAACACCTGTATGAGGATGGGAGAATCACACAGGGATAAATGGTGAAGAGATAGATTAATTATAGTGTGAAACACAGGTTTTAGAATCTCGGCACAGGGCGGTTCTAGGGAGACAAGATGGAGGAATTAGGGCGTGTCCTGTCCTTCTTCTTCTTCTTCTTGTCGTCCATCTTCTGTGGTGGTGGTGGCACTTTGAGATTGGTTCTTACTGAATGTGCACTTGTCAATAAGGGTGAAAGGTATTGGGGAGAAAAGGTAAATATCTTATACGTAGTTTTGGGTATAAAGATAAGTGACCGCCCCAAGGGCAGTCAGTGTGCTCATGGCTGACATGCTGTGCAGACCTCTGTCAGACCGAGAGAAAATATTGTAGATAAGAATTAATAAACACTGAAGATCGAAAAACCTGAAGACTCCTTTCATCCTTTGGAGCACGGGCTGCCCCAAGGCCATCCCGAGCATTTCCAGGCCATTAAAAACAGCCTAGAATGGGACAATAAGGCTGTTCTTGAAATGAGTCCCATTGTCTGACTCAATTCTCTCAGGGGTACCATGTCTCCACAGGACTTGCTTTTCAAGGCCCAGGATGGTGTTCCCGGCAGTAGCATGAGGCACAGGGTAGGTTTCCAACCATCCAGTGGTGGCTTCCACCATGGTCAGCACGTAGCGCTTGCCTTGACAGGTCTGGGGCAGTGTGATGGAGTCAATCTGCCAGGCCTCCCCATACTTGTACTTGCACCACTGCCCACCGTACCACAGGGGCTTCACTCGCTTGGCCTGTTTGATGGCATCACACGTCTCACAGTCATGGATAACCTGAGAAATACTGTCCATGGTTAAATCCACCCCTCAGTCTCGTGCCCACTTAGAGATTGCATCTCTGCCCTGATGGCCTGAGGCATCATGGGCCCATCGAGCTAGGAATAACTCTCCCTTGTGTTCCCAATCTAGGTCTAGTTTGGACACCCCTATCTTTGCAGCTTGGTCTACCTGCTCATTGCTTTGGTGTTCCTCATTAGCTCTACTCTTGGGGACATGAGCATCTACATGGCAGACTTTCACAGGTAGCCTCCCTACCCTGGTAGCAATGTCTTTCCACTCATCAGCAGCCCAAATTAGTTTTTTTCTATGCTACCAGTTAGCATCTCCACCTCTCCAGCCATCCCAACAGAGCATTGGCTACCATCCATGAATCAGTGTAGAGGTAGAGCTTTGGCCATTCTCTCATTCTGCAATGTCCAGGGCCAGTTGAACAGCTTTGAGTTCAGCAAGTTGGCTTGATTCACCTTCTCCTTCAGTAGCTTGTGAAACCTGTCATGTGGGGCTCCATACGGCTGCTTTCCACTTCCGGTTCATCCCTACGATGCGACAGGAACCGTCAGTGAAAGAGCGTAGCGTGTTTCCTCTGGTGGCAGTTGGTTATAGGGAGGAGCCTCTTCAGCACGTGTCACTGGTTCTTGTTCTTCATCTGTGACACCAAAATTCTCACCTTCAGGCCAATTTGTAATGACCTCCAAAATCTCAGGGTGATTCAGTTTACCTATACGGGCGCACTGAGTGATGAGAGCAATCCACTTGCTCCATGTAGCACTGGTGGCATGGTGGGTGGAAGGAACGTTGCCTTTGAATTCCACCCCAGCACCGGTAGTCGAGGTGCCAGGAGGAGTTGTGCTTCAGTGCCACTCTGAGGCAGCCTGGACTCCTTCATAGGCAGCCAAGATTACCTTCTCTGTTGGAGTGGAGTTGGCTTCAGAGCCTCTGTAGCTTCGACTCCAGAATCCCAGTGGTCGACCCTGAGGCTCCCCAGGCAGCTTCTGCCAAAGACTCCAGGACAAGCTATTGTACCCAGCTGCGGAGTAGAGCATGTTCTTCACCTCTGCTCCTGTCCTGACTGGGCCAAGGGCTACTGCATGAGCAATCTCCTTCTTGATCTGGGCAAAGGCTTGCTGCTGTTCAGGGCCCCAGTGGAAATCATTCTTTTTGTGGGTGACCAGGTAGAAAGGGCTCACAATCTGGCTATACTTGGGAATGTGGATTCTCCAAAATCTGTGACATCTAGGAAAGCGAGTGTTTCCCTCTTGCTGGTTGGTGGAGACATTGCTGTCATTTTGCTGATGACCTCAGCGGGAATCTGACGCCGTCCATCTTGCCACTTTACTCCCAGGCACTGGATCTCTCGGGCAGGTCCCTTGACCTTATTCTTGATGGTGATATTCAGCTTCCAGGGGAATCTGGATGATCCTCTCTCCTTTCTCAAATACTTCCATTGCTGTGTTCCCTCACACAATGATGCCTTCCATGTACTGCAGGTGTTCTGGAGCCTCACCCTTTTCCAGTGCAGCTTGGGTCAGTCCATGGCCAATGGTGGGGCTGTGCTTCCACCCCTGGGGCAGTTCGTTCCAGGTGCACTGCACACCCCTCAAGGTGAAAGCAAACTGAGGCCTGCATTCTGCAGCCAGAGGAATGGAGAGAAATGCCTTAGCAATGTCAGCAGTGGAGTACCACTTTGCTGCCTTGGACTCCAGCTCATACTGGAGTTCCAGCATGTCCGGCCCAGCAGCGCTCAGCAGTGGAGTCACTTCATTCAAGGCACGACAGTCCACAGTCAATCTCCATTCTCTGTCAGAATTGCACACAGGCCAGATGGAGCTGTTGAAGGGTGAGTGGATTTTATGGACCACCCCTTGGCTCTCCAGCTCACGGATCATTCTGTGCATGGGGATCATGGCATCCCAATTTGTTCGATACTGCCAGTGATGCACCGTCGAGGTGGCAATCAGCACTCGTTGCTCTTCCACCTTCAGGAATCCTACTGCAGATGGGTTTTCTGATAGTCCAGGCAAGGTGTTCAACTGCCTAATGTTCTCTGTCTCTACAGTAGCTATTCCAAAAGCCCACCTGAGTCCTTTTAGGTCTTTCTAATTGCCCTTCCAGAGGAAGTCTATGCCCAGAATACACGGGGCCTCTGGGCTGGTCACAATAGGAATTTCTGCCTCTCCTTCCTAGTCAGGCTAAACTTGGCTTCCAACAGGATCACCTGCTGCAATCCCCCTGTCATACTGGCAATGGAAACGGTTCTGCACCCACATGTCCTGGATGGATTAGAGTACACTGTGCACCAGAATTGACAAAAGCCTTGCATATCTATGGCTCTGGTGTGCCAGGGATCCACACAGCCCAAAAACCACAATTTTCCCTGGCCTCTACCTGGTTAGATGCAGGGCCTCTCTACTCCTAGCTACTGTTCCCTCCCTGGGCGTACATTCTGGATGTTCCTTCAAGGGGATCTGACATATCATCCTCCCTTCTGCTATACCTGGCAGCTCGGTCATGGGGATCTGGGGCTGCATTCATTTGGGTTTAAATCCCTCTCTTAGTAGTTTCCTCCTTTAGCTCGCATACCCATGCTGCTAGGACAGAGATGAGTTTTCCATTCCACCCTCTCATGTCTTGCCCATGTTAATACAGGAAGAACCACAGGTCCACTCATAGGGGTGTACTCCCTCTCCCTTGCTGGAGGATGTTGGGCTCTGACACTAGGGCCTCTGGTTTGCACTGGTGCCACATGGGATGTATCCTTGCTCATCTCCTTCCTCATCTTCTCTCTGGATTTTTCCTGTTCATCCTTGAGACTCGACCACAGCAGAGACATGAGTGTGCATCAGGCCATGGACGATGGTCTCATCATTCCTGAGTTTTCTTGCTACAGAACTCACTGTCTCTTGATTATCCACAAAATGCATTGTTCCCATGAAGCTGCAGTATACACGTGGCCCCTGCTGTGCACGGCTCCACCAAATTTGTACTGTGCACCTGACCTTGTCAGGGTCATTATTTTGTCCATCCCTTGCAAAAAGTATCTCCAATACTGCCATTTGTTTTAGTGTTGGAGGTCAGAATTTTTCCTTTATTTTTTCTTGGGCAGCACCCAGCCCTCTGCCCCCTTCAGAGCCCGGCCCCAGTGGCTGCTGGCTGCTTCACAGGGCTGTGTGGCCAGGGGAGGCCAGTGCTGGCCACAGGGAGAGCCCGCTCAAGGGGTGAGTCTTCACCAGCTGCACCCTCCTGGCACTCTCCAGCTGGCAGAGGGCAGGAGCAGAGCAGCCGAGCACCTGTGCCAGGCCCTGCTGTGCCAGGACAGCCCACAGGAGTCCCTGCAAGAGGCAGCCATCAGGTTCATGGGTGAGTCCCGAGCCCGAGCTCTCTGCCCACCCCACCCCACTCCCCCTGCCCCACCTTTCGCCACCCTACCCAACCTCTGTCTGCCCAGCCCTGTCCAATTGTAATGTTTTCTGCCCTGTTCTGCTCTACCCAACCCAGCTTTGCCCTACATTGCTGTGCTCTGCCTTACACTGCTGCACCCAACACAGCCCCACCCTGCCCCACCCTGTCCCGCCCTGCTGCAGCTCGGCCCTATCGCTGCTTTGGGGTCCCCTGCACAAATCACCAACGGGATGGGACTGCTGGGGAACGCATCTCAAGCTGTTTTATCTCCAGCATCAATCTCATTACATGGTTATGGTTATGACAATGGGAAGATGCCAGCAGCTCACATCCCTGGCAGCAGACAAAGAACTTCATGTTACAACTTAGTTTAAAAGTTTTTGACCAATCACACAAAGCAAAAGCATATTGACAGTACTTCTGTCCAACCACTGTAAGCACATGTACCTTCAGTCAAACAATGCTCGCTTATTTTGAATATAATACCTGCTAGTAAACATGAAAATACAATCCTCAGGGCTCTATTATTAGGCTTAGAGCTTCCTAATATCTCACTTAGATATACTTTTCTGTAGCTTAAGGAAGTATGCTAGTCAAGCATTAATACACAGATCATTGTTCTATTTGTCATTACTTTTCTACTTCTTATAAAAACTTTCTCCTGACAAATTTAAGGCTACTGCTTAACTCTAATTGAACTTCTGCTCAATCTGAGGCCTGCCTTTTTTAGAATTCCAAAAACCCTCTGATTTTAAGAATTTCCACAGGCCCCAGCACCTGCTGCCCCGGCAGCGCCAGCCGGGCCCGGCGCCGTGGAGCCCCCCCTGGCCTGGGCGTTGCTGCTGCCGCCCTCTGGCAGCCGTGCCCTGGGGCGGCAGCGTGCAGCAAGGGCCCGGGCTGAGCTCTGCCTGGCCAGCAGCCCGGGTGGCCACAGCGCCGGCAGTGCCGCTGGCAGGGAGCTGTGCTGCTGGGGCCGTGACAGTCTCTGTGTTCACAGGCATGGCCGGGCGGCACCTGAGGGGGCAGCAGCAAGAGCTGCAGCTGATCTGCAGCTGGTGAGTGAGGGCAGCGGGCTGACAGCAGGGACTGCCAGGGGGAGCTGCAAGCCCTGCTCCGGCTGCGGAGGGCTCTGCTCCAGTGGGCAGAGCACACTGAGATTTCAGGACCATGCAGGTCATTTGTGGCCAGCAGCTTCGTGCTGATCCCCTTGCTCCCTGCTCCCTCTTGGCCATGGCAAGAGCCGGCTGGGATGGCCCTTGCAGGGGGCTCTTCCTCGGCTCCCTGCCGCTCCAGCTTCTGATCGTGCCTCTGTTCCTGGGTTTTATCCTCAGTCGTCTCATTCTGTTTATGTTGAATAATAAGTTTTGTACCTTTAAGGACCTTTGTACCCAGGACACCTCTGTTCCTCTCTCTTGCAGCCCAGGAAGACAAAATGAATGACATCAGCCTCGCCGTCAGAACCCTGGCAATTCAAACACTGTGCATCCTCAGGTCAGGAGAGCGGGCTCCCATCTCCAGGTTCCAGTGGCTCCAAAATCACCTGCACAGGGCATGGAAGACAATGCCTCGTCTGTCACAGCTCGGCTGCCTGCTCTGCCAGAGCTCAGTGGAGAGCTGATCCCAGAAGCATTTTTCACTGGGGCCACCTGAGTCAGGTGGAATTTTCTTTTTCTTCAAGAATTTTCCTTTACTTGTTTTTTCTTTTACCATGTAAATATAGACTATGTTAAAATACACAGACTCCCAGGATCTTTCTTTTGCGCTCCAGGGTCCTCAGGGCATAGGAGAGGAGGGGGAAAAGGGTGCTTGCACTCAGCCAGCTGCCCAGGCGTGCAGTGCTGCAGGGAAAATGGCCAGAAGCCCCTTGGCCTGTGGTGGTTCTGGTGAAGCCTTTGTGCTGCCCACAGAGCGGCTGGGCAGGGGCCGGAGCTGCAGGGATCCCTGTGAGAGCGGTGCCTAGAGATGGCCACAAGCCCTGTGCTGGACAGGAAGGGCCATCCGTGTCCTCCTGCCCGTGTGCTGCTGGCTGCCTTGCTGAGGGCTCCCAGGTGCCTCTGGATGGGGCTCCTCTGCAGCTGCTCTGGGGCTGCGGCGCTGCTGCCGGGCAGTTTGGCCGGGCTGGGGCAGAGCCTGAGGGGCTGGGGCGCTGGCAAGCCCTGGGTAATGGGCAGTCAGAGGCCACAAGCAGCCCCCTGGCAGCTGCCTTGTTCCTGCCAGAGTTGACTTGCAAGACGGACCCTGGGCACTGTGGAACTAACAGCATCGGTGTTGTTGGAAACCCAAATGCAGAGAAATGTCAGACCTTTGGTCTTGTCAGCAAAGCTTAGAATTAAACACAGGATTTGATCTGAGACCTTGGAAAGGGCTCCCAAACTTTGGTGCTAGAAGCGAGAATGCACATTTCTAGTTTATAGCAGCGACACAGGGAGGAAAGTTTAAGTGGAGGAAAGTTTAGAGTTTTAGAGTTCAAGATCTAGGAAAAAATCAAAGTAGTTACAATAGTAAACAAGAAGTTTAGGATGCAGTGCTGTAGGTTTGTGTGTCATAGCATGATTGGCTAAGGAGGCTTACACTGTAGCAGGATGTGAGAACCCAGGAAATTCCTCTGGCTGCCCTGCAAGACTCGAGACCCTGTCAGAGGGCTCAGAGACCTTGGCACAAAGCCCAAGACCCCTGTGCCTTTGATTTAGCCCTTGGAAAAAACAATTACCAACCTTGTATGAAGAATGACAAGCCACAAAAGTTTAAGTAGAATGATAGTGAATTTATCCCTGAGTGGAAAAATAGATTTTGAGGGTTTTTAGAATGGGGCTTCAGGGGGCAAGATGGAGGAATCTGGGCATGCCCAGCCTTTCTCCTTCTTCTTCTTGGCCTCCATCTTCGGCTGTGATGTTGGCACTTTTAGATTGGTTTAGAGTAAAAGCTCACTGTCTAACCTAGATGATAGATATTGAAAAGTAATTGTAAATATTGTACAGGTAGTTTTTAGTATAAAAAGATAACACCGCCCCGGGGCAGGCAGAGTGCCTTAGACTGTCTTGCTGAGCGGACCCCAGCAGGTCAGGAGAAAGGATTTTATGGTTAAGATACAATAAACAACCTTGAGATCGAAAAATGAAGAGCTCTGACTCCTTCTTCGACCACCGGGCTGGGAATAGAGACTTTCTTATTTTTCTCGGGGTCACTCTGACCAGCTAGAGACCCCGAGAGCATGAGTCCATCAGACAAAATTTTGAAGATTGGGTCCAAAACATAAATATCCTTGTTGGCCATGTCTTCTTGGCCAAGAAATCCTTCAAAGCTCTTGTAACTACAAGTCTTGTGGCCCTGTGAGCCATGCGGTGGAGATGTGAGCCCAACTCACCCTTCCTGCCTATGCAGAAGAGAAGAAAAAGCAATGGCATCATCTAAAAGATTCAGAGGTCCGCTATCTAGCTCATTCCAAACTCCTTCAAATTGCCAAAAGTGTGATTTAGCTACAAATAGATGACAAGGACTCTTAGTGCTGGCTCTTTGACTCCAGAGCAGCTGCTTTAGAATCTTTCACATAACCCTGTGTAGTTATATGCCAGAAATGTATCATTTGAAGAAACTTTCCCAACTGACTTGAATGAAGGCTTGTTTGAAGGGTATTTGAGGAGAAAGGCTCCCAGCAGAGGTCTGGGCTTTGGCCTAGCTGTGTCCCCTGCTGATTGTGAAGTGTGCCATCAGCTGCAGGGCTTTCTGGGCTAAAAATATCATCGAGTCACTTGGACTTGCTCTTTATGGCCTATAAAAGCTGGACCCACTTTCGGGGCAAATTTGGAGACTTCATCTATGGGTGGATGAACCACCTAGGATTTTCCCAGTTGTCGCAGACATGTTTTTTTGAAATATTTTTCTTTAGGATTTTTTCCCTTTTGAGGAGCTGAGGCCTCAGAAACAGAATGCAAACAATGGTTATCTGCTGCTGTGGAATACAACAGGTGGATCTGTTATTGGTCCTCTGTAGATGTTTGGATTTATTGACCAGTCACAGCAGAGCTGGCTCTTCCTCTCTGTCTGAGCCAACTGCCTTTGTTATTCAGTATTTTCAATTCTTAGCTTAGCTAGCTTCTGAGGAAACCTTTCCTTCTATTTCTTTTTAGTATAGTTATAATGTAATATATGTACCATAAAATAATAAATCAAGCCTTCTGAACATGGAGTTAACATTCTCATCTCTCCCTTCACCTGAAAACCCCTGTGACCACTGTCACAGATGGTAACCCTTGAGTGAATGAGGAAGAAATTCATCAAATGGTGAGACCACCAGAGGAGCATTGCTACATTTGGGTAAAACCCGGGTATGTGGTATTGAAAGTCACCTCACAAGTGACCACAGAAGTGGATTCTAGCCAGGAGCTGAAGAACTGAGGATCCTGATTTGACAGAGTTCACCGCAAGGCTGACCACAAAAAGAACCTTTTTGAAAAGCCTCTGGGAAGATGTTCGGAAAGCCTAGAAGGACCAAGAAGTTGGCCAGAGCATGCTGGACACTGTCACAAGGTACTGTTAGCTTTTCCCTTCCTGATGATGCTGCCATTCACAGATTGTGGCTGCACAGATTGTGGGGGACCTCTCCCACAGAGGCAGGCGTTCGTTTTTCCCCCTCAGAGGGGAAACTTTTTCCCCTCTGGCAAAAATGGGATGAAGAGGATGGAATTCTCCTGTTGGAGAGGCATTTCTATGAGTTTTTTTGATGGGCAAAGTTCTTTGGGTTTTTCACGACTGTGCTCTATGCCCTTGATATGTTTGTATGGGAATGCATGGAATCAATTTTCCAAGCCGTTTTGAACTGTGGATTCGGGTACCGCTGCATTTATCCAGTGTTCAGGGCACTCTTCCCGGTTTTGAAACAGAGAGCGGCTGCCTTTCCCTGGATTACCAACTGCAGGAGGCAAGCCCCATTTTCCCCAATCCCCATGGGAGAAGATCCTTTGGGAGAAGCCGATCTGCGGCTTTCCAGCCCCCCTGGCTCATAGCAGGGGGGTGAAGTCTTGCCTGTAGCTGAAGAAGTGTTTTTCCCTGTGTTTTCGGAGCATGCTCAGACGGAGCCGCTTTTGCCCCCGCCCCTGTTGTTCTCAGAGGGGGTTTGAGTGGGCTGAGCCGCCCCTGGAAGCTCTGCAGGCACCACCCTGGCCGGCCTCTTGGACCCTGCCCTGCTCAGACCTGGGGGCGGCATCCGTGCTCGAGGTCCCACCTCCTGAGTTTGCGGGTCTGCCCCAACCCTCCCCACGGGTGCGGGTGCTTCCCCACGTGGCCCCTCCGGCAGCTGTCGCTCCAGTAAAGTCTGTGGGCGCGGCAGCCCCGCCTGCACCTGCAAGCTCAGAAACAGTGCTTCCCACTGCTTCCCGCTGCTGCACCAGTGTTGCTAGGCAACAGCGATCCAGTGCCGCTTCCGCCGCTTCACGCCACTGCACTGGTGTTGCTAGACAACAGTGATTAGGCGCAGCTTCCGCCACCTCCCGTGGCTAAAAGTGTGTTTCTAGGTGACGCACTCAGTGACAATGGCGGTCGCCGCCAGCATGTGTCCGAGGCTGCGCCACTTGCGGATACGCCAAGAGCCAACACTGTGTGGGTCCCCGCAGCTCTGCTCGCGGTGGCCCCACCTTTGCCTGCAGCACCAATGCCGGAGGTTGCAGTTGAGACCAGCGACCCGGTACTGCCACCGCCACTCCTCCCCACGCCATCTGCTGTGACTGCACTCTCTCTGGCCTTGCTGTCCCCACCGGCCGCACCGGGAGTTCTGCCACCTTCAGGGACTCCATCCTCCGTGTCTGCATCAGAGGCTGCCCTGGAACCGGTGTATTGTTCAAGCTCAGACCGTCCCGGGCTGTTTGCCCTTGCGACAGCGGCTTCAGCGGCCGGCCTCTCCTTCCGTGGAGGAGGCATGGCTCAACAGCTGAGTGCGGGTGCAGCCCGGCTGCCTTCTTTAAAGCTCAGTGTTCTTGGCAGGTTGGGGGGTGTTTGGTCGGTTGTTTCCCTTTGGGTGTGCGAATCTCCCTGCCATCCCTCACGCGCCCTAGTGGCAAGGGGGAGGTGAGTCCTGAAAGTTCTGCCTTTGGTCCCCAGCCCAGATGGGGTGGGGGTGGTACTGGGAGGCAGATGGGAGGAACACCTGTTGCATTTGCATTGCAGAGGCAGAGGGAATGGCAGAAAGCCATCATCGCTTGTTTGCTGTGGGGAAAAAACATTCCCAGACCCAAGCTGGAGATTCTTGGGACAGCTTCTGTTCCCCCATTGCCGGTATGCATAGGTGATTTTGGGGGATGGAAGTGTTTGGTCACTTGTTCTGCCATTGCACTGGCAGTGTGGTACCAGGCTGTGACAACACAGAGCCCACCAGGTGGGCCGGGCCTGGGCTGTTTGGTTGGGTTCCCTGGGCCAGGGCCTCTGCCCGGCCAGCTGTTGGGTTTGGGGGCTTTTCTTCCCCCATCAGGACCTGGACCACTGTTCTTTGGTACAGGTCTGGGGTTCCTGATCCTTCCACGTGGGCCAGGGCCCCCTCAGGGCCTCTCAGGCTCCTCTCTGCTGCTGCTTCTTTTTCCGGTAAAAAAAAAAAAAAAGAGTTGAAAGAGCTAGTAGCAGCTCAAAAGCATTGAAGAGCCAAAACTTACAAGTAGTTCAATAAAGGAGTGTGGCCAAGGCATTCAAGAAATTTTCTCAAAATTGTTTGTTAACTGTCAATTGATTCTTGAAAATCATTGAAATCATTGATTATTTTTCTTTAGCAATTTGTTATTTCAGGATTCTGCAAGCCTATTTCAGGACCAAAAGAGACTTTCAGAAATGTCAAAGAGGAACATCTTCAGTCCATGGACTTTCTCCTGAAACTCACCTCTTTGGAGTTGAAGCAATGAATTTCTTTGCATTGTTTTTGCATTTTCTTATATTGTAAGATTGTTTTATTGATATGATAGAATTTTATGTTCTACAAGTCAAGAATTTCCCTGATCATTCCACATCAGCACTTGATTGAGGTTTTTCATTGGCAACAGATAACCCATCAAGTGTTTGTTCTTTCCTCTGCATGGGTACAGCATACGAAATCACAAACAATTTTCTTTTTAATTTAACTAAAATAAAAAGGGTGATATGTCACAGACATCTTTTATGAAAAATCTTTTCCTTAGGATTTTTCCTCCTGAGAAGCTAAGAGGCCTCAGGAACAAAATGTAAACAATGGTTATCTGCTGCTGTGGAATGCGACAGGTGGATCTTTGATTAGCCCATGTAGGTTGTTTCTAATTAATGGCCAATCACAGTGAGCTGGCTCAGACAGAGAGTTCAAGCCACAAGCTTTGGTTATCATTCTTTGCTATTCTATTCCTAGCTAGCCTTCTGATGAAATCCTTTCTTCTATTCTTTTAGTATAGTTTTAATATAATATATATAATAAAATAATAAATCAAGCCTTCTGAAACATGGAGTCAGATCCTTGTCTCTTCCCTCATCCTAAGACCCCTGTGAACATGGTCACAGTGACAGGCTGCCAGGGAGACAGGGTGACCGGAGCTCTGCCACCCCCCCCGTCCCGGGCACAGGCAAACCGGGGGCATTTCCGTGGCACCCCTGCCACGCTTCCCCTCCCCCCTGCCGACCCCCCCTTTGTGACTCTCTCAGCGTGGGGGACTTGGTGGCACTGCAGCACCCTTCTCTGTGCCATCCCTGAGGTGGCATCTGTGCTTTTTCTCACCGCCACCCGCCAATTCATCACCAGTGCCCTAAAACAGGGGGTGGCCCACATCCTATGGTGGGGGAGATGGGACAACAACAGTTTTGGGGCCCCCCTCACCACTTCCACCCCCCAAGGATGCTGTGCGACTCTGCACCCCCCAGTTCCTCCTCCTCCTTCACCTATGCCCCAGGAGGTGATGGCACTGCTCCCACTGGGGACACACCAGTGACACTGAGGGGACACTGTGGGTCACCTCTCCAAGGGACTGTAGGGTCACAGTGGGCTCCTGGAGTCCCCATTATGTGACAGCTGGGGGGACTGGGATGCTGTGGTGACAATTTTGGGAGTGGGTGCTCATTTTGGGGTCTCCAGGGTGGGCTCCAAATCCCCTGTTCTCACCACAAAGTCATCTCTCCAGACCTTGCCTCAGTTTCCCTCTTGCTCTGCAGGGACCATGCAGAGCTGATGTTCTGGAATTGGGTTTATGTTGGGGGATTTTGGGTTGGGGGCTACTGGGATGGGCTGGTGGGACAGTGCGCCAGGGTATGGCCAGGCTGGTGGTCATCTGGGGTGGGGGCTGGCCAGGCTGGTGGTCTGCAGGGCCAGGGGCTGTCCAGACCAGTGTCCAGCTGGGATCCATTGTCCCGTGTTCATCTGGACAAGGGTCCAACCTCTCCTACCCCCATCCATCCCATACTCTCCGGCCAGGGCCACTCCTCACTGCAGAGTGGACAAGATCCTCAGTCAGTGCCCAGATGACCCCAAACCCCGTCCCAGAAACCCCACCAGGCCACCCAAACTGAGCCCCAGTGCCACTGGTGTCCCCTGGAAGCCAGGCCAGCTCTGGAATTCCTGGAAAAGGAGATCCACAGTCCTGGGCTGGGGACTCAAGGGCATCCAGGATAGCGAGCACTGAGTCCATGTGGCATGGGGGGACAGTTAGAAACACAGCTGGGGACATGCCTGGGTGGACGGGGGTGGGGGGTGAAGGGGGTTTAGGGGTGGGAAGAGGGTTGGAGGGCGGGATGCACCCAAAACTTCACCAAGTCAAAGGGGAGGATGCTCAAAACTAGGGGAGGGAAGGATAAAAGAGAGGGAAAGGACCCAAAAAGGGGGAAAAGGACCCCAAATAGGGGAAGAGTGACCCAAAACAGGGGGAGGACCCAAATGACAGGGAAAGGATCCAAAACAGGGAGGAAAAGACACAAAATAGGGAGAAGGGATGCAAAAGACGAGGAAAGGATCCAAAACAGGGAGAAACATCTCAAAGTGGGGGAAGGACACAACATCAGAGGACAAAGGGTGTCATGGGCATGAAGCTCTTCCTGCACTTGCAGGACTGCCCTTAGTGGTGGCTCCGTTGGTGTCTGGTAAGGGTAGACCTCTGCGAGAAGCTCTTGCCACACTCAGAACACTCATAGGGCCTCTCCCCGTTCTGGATGCACCAGTGGCTGATGAGAGCAGCATTCTGCTTGAAGCCCTTCCTGCAGTCAGTGCAGCGGAAGGGCCTCTCATCTGTGTGAAGCTGCTGGTGCAGGAGGAGAAAGTAGCTGGTCCGAAATATCTTCTTGCATTTAACACATTCATAGGGCCTCTCCCAAGTGTGGATCCTCTGGTGGCCAATCAGGTGGGACTTTGACATGAAGCTCTTCCCACACTGCCCACATTTGAAGGACCTCTCCCCAGTGTGGCTTTGCTGGTGGACAATGAGTTCAGACCTCAACCTCAAGTTCTTCCCACACTGCCCACATTTGTAGGGCCATTCCAGCCCTGTGTGGACTTGCATGTGGCAGGTCAGGTGGCTTATCCTTCTGGATAACAGGGGGCCCATTCTGCTCCTGACCCATCTACCAGCCCAGGAGGACAGCTGTCCTGAGGACAAGCCGTCTTCCCACTAAAGACTGAGGCAAAGAAGGTGCTAAGCACCTCTGCCTTCTCCTCATTTGCAGTTACTAAGTTTTTTCCCTCATTCAATAGAGAACAAAGTTTGATCTTACTCTTCTTTTTGCTCTTAATATATTTATAAAAGCATTTTTTATTATCCTTTACAGAAGTTGCCAAATTAAGTTTGAACTGAATTTTGGTCTCCCTAATTTTTTTCCTATGCGCCCTAGCAACCCCCTTAAATATTTTCTGAGACCTCACCCTCCTTCCAATGATGATACATCCTCTTTTTATTCCTAAGTCTCTTCAAAACCTCCTTGCCCATCCTGGCTGGATGTTTGCCTTGTTGACTCATCTTTTGACACACAGGGTTGGTTGGACAGTTGGTTCCTGTGCCCTCAAGATCTCTGTTTTGAAGCACATCCAGCTTTCCTGGACTCCTTTCTTTTCAAGGACTATTTTCCAAGGAACTCTCTGAATAAGTCTCCTAAACAGGCCAAAGTCTTCCCTCGGGAAGCACAATGTGAAAAATCTTATTGATGCTTATCCTGATTTCACCAAATATTGAGAATTCTATAATTTCATGATCACTGTTTCTCAAGCGGCCTCCAACCACCTCATCTCCGTTAAGCCCATCTCTATTCTCAAAGAACAGGTTGAACATGGTCCCTCTCCTGCTGGGCTCATTTCCAGCTGTGACAAAACGTTGTCCTCCCAACACTCTAAAAGCTTGGAGACCGCAGTTGAGTTTTACTGCTCCAGAGGCTTGTTCAGCCTTCAGCTCTTCAGTTCAGGAATTCAGTGTCCCAGGGCTCATTAACATCCTGAGCACCTTAACAAGCTAAGCCTCTAGGAATAATTTGATTTCAGTTTTCAAATAATCTGTGGTTAATTTGACAGATTTCAGAAGTGTATTCAAACTGAATGTATTCTATTTAAAAAGAGAGTGAGAAAAGATTTTTTATGTCCTGTTTAGATTTCTTTTTCCTGTTAATTCAATTATATATGCAATCTTCAATTGACACTGAATCCAAGTACCTCCTCATGCAGTTTGAATAGATGTGGAAATCAAGACCCTTCATGGCTGACAATCAATCAGACTCTGTCCCTACCCCCACCCCACCATTTCCCCTACCCAAGGCCTGGCACTCAGAGCAGCCTTGTGCAAATCTGAGCTCCCTCCAGCCCAGGCTGCACCTGCAGCTTTCAGCTCCTTGGCTCCAACTCCCACCTGCTTTCCTTGGAGAAGGAGCTGCCCGAGACACAGAGGGATGTTCATTTATTGTCAACCAACAAAGCAAAGGGAAGGCACAGCTCCATCAAATGCAAAAGTCATTCTCCCTGGCCTTGCCCTGTCCCTGATCCCAACAGCCTATCCTGTTTACTTCATCCCTGCATTGCCAGGGACTTTCTAGGACAAGGGAGCTCTGCTCTGGATGTGGAGGGAGATGCAAGTGCCACCACTGCATTGGGAACAACAACTCATCAGGTTTGTCCTTTGGGGGTCAGGAACTGGTGAGACTCATAGGCACAGAAAGTTTCTCTTCATGGCCAACAGACCACAGTTGAACAGGACACAATTTAATAACAATCACGCTCTTCCCTGAGCTATGCGCTATGTCTCAGCAGTGTCAGATTAGTCCACCATCCACAAGTGATTTCCATACTAAAATTACTTTCAGACAAACATAGTTCTATGATAGATACAAACACAATTAAGTTCTTGTATCAGGATTCTTGTCCTGGAGTGGGGGCAAAACAGCTCCAACAATTCCTGATTTGCAAAGCTGTCTGTGGTGGATGGAGAAGGGAGGTAAGGCTGCTCTTGGTGTTGAGGAAATGCTGAAAGCAGCACAACTCATTTCATCTCCTCCTGTCCTGGCTGATCTCTCCTCTTTCCCCTTCCACCCATTGGCTTTTGTCTCCCCCCAGCCCCCAGGGAAGAGCCTGGCTCTGTGTTCTCCATCCCCTCCTCGCTGGCACTGCCAGGCTGGGATGAGGAGCCCCTCAGCCTTCCCTGCTCCAGGCTGGACAAGCCCAGCTCCCTCAGCCTCTGCTCACAGCCCAAGGGCTCCAGCCCCACCTTGGAGGCCCTTCCCAGACCCTGCTCCAGCTGCCAGACTTCTTTCCTGCCCTGGGCAACCAAAACCAGGCCACAGTGACCTGGATAATCCCCATCCTTGGTGTCACACAGCCCTGGCCCCTTGTCCCCATGTCAGGCTCTGGGGTGGATCCTGTGGAACATGCTTTGGTGGAGGCTGTGGCTCCAGGTGGGCTGGGGGGATCCTGGGGGACAGGGATCCTTCTGGTCATGAACAGCATTGGACTTGTTGGGAGAAACTGTGAGGGGGAGCTGGGGCGGAGTGACCAACCCAGTGACCTGACACAGCCCTGCTGGGACGTCACACAGCCCCTCTGGGATGTCACAGCCTGCTCTGTGAGGTCACAGCCCATTCTCCAATGTCACCGAGCTGGTCTCTGATGTCACAGTCAACTCTGTGATATCATAGTCTGCTCTGGGATGTCAGACCTCTTCCCTGTGATGTCACATCTGGCTCTGTTATGTCACAGAGGCAGTCTATCTTGTCATAGCTCCTCAATGACTCCACATAACCCACTCTGTGATGTCACACAGCCCACAGCCATCCTCATGTTACCAGAAGATAAATTGTCTACACCAGCTGAGCTGACACGAGGACATTATTCTCCAAAACCCCAGGCCTATGGAAAGCACACAATACTCATTGTGTGAAAAGGGGAACTGGAAGTTCAGCAGCCTCAGTGTCCTGCCAGCTTAGCCAGGCCCAGGGGAACACTGGGGTCCACGAGCACCAGAGACCACCAGAGAGACCGCCAGGACAGAAGAAGGCATGGGTAAAGGGGAGGGGAAATATGTTAGTGATTTTGGGGAAATGATTATCATATGTATGTTTAGTCCAGGACAGTCAATGAATTTGTGAGCAAAATACAGAAAATAAACAGAAACTTTCCTGTACTCAGTACACAGAGCTTTGGGAGGAGCTATCCCCTGTGCATCCCCCTGAATAAAGAATGCTGCTTCTTTATGCTACATTGGTGTTAAGGAGTTTTCTGTTTTACTGAATTTTTGGTAACGCTCCCACTGCCAAGGAAAGCTCTGTCTCCCACTGTTCACAAACAGAGAAGGGCTGGTGGCAGATGTGGGGCTCAGAGGCTGCCTGGGGCACAGTGACCATGAAATAATAAAGTTTTCCATGTTCTGTGAGAGAAGGAGGGGCAGCAACAAAATTTCTGCACTTTAATTAGGAAGGGCAGGTTTGGCCTATTAAGGATGCAGATTTGGGGAATACCAAAGAAGGTACAGATTTTTTTTTTTTTAAAGAAACAGCCCTTAAAAACAAAGGGGTCCAGAAAGGATGGACACATTTCAACAAAGTAATCTTAAGGGGGAAGGAGCAGCCTGTCCCAGTGTGGCAAAAGATGAGCTAGTGAGGAAAATGACTGGCCTGGCTGTCCATGGATCTTTGGTATAAACTTAAAGGGAAAAAAGAGGATGCATCATTTTGAAAAGACGAACAGGCAACTAAAAAGTATTTAAGGATGTTGTTAGGTTATGCAGAAAGAAAAGGAAAGAGGTGAAAGCTCAAGTAGAGTTTAATCTGGCCATTTCTGTGGAAAATAATAGGAAATGTTTCTATAAATAAATTAGTAGCAAAACACCAGATAAAGAGAACCTCTACTCTTTATTTGGATGCAGTGGAGAATAGAGTAACTAAAGAAAAGGCTGAACTGTTTAACATCTTGTCTGTCTCAATGTTCAATATTAGAACAGGTTGTTCTCAGGACAAGTGTTCTCCTGAGCTGGTAGATGGGCACAGGGAGCAGAACAGCCCCCTGGAATCCAGGAGGAAGCAGTTGCTGACCTGCTGAGCCACTCAGATGCCCACAGTTGTATGGGATCAGATGGGATCCATCCCAGGGGCATGAGGGAGCTGGTGGATGAGCTCCCCAAGCTGCTCTCCATCATTTACCATCAGTGCTGGCTCAGCAGGGAGGTTCCGGAGGACTGGAGGTGCCAGTGTGAGCCCATCCCCAAGAGGGGCTGGAAGGAGGAGATTGGGAACTCCAGGCCTGTCAGCCTGACCTGGGTGCCTGGCAAGGTTATGGAACAGATCACCTTGAGTGCCATCCCAGGGCATCCACAGGATGGCCGAGGGATCAGAGACAGCCAACATGGATTTAGGGTAGGCAGGTCCTGCCTGACCAACCTGGTCTCCTTTTATGACCAGGTGACCCGCCTGTGGATGTGGGAAAGGCTGTGGATGTTGTGTGCCTGGAATTCAGCAAAGCCTTTGTCTCTGACAGCATTCCCTGGAAAAGCTGCAGCCCACGGCTTGGGCAGGTTCCCTCCTTGCTGGGAGATTTAGGAGCTGGCTGGAGGCTGGGCCCAGAGAGTGGTGGGGATGGTGCTGCACCCAGCTGATGTCCAGGCACTGGTGGTGTCCCCCAGGGATCTGTGTTGGGCCCAGTCCTGTTTAATATCTCCACTGATGATCTGGGTGACGGGATCAAGTCCACCATTCACAAATTATAGATGGCACCAAGCTGGGTGTGAGTGTGGATTCTGTGGGAGCATAGGAGGGCTTTGCACAGTGACCTGGACAGGTGGATCCAGGGGATGAATCCAATACAAGCAGGTTTAACAAGACCAAGTGCCAGGTCCTGCACTTTGGCCACAACAACCCCTGCAGTGCTACAGGCTGGGGAAAGAGTGGCTGGACAGCAGCCAGGCAGAAAGGGACCTGCAGGGACTGATGGACAGCAGGTTGGACATGAGTGTGCCCAGGTGGGCAAGAAGGCCAATGGCTTCTTGCCTGGATCAGGGATGGTGTGGCCAGCAGGAGCAGAGCTGCTGTGCCAACACTGATCTGCCCCCAGCTCTGCACACAGACATTGCTGCTGCAACTCCAGAGTAGGGAACACAAGGGCATCTCTGGAAAAAAACTTGGCTGGGAGATCCTTTAGTTCCTTTAAAGCCACCAAGAGTGCAGCCCCACATTGACACAGTCTCTGGCCACAGGGAAGGTGGAGAGAAACAAAATGAGAAATGGCAAAAACAATGACGTTTCTTTGTGGACAATATGAAAAACTAAAACAAAGGAAAAAAGAACAAACCACAACCAAAGCAACAAGAAGTATGAAAGATGTCTTTTAGTACAACTGAATGGCAGAAATTGGCCAGCAGTTTAATGTCCCTGAAACCATCCAGTCATCAGTCTCCACACTGCAGCCTTGAGCTCCTGGTTCCTCAGGCTGTAGATGAGGGGGTTCAGGACTGGAGGCACCACCGAGTACAGAACTGAGAGGGCCAGATCCAGGGATGGGGAGGACATGGAGGGGGGCTTCAGGTAGGCAAACACTGTCATGCTGACGAACAGAGAGACCACGGCCAGGTGAGGGAGGCAGGTGGAAAAGGCTTTGTGCCGTCCCTGCTCAGAGGGGATCCTCAGCACAGCCCTGAATATCTGCACATAAGAGAAAACAATGAACACAAAACAACCCAATTCCAAACAGATTGAAAACCCAAGGAGCCCAAATTCCCTGAGGTTTGAGTGTGAACAGGTGAGCTTGAGGATCTGGGGTACCTCACAGAAGAATTGGCCCAGGGCATTGCCATGGCACAGGGGCAGGGAAAATATAGTGGCCGTGTGCATGACAGCAGTGAGAAAGGCACTGGCCCAGGCAGCTGCTGCCATGTGGGCACAAGCTCTGCTGCCCAGGAGGGTCTCGTAGTGCAGAGGTTTGCAGATGGATACGTAGCGGTCGTAGCACATAAAGGTCAGGAGGTAATATTCTGATCCAAGAAAGAAGAAAACCAGAAAGACCTGAGCAACACATCCAGTGTAGAAGATGTTCCTGGTGTCCCAGAGGGAATTGTGCATGGCTTTGGGGACAGTGGTGCAGATGGAGCCCAGGTCAGAGAGGGCCAGGTTGAGCAGGAAGAAGAACATGGGTGTGTGCAGGTGGTGGCCGCAGGCTACGGCGCTGATGATGAGGCCGTTGGCCAGGAGGGCAGCCAGGGAGATGCCCAGCAAGAGGCAGAAGTGCAGGAGCTGCAGCTGCCGTGTGTCTGCCAGTGCCAGCAGGAATAAGTGCCTGATGGAGCTGCTGTTGAACGTTTCCCGTGCCTTTGCTTGGGGATCTGTAAAAAAAGTAATCATGGAATAATTGGGCTTGGAGTGGACTTTAAATATCCCAGCACAGTCTGGGGGCACTTTCCCCCCACTGCCTGCCCAGGGCTCTGCTGCCTGGAGCTGTTCCTGCCAGCAGCTGCTTCCCTGTGCCCAGGCCTGGGCCCTGCCAGTGCTGCCAGAGCCCAGCCCAGCCCTGGAAGCTCAGCTCTGCCCTGCAGACCCCTGCCAGCTCAGGCACTGCCCAGGGGCCGCTCTGGCTCTGCAGGCTCTGATGGCAACATCAGAGCAACCCTGAGGATGCTGGATAAACGAGACTGATGCAGCTTCTAAGGGGCCCTGTGCTGATTTCTGTCACTGCCTCGTTGAGCAACATCTGAGAAAATTTTTTTTTCTCATCCTGGACTGACAGATGAATATCTGTTTGCAATTTCCCATCAAGGCCACCCAGACCAGTAGTTTAAAAAAGCAGGATTTTCCCTTTTATGCAGCTCCTGCCTTGCTCCGCTCCCTGTATAATCTACTTGGAAATGTTCTGCAGTTAAACGCTATGCTGGGAGCAGTCCTGAACAATGCAGCATCCTCACCACACCATGAGAGCCATCCCAAGCCTTAGCAGCTGTCTCCTCCCACCCAGATCTTTTCCCCCAGTGCTGGGAGCAGCTGCCAGGGCTGGCTGAGAGCTGTCCCTGGCAGGCAGCAGAGTCCCTGCCCCAGCACAGCGCCCTGGGTTGCAGAACCCTGCTCTGCAGGACAGCCCTGGGCACCCCTGGCTGCTCTGCACAAGAGACAGTCAAAGAATGTACTCACAGAGTCTGTAGGCATTGGGATGTTCCAGCTTGAGGAGATGGCTCCAGGAGCTGCAGCTGCATTGTCCTGCAGCCAGAGGTTCCTGTGCCAAGGGCTGGCAGTGATTGTGCCCCAGGCACTTCTCAGCACCTTCCCAGCCCTGACTGATTGAAGCTCTCTGTGCCTCTGTGCTGTGCCCAGGGTGGCTGCAGGCAGTGCCCCAGCCCTGCTGGGCTGGCAGAAGATCTGCTCATCAAGAGAAATGTGCTTTCGAAGCTTTGCTTGGTTACCAGGAGCTTCTTCTGTGCCAGGAGCCCAGCCCAGCTCAGCAGCACAGACACAGCACAAGGACTTGAATGAGCCTCACGGGCTTTGTGCTGAGGCCCTGACCATCAGTCCCTGAGAGGGAGCTGAAGAAACCTCTCCCGAACTCCAAGGCAGAATCAAACTCCAAAGTTTCTTGGACTTTTAATGGGTCCCACTGAGGAACAAAACTGAGAAAGTGTCCCTAGGCCCCAGGAAGAGCAGAGAACTGGAGGCAGTGATGACAGATGGGGACAAAGATAATTCAAGCCTTGGTGCCCTGGGGCACAGCAGCATGGTCGGTGCCAGCAAGGGCTGGGAGAAGAAACCTTCTTCTGAGGCACTGGGGCTTTCTGGCACAGCCCCAGCCAGGCTGGGCACTGTCAGCCCCTTGTTCTGCCCTCAGCATCCCCCATTAGCCCACATCCCAGTGGCCTCAAGGATCTGCTGGAAGGAGTCCCTGGGGAGCCTTGCTCAGGAATGGCCCTGGAGGCTCCTTCATGCTCCCTGCAGGGACTGCAGGTGTTTCAAAGGACTTTGGGTTTGGCTTTTGCCTTGGAGTCTCTGAGAGGTCTGTGCAATCATGGCCTCCAATTATCTGCTTTAATTAGTCCCTGGAGAGGCTTTGTGAGTAACAACACTCAGTGGGGCTCATTAATGCCTCAAGGTACTTCAGTTATTTTAAGGTACTTGGTATTTCCCTTTTGATACAGACTCTGTGAAGTGTTTGTGCAGTCATGGCCCCAGTTATCCGCTTTAACGTGTCCCTTGAGAGCTTTGTACTGATATTCAGTGAGGCTCATTAATGCCTTGAGGTACTCAAGGTTTTTAAGGTTTATTGATTTAAGGATAGTTTTAAGTACTTTTAAGAATTTTCCTTCCCACACCGAGTCTCTGAGAAGTTTTTGTGCCATCCTGGCCTCCAATTCTCTCTTTCAAGAAGTCCATGAGGAGCCTGTGTTGGGTATCTTCCCCCTTTCTCTTTTACAACAAAGATGGAACTGAAAGAATTTTGTAAGACTTTCTAAAAGCATCCAAACAAACATGGGACAATCACAATACAACAACAACCACTAAGAGAATTAATAATCCTGTTTTAGCTAGACATCATCCAACCCTTCAGTTCCTTGTATTGGAAGAGTTTTTTGAACTAGTCTTTGTTTTCCTCTTGAAGCTTCTTGAACTCTTCATTCAGTACTTGAATGCTCTTGTGGATTGACTCACTGTGGCTGCAGAGGTTCATGCAACACATGCCCTCAGAGTCTACTCGGCCATGCCCATGTGCCCAGAGTAAAAACTCTATCACTGTTCTGCAAGGTGGCATGTCTGATGGTCTCTATGTCTGAGAGCTGGCCACTCAATGTGTGGGACGTAGCATAGTTTTGCTTACTTAAGAGGCACCCAAGATGGTCTAATTGTCCTAAAGCTTTGGCTGCAGCCACCCAAGGTAGTCCAAATTGAGGGTGCTGCCATCTGATACCTGGATTGGAGCTTGCAATGCCATCTCTTTGATATCATCCAATACTTCTCTGGGGATGCCTTCTGCTTGATCAGCTGGTAGGCTGTGTTGTCTTTCTCCAGCTAGATGGTTGATTGTCAATTCCGCCCTTGCATCATTATTAGCATAGTCTGCTATTAATTCATTAAGTAAACACTTCCATCCCCCTTCCCCCAGGGTGTATTCTGTAGGTGATAACAAAATGGTCATAATATATTTTAAATCAGGGAGTTAGGGCATGTGCTGTAAACATGGCTGTCATTAGCCCAATAAAACAAGATAAGTCCTTCCTATGCTCTTTAGCTGCTTGTGAAGATCCTTGATTTGCCCATAAACCAGTGGCTGAGACCTGGGATTCTGCCCCATCCCTTCATAACATATGGGTGCAACGAGGAGTTTCCTAACTATTTCCCAGTCTCCTTCCTTAATTAGATGGTGGACTTCTAGGGTGGAGTTGTGGAGGCATGGCCCAGGGTGAAGGTGGAATAATTGGCAGTGGGGGCATGACCCACAGTCGAGGCGGTAAAGTCTAGAGGTTCGTTCTGGGTGGAAGAGAATGTTGTGACAGCAGGAAGTGGAGGAGCCAAGATGGCAGGAGGGTGGTCAGGCCACATTCAGGCTCCTTCCATCTCGAGTCTCCAGGTCACAGTGCTCCAAGAGGGTGTGTTCATCACCATCTTGGAGCATCGTGGAAGGTCCAAGAAATGCATTTTTGAGAGGAGGTCCTGAGTTAGGAGTTACCAATGGATTGAATTTTTCACACACCGCTTGCTGGTGAAGGGTCTCAAGAATGGTGTGGGAGATGGGGAGTATGTGGGGTGCAATGGGGTCCCTTTAGATTGAAAGGTTGTACAATTTAACTCCCACTGAGTCCCAAAATTTGGTAATATAGATTTTTTCAGCAGGGGCATCTGGAAAAATTTTAATGATCCACCTCACAATTGATTTTAATTTGCTCTTTGTAAATATTTTGTATGATCAGTGAGAATTAACAAAGCATCCATATATGCTCCTTTCTACTTTGGACATCTGGCTGCCCATTTTTCTTTTTATCCACCTTAGGGGGAACAGCCACTGAACACTCCAATTTAATAATGGGATGTGGGCTCATACTATAAAAACACAGCGGCAAAATGGGCAATAAATGTCTTGCATTTCCACAAACCCACCTGCAATCCTTCGCCGGTGAAGCCATCATTGTCCCTGCAGATCCTGGCCAAGGTCCCTTGAAGCAATGATGAATCTGCCAGGCTGGCACAATCCAAAATCACAGGGGACACTGGCCTACCCACCAGTTAACCCCAGCTGACATGATTCAATGTCAGGGTCCCTGTTTGGGTGCCAAAAGTCACAATGAGGGTGACTGTGACAAACCTTTCTGGTTCCCCAACTTCAGGGCAATGGTGGTGAAAATGAAAAGGACCAGATGCTGGGGAAGATGAAACAGGAAAGCCTTATAAATATGATCACCTGGCAAAAGATTTTGAAAATATGGAAACTATAAGTGAGATTGAAATGAAAGCAAGCTTTGAGACACCAAGCCTTAGTTACTGAACAAATGGAAAACAATGGTATGGCTTGCTGAAAGTAATCTTCTTTTGATGAAACAATACCCTCTGCTTGCAGACAGGTCCAAGGGTCAGAGTAGACCCTACTAGCTTGGCAGAGGGGGTCCAAAGAGTAGTTTTTAGGATTTAAAATGTAACACAGTATGGTAATGTAATGATTCTTATAGGCTCTATGTAAATGCTTAAAGATTTGTATCTTGTACTAGATTGGTTAGTGAAAATTAGAATATGCAGCACAAAAGAAGATTTATTGTATTGTAATGGGAACTCCCCTCCTCTTTTGGGTATCCATTTTGGGCACCTCTTTCAAGCCCCTCTTATGGGCCTGCTCCGAGCTGTGGCTGGCAGCTCCAAACAAGGCCCCTGCACTCACACCCATTGCAATAAACCACAAGTTCCAAGACCTGACTTCAGAGATCTCTCGCCTCTGTCTGTCCAACTGTCCTACACCCCAATGCTTCTACAAGCAGGATCAATGGAGTTGCCCAAAAAAACCTTTAATAACAGGGTGAAAAACAATAAACATGGAGAAGTCAAGCACAGTACAAGGGGTGAGATCCAAAGATCTGAGATAAAGGCGAAGCAACAATATATACACTTGGGGGTAGAACACTCTAGAACAAAAATCATAGACGGGAAACAAGTAACCAATAGGGGAGGTGAACTTTGACATCTTAGCATAACAAC
Source organism: Melospiza georgiana (assembly GCF_028018845.1). Lineage (NCBI taxonomy): Eukaryota > Metazoa > Chordata > Aves > Passeriformes > Passerellidae > Melospiza > Melospiza georgiana. The sequence goes on along the minus strand of NW_026652218.1, from coordinate 100,753 downwards.
ACTAAAGGCATATGAGGGAACACTCAAATTCACCCTATGTTAAACGAATGATTCCCAGTTTTAAACTTGCGCCCAGGTCTTCCGTGGTAAAAATTGTCTGACTCTGAGTTACAGCTGGGCTAACTCCCACACCGCTGCTTTGCTCTGGTCCCTTGGCACCATGTGGCCCAACAGAGCCACAGTGATGTCCTTGGTTCCACGAGGCCCCATAGTGTCACAATGGTCCCTTGGATCCATGGTGCTCTGCAGTGTCACAATGGCCCCTTCATTTCACAAGGCTCCCAAATGTCACGTTGGTCTCCATAGGAAGGATACCATGGAGCCCCCATGTTTCAGGAGCTGATGAACAGCAATCACCAGAGGTCAAGGCAAGCCTGATCTGTCTGTCCTGGCAGGTTTGCTTGGAGCAACCCTTGGATATTCGGAATTATGAAAGTGGAGTCCTAATTTCAGACATTTTTGGCAGGAGAAGGATGATTTTTTTCTATATAAAGCAAAGCACAGAGTCTTTTCCAGTTGACAGTGGAGCCCTGGAAAAAGTTAAAGATAGAATCTAAAATGTTAGGCTTTGTGTTTTCCCAGATCAACTGCACCTGCGTAAGCAGTATGATAAATTACAGAACTGTTAGATGGGATGATTGTTTAGTAATTAAATATAAATATTATATAAACATAAGAAGAATAATGAGAAACTATGTTGGAAATTCAGAGGGGGGCTGAGCTTAGCTGAAATCTATGTATACAATAGAACAATATAAGTTTAACAATTAACATGAAAGTTATATAACGATAGAGTATAAAACATGATCATTTTGGATGTACGGTCGGAATCAGATTTGGGTAATACCCCGATTCCCAGAGCTCTTAAATAAAAAGCACCGCATATAATCCCTACGTGATTATGTGTTTTTGAACGCTAACACAGGGCTTGGTACATAGGTGAGTTCTGGCACTCAGGAGTTAAAGATCAGCCAGACCTGTCTGTCCTGGCAGCTTTTGTCCAGCAGCAATCCTTGGATACACAGAAATTTGGAAGTGGAATCCAAATTTTGGCCATGGATACCTGGAAAAAATGGACAGTTCTTTTCCATACAAAGGAAAGCCCAGAGCCTCAGTGTTTCAGGGGCAGATGGGAGTGGCCTTCCACATTCCAAGGTCAGCCAGACTGTTCAGGTGACCCCTGGGAGATCAAGGCAGCCATATCTGTTTCATGTTCCCTTGCCTCCGCATGGCCCTGCAGTGTCACAATGGCTCCTTGCTTCCATGAGGCCTTGCAGTTCCACAATGGTTCTCTGCTTCCATGATGCCCTCAGGTGTCATAATGGCCCCTTGATTACAAAAGTCCTTAAGCATCTTAATGGTCTCCAGGTTTCCACAAGGACCCACAGTGCCATAATGGGCTTTGAGTTCCATGAAGTCCCGCGGTGTCCAATGGTCCCTTGGTTCCATTGGGGCCAGTAGTGCAACAATTCCCTTGGTTCCACAAGTTTCCATAGTGTTACAATGGCCCCTTCCTTCCATGAGGCCCTGCAGGGTCACAATGTTCCTTTGGTTCCATGAGGCCCCACAGTGTCACAATGGTCTCTGTGATTCTATGGGGCCTTGCAATGTCACAGTGCTCTCCATGGATCCACGGTGCCCTGCAGGATCACAATGGCCCTTTGGCTCCACAAGGCCCTGAAATGCAGCAATGGCCTCTTGGTTCCACAAAGCCCCGCTGCTTCACACTGGCCCCTTGGGACCGTGCGGCCCAACTGGGCCACACGTTCTTGGTTCAGAGAGAACAGAAAGATGTTCTTAGTTCCACCAGGCCCCACAGTGTTACAGTGGCCCCTTGGATCCATGGTATCCTGCAGGCTCTCACTGTTCCCCTTGGTTCCACAAGTTCCTACAGTGGAACAAGTTCCACAAGAGCCTGCAGTGTCACCATGGCCTATTGGTTCCACAATGCTCTGCATTTTCACAATGGTCTCCATAGGAAGGAAACAAGTGAGCCCCAGTGGTGCAGGATCAGGTGAGAGGCAGACACCAGAGGCCAAGTCTAGCCAGACTTGACTGTATGGGCAGATTTTGTCTGGGAGTCACCCTTGGATATAGAGAATTTTAGACACAGAATCCCAATTTTGGCCATGGGCACCTAGACAAGAAAGACAGTTCTTTTCCATAGGAATAAAAGCACAGAGCCCCAGTGCTTCATGGTCAGATGGGAAGTAACCCTTCACATGTGAAATTCAGTGGGACCTGTCAGACAGACCCCAGGAGTCCAAACCAGGCAGACTTGCTCCATGTTCCCCTTACTTCATTGATGCCCACACTGTCACAGTGTAATCCTTGATTCTATGAGGTCTTGCAATGTCACAATGGCTTCTTGGTTTCATGAGACCCAACAGAGTCACAGGGGTCCCTGGGCTCCAAGCAGCCCTGCTGTGTCACAATGGCTCCTTGTTTCTATGGGCCCCACTGTTTGATCATTGACCCTTGCTTCTATAGAGGCCCCTGAGTTCCAGAATGGTCTCCTTGATTCCAGGAGGTTCTGTAGTCTCACCATAGTTTCCTTGGATCTCCATTGTGACAACTGACCCATGGTTCCATGAGGTTCCGTAGTGTCACCATGGTCGCTGTCAGAGGCTAGATGAGATCAATGTCCCGAGACACCTTGGGATGCTCGGAATGCCCGTGTGGGGACAGGGCTGGGTCAGGCCTTGGTTTGTGGTGGATCAGAGCCCCGCCCCCAGCAGTGGCCTGGCAGAGCCGTCAATCACATAGCAAATGCTGTGCTAACCCCACTCTGATTGGCTGAGCTGTCAATCAATCACACACTAGCAGCTGGTGCTACCCTGGGTCTGACTGGACAAGCAACTGGCAGTCCCACCCCAGGGGTGGGCCCATGAAGGCCCAGGGAGTTAAAAGCCAGAGCATGAGGCCAGCCCATGGCCTGGATCCTGTCTTCTCTTGGGGTTTCTGTGTTCGCGATGCTGGAACCCAAGTAGCTGGTACGTATGTGTGTGTTGTTCTATAGATCTTCTGTCTTTCTGTTGTTCTCTATTTTTTTTCCTTCTAATCCTACTTACCTGGAACATTTTTGGTAACTTCACATGTTAAGGGTTAAAGGTTTTTAGGTTAAATGTGTGGGAATCCAGGGCACAGGGAATATTTCTCTGTCTGCTCTGAGGCATCCTGACCCCCAGAGAAACACTGCCTTTAACCTTCCCCCATGGAGAGTACTTCCAGGACTTTGAGACAGATTAGAGTTTACCAAAGTCTGAAATAGATTAGAGGGTAGTATAGTATGTCACTTGGGTGCGAAATTTAGGTTTTGGGACTTTTAATATGATGTAGATAGGAAGCAAGTTGGAGGAATTTGGATGTAGTCCCTGTCTTCTTCTTCTTCATCATCTACTCCATTTTCTTCAGTGTTGGTGACACAGGGTGGTTGATCAAGGAAAGCAGAGTGTAGAGGTTATGTGGACAGTCAAGGGATTAATTATGTGTACATAAGTAGAAATAATGTATGTTTAAAGATTTAATTGGTTGAGAAAACTTTAAAAGACATTGAAACTGTACATTTTAGAGCCATTTTAAGGTATTTGTCCTATGTGCTGAGCCTGGTGTGCACAGCATGCAAAACTTTAGAGAAGTTAACATTAAACAAGAAGCTGAAGACCAAAAAAGTCTGTTGCAGCTCTTTTTACCTGGCACAGAACTGCTACAGGAGGGTTTCTCACATCCAGAGAGCCCAGGATGAAACAAACATCAATAAATGGCACCTTGACAATATTTATTATAGGATGTTTTTTCCATAAAGTTGTTTAATGAAGAGTGTTGTCTTATTAATAGCCAATCATGTGAAATGTGTTGATTAAATGAACAATGAGGTCCACCTCTAGCAAACTGAGGTATAAAAGAGAAGGATTGAAAAAAGGGTGGCTTTTAGACCTTAGACTTGTGATCTGAGTCTGTGTTATCTCTGATTGAATGGTGATATTTTGGGATCTGTGGGGTCTATTGGGGCTCCCTTCTAAAGCTCGAGACCCATCAGGAGCTTCTCTAATAAACTTTGCCTGAAGCTCCCACTGTGCCCATGAGAGGAACCCCTGTGAGTTTCTGGGACATCCCGGATCTTTGGCAGCCTGGGGACTCCTGGGATGTCACCGTGGAGCCCCCGTGAGTGGCTCTGACAGATCGGTGCCTTTGCAGCCTAAGGTCCCCTGAGATGACACCATGGAATGGCTGTGACTGCCTCTGAGCACACGACTCTTTGCCATGCCCAGAAAGCCCTGGGAGGTGTCCATGGAGCCCCTGTCTGTGCCTCTGATATTCCAGCTCTGGAACAGCCTGGAGACTCTTGGAAAGTCCCCATGGAACCCCTCTGAGGGCCTGTGACAAATATGATCCTTAGCAGGCAACCATCACCAGCCCCCTGTTGCTATGGTCAGTTTCCATGGCAACCATCACCAGCTCCCTGTTGCTATGCTCAGTCAATTGGCAGCTCCATGGAGACCCCATGCCAGGGGTGGTTGCCATGGACACCAGCTCAGGCCCACAGCCAGAGCCCGTTGCCATGGTAACCATTGGCAGCCCTATCCCCAGGCTCATGGGATCCCAGAACCACAGAATTGGCTGAGCTGGGAGGCACCCATCAGGATCCTCCAGTCCAACTGCTGGCCCTGCACAGGACACTCCAACAATGCCAGCCTGGGCCTGGCAGCGCTGTCCAAACACTGCTGGAGCTCAGAGAGCCATGGAGCGGGGACCCTTCCCTGGGGAGCCTTGGCAGGGCCCCAGCAGCCTCTGGGAAAAAACCTTTTCCTGACATCCAACCTGAGCCTGCCCTGACTCAGCTGCAGCCGTTCCCTTCACTCCTGTCCCTGGGCACCAGAGGGAAGAGATTCCCACAGCCCCAGCCAGGAACCCACTCCCAAGGCTGTTGCCATGGCCACCAGGGCTGGGACCAGCTGGGATGCTCGGTTTCCACGGGCCGGGTTTCAGGAATGGGATTCCCCATATTCCTGCTCCGGCTAAAACCACGCTGCCACTTGCTGCTCTCCTGCCTCCCATGGAAAGTACAAAATGCAAAGATCCCAGGCTGGGATAAGAACAATTTATTGGGAACAGCAATGAGATAAGGAACAAATGGAACAGAAACAATATTGACATCAGAAGGGATAAATAAAACTGTTTACAGGAAAAACTAAAACAGAACTCACTGGGTCTTCCTGGCCACAATTTCCCCTTCCTGGAAAGGACACCCTTCTTCTCAGAGAGAGAGAGAGTCCCTTTCCTGCCCCTGGCAATGATCTGAGGTGGGAGTGAATGTAATGACACGTCCATGGCCAGACCCTCATGTTTTTCAATGCCACATCATGTCACTGGGAGGGGCAGGACAAGGGACAGGGGTCTTCCCCACATAGATCACAGGGAAAAATGGATCACCAGAGGTCTTCAGGACATGGATCCTCTAATGATGGATGAAGTTGGGGCAGTGCACAAAAATCTTCCTGCACTTGGCACACCAGCAGGCCTTCCCTTACTGGTACCTCCATTGGTGACTGGTCAAGGCAGAGCTCTGGGTAACACTCTTCACACACTGGGGACACTCGTATGGCCGCTGCCCAGTGTGGATGAGCTGGTGGGTGACGAGGTTGGAGTTGTGCTTGAAGCCCTTCCTGCATTCAGGGCAGTGGAAGGGCCTCTCCCCAGTATGAATCTGCTGGGGGCAAAGATCGGACCTGATCCAAAACCTCTTCTGACACTCAGGACACTCATAAGGCTTCTCCCCAGTGTGTATACGTTGGTGGGTGAGGAGGTGGGAGCTGCAGCTGAAGCCCTTCCCACATTCCCCACACTTGTAGGGCCATTCCCCAGTGTGGATCATCTAGTGGCTGATCAGGGTGCCGCTCTGCCTGAAGCTCTTCCCACACTCCAAGCACTTGTAGGGCTTCTCCCCATGATGAAGCTGCTCATGGAGCACCAGCTCTGAGCTCTGGCTGAAGCTCTGTCCACCTTCCTGGCACAGAGTGGGTCTTTCCTCCTCAAAGTGCCCTGGGCTAGGTTTGGAGGCCCTCCTCCTGTGGGATCTCTGGGGATTTTCCTCCGTAGTGGAATTCTGCACTGTGGAGTCACTCAAAATGGCCTCTTCCACAAGGTTTTTCCATGGAGATTTTTCCTCCCTGGTCTCCATCCTCAGCTCCTTGTCTGGGGGAGGAAGGACAAGGAGAGGATGGGATTTGCCTCCATGCCAGAGGGAAGGGGAAGAAGATTCCCCCAGTGCCTCCCTGGCAGGATGGGATTGGCAACAGGGCTGTCCTGCAGCCACGGGCTGTGCTGGATTTGGAGATGAAGCAGGAGAGAGGGGGAAAGGGGCACTGACTTCGTCCTCACCTGCCTGGGTGTCTTGAGGCATCTTCCTTTTCCTCGCAGCCTCTTCCATCTGATCAAGGTTTGGGAATGGAAAATCCTGTTTTGGGAGAAAAACAAGGGATGAGAACATTGATTTTTATACTGGTTTGAAGGCAAACCTGGGGGAGAGTCTAAACCAGAATTACAATTTAAAAAGAAAATGAAGATCAAGGCAATGATACAGAAATGCTGCCTTAAACTGACAGAGTAAGAATATAACCTGACACCCTGCTGGTTGGGGTGGTGGCAGCAGTCCCATTAAATGGTGGCTGCTGTCCTTTTGGAGTTATGAACTTGATTCTATTGAAGCAGTGATCCTGTAGAAGGATCTGGTCTTCCTCTGAAGGTCCAGTGGTGGTTATGGAGCTCTTGTCCTCTGGGAATCCAGTCGGCAAGCTGCTCCTAGGGTTGCAAGCCTCAGCTTATATCCAGGTAGGAATGCTTGGCTCCTCCCCATGGGCGGGACATCCCACAATGGGATGATGGAATTTTATCAGTCCTGCAGTGACACTCAATGGCCCGTTAGCAGAAGATTTCTCCCCTGGAGGGCGTTATCAGGGGTGAATCATGGAAGGGTTAAAGAACACTGCCCCACCTGTTCATAGCAGTTGATGAAGATGGGGATTGAAAACATGCATTTGGTTACATCTTGCATGGCAACCTGAAACAGTGGGGTAATTTCTGCTCAGGGGGTGAACACCATCCCCCTTACCCAAAGTGGCTCAGGTGTAAAACCCCCACCCTGGGAAGGCCACACACACAGAGGACAATATCACACTTGTCCTGCTCCAGGGGATGTCTCTGTCCCTGTCTCTCCCTTGCCTGCCCCCCTTTTCTCTTTCACAGACTGGGGGGCTTTGCCAAATGTCAGAATAATTTGTCTCTTTGTCTCTGTCACCTTTGTGAACACCTACACAGAGCTTTACCTTCCTTTCATTATCTGAATTCAGCCAAATTTCCACATTTCTTTTCTCAGAATTTGCCAGCAGCTGAGCTGGAGCTGTGCAGGACTAATGGAACTTGGAATTGCCACATATTTCTTTCCTTTGTCAGTTTATTAAAATTTGGGGGTTTTTTGCATTTCCAGAAAAATGTCCTGTGGGAAGAGCAAATTCAAGGCATTTTTTAAGGGTTAAATTTGATTTCTGACCAGAAACAACTTTAAATTGTCCAGTGCCCAGAGGATGCTCAAGGGGTCTCTGAGCCTCTCACACAGGGAGATGCTTGGAAGGGGCGGGAGGGAGGGAATTTTCCCTGTCCCTGTCACCCCAGGTCATTCCCCAGGCATTTGTCCCTGTCCTTGCCACCCCAGGCCATTCCCCAGGGGATCTCTGTTATTCTCACCCCAGGGAATATGCCTAGGGGGTCTCCCTCCCTCTCACCCCTGTTCCAGGGGGTGCTCAGGGCAGTCTCTGTCCCTCTCAGCCCAGGGGATGCTCAGGGGTCCCTGTCCCCTCACCCTGGGGGATGCTCAAGGGGTCTCCATCCCTCTGGCCTCAGGCAATGCCTGTGCAGGGCTGGGGACCAGAGGCTCTGTGTCCCTCTCACTGCTGAGGGTGCTCGGGGCTGAGGGGGCTCTCCGACTTTCTCACACCTGGGGTGGCCGAGGGGGTCTCTGTCCCTCTCAGCCCTGCTGTGACCCCACCCAAACATCTTCAGGGTCAGAGGGAAAGAGACACCCCCAAACCCCCAGAAGGGCTGAACCTGGGATTTGGTTTGGGGCTGAGGATTTAGGAAGGGGCTGGAACTGAGGCTGTGTTGGAGTTGGGGCTGAGATTTGGATTAGAGCTTGGATTGGGGTTAAGGCTAGACATGGGATTGGCTTTAGGGCTCAGACTGGGATTGTGTCTGGGGCTAGACGAGTCTGGGACGGGGCTGAGAATAAATACAGAACTGTGAGTGTGTCTAAACATGGTTTGAGATTGAGACCAGGATCAGGGTCAGGTTTGGGACTGAGCTCACCCAAAGCGGGACAGGGGGGATGTCATGGTGGAATGGTTTGGGGAAAATTCTGGTTTGGGGGAAAAACGGTGTGAATGCCTTGTGTTGGGGATTCCTCTTGCCCAAATCAATTTCTAAAAGTCACCTGATGTCTAAAAATCAAGAATGAATAAAAAAAAGACGCCAGGAGCTTCCCATTTGCAGTCTCATCCCTCTCAGGTTCTGGTGGTCCCCCATCTCAGGGCTGGTGGGGATCCCAGGGGTCCTGGGTAATGAGCTTTAATTGGTCTTATCCTAGGCAAGCTATTACAGCTCCAGAGCTCAGCTCCAAGGGGACCGAGTGCCAGAGGCCAGCTCACTCAGACCAAGGCCACGGGTTAGCCCCTAGCAAGCAGGGGGATATTCAGCTCTCATAGTGATTAGCCAGCTCTTATGATTTCAGCTTTGCTTGCTAGTTAGCTTGCCCTTGGCTTGAGGCTCCAGCAGACGGCAGAAAGAGGAGAAGGAGAAGACACCGGATGTTCCACGAGTATGGCTTTATTGGAGGGGTTCGTGAAGGGTGTCAGCTCTTCTTCTTCCGAGTTAGTAGGGGTACAGTATGCTACTTTTATACCCTTGGCCCGGTTCCAATCTTGACCAATGGCAAAAGGTTAGAGGGACCATAAGTGGGCAATAGTAGGGTTAATAAGATACTGCCTTACATGGTTATAGGGATAGATTATAGGGCGGATGTCCCTGGAGTCAGGAAGCTTCTGTGCTGCTGTATCAGCATTTCTATTATTTAGATTCTCCACGGGGCCCTGGCTAAACTTGTAGGTTTCACTACACTGGGGATCCCTCCTCTCCAGGGTACTGCTTATGGATTCTGGGAGGTTTTGTTGTCCCAGGGTTCCCCTCTCCAGCCTCCCCTCAATCCAGCCAGTTGGGGTTCCCCCTTCTTTCCACTACTCTGTACTGGTTTAGGGCAAATTTGTTTGAAAACCTCCACAAGGAGTTACCTCTAGAAAGCAGATTCCAGTAGCCCAACCCCCAGCCAGTTTGAGAAAATATTTCCTTGGGGAAAATTTCAAAAACCCTGTTTATTTTACAGGCAAAGCATTCACCAGCCAAGCAAATGAACAATATTAAGCAATAAGACCTCGTGCAACTCAAAAAGAGATGAAAAACTCAGAAAGTCCTTCTGTAGGCGGTAGCTCAGCTCACTCAGTTTCTTATCAGTCTCTTACCAGTCCCTCCAGTGCTGGAAATGCCGTGGCCCAGGCTTGGCCAGGTGGGCCACAGGTGCGAGGTGCCGGTGGTGTTCTGGGTGTTCAGTCCAGAGCAGATTTAAACAGCTCCAAAGAAAAAGAAAAATCACAGTCCAGGGAACTTCTCTGCCTCAGCAAGCTATAAACTAACTAAAAGCAAAGGAGAGCTCCATCCCGCTGTCTGTCTGTTCATCCTGTCCGTCCAGGAGCCGAAATGTGGAGGAGTGAGTGCAGTGTATGAAAACAAACTGCAGATTCTTCCTCTTCCCCTTTGCTTTCAGAACCAGCCTTAAAGGTGCAGAACTCATTTCTGGGCTAAACATACTGATGGGGGTACGAGCATCATGAAGTCACTCCAGGACACGCCCCTGTCAGGGTCAGGGGGTCCCGTCCCCACCTCATCTCTGGGCTGCCAGGGGTCCCCCAGCTGAGGTATCGCCCCTTCCACTCTCCCTGCGCCAAGGGTCCCCCCGTTCCACAGTCCTGGCTCTCACGAGGATCCCCAAAACCAATGTCCCACCCCATCAGTACCGGGCCATCCCCACGTGGACTCCCGTGGACCCTCTGAGGGGCGATCGAGGCTCCTCTCCCCACAAAATAGCTCCTCTTAGGGAGCCTGGAGATATCGGGGGCTCAAGTCCGGGATCTGCTGGCTCCGAACACTCCAAAAAATCCTCCCGGAGACCCCCTGACTGGAGTTATTTGGGAATGTAGCTACTTGAGCTGAGCTTCTTGCAGGACGTACAGGAGCCTTGTGTTCCTCAACATGGGGTGAATGAACCTTGTCAGTCTCACTGGTAACATTTGCTCCCTTTCCTCCAGTGATTTTAACAAACTTTTCAAGGAAGGAAAACAAAATATTTTCTCTATACTCTGGACCCACAACAGCCATTTTCCTCATCAGTTCTCCCATAAGTTCCCCAGGAGGAAGGAGGGACTGCATCAAAGTTTCCAAGAATTCTTCCAGAAAGAAACACAACCTTCTCAGTGGAGGGAACCATGAAGCAATCAAAGGCACTTGGAGTTGGAGAACAGTGCCCTGAACTCACTGTGCCAAAATAATGTTGCAATATGATTAAGAAAATTGTTGGAGAGATGCCTCTGCCCCAATTAAGGTGCAAACGAGACCAAATCCAAAGTGGATTTTATTGAACAATAAATGTGAGGTAGAGAGAAAGATGGAAAGAAAGAGAAAAGGGGGCACAGCAAGGGAGTGACAGGGACAGAGATGTCCCCTGGAGCAGGGCAAGTGTGACATTGTCCCCTGTGTGTGTGGCCTTCCCGTGGTAGGAGTTTTACACCTGAGCCAGTTTGCGTAAGGGGGGTGGTGTTCACCCCCTGAGCAGGAATTACCCCACTGTTTCAGGTTGCAATGTAAGATGTAACCAAATGCATGTTTTCAATCCCCATCTTCATCAACTGCTATAAACAGGCAAGGCAGTGTTCTTTAACCCTTCCATGATTCACCCCTGATAATGTCCTCCAGGGGAGAAATCTTCTGTGAATAGGCCATTGTGTGTCACTTCAGGACTGATAAAATTCCATCATCCCATTGTGGGATGTCCCGCCCATGGGGAGGAGCCAAGCATTCCTACCTGGATATAAGCTGAGGCTTTCAACACCAGGAGCAGCTTGCCGACTGGATTCCCAGAGGACAAGAGGTTCATAACCAGCACTGGACCTCCAGAGGAAGACCAGACCCTTCTATAGGATCACTGCTCTGACAGAATCATGTTTATCACTCCAACAGAACTGCAGCCACCATTTAATGGGACTGCTGCCAACACCCTGAGCAAGAGGGTGTCAGCTTATGTCCTGACTCTGCCGTTTAAGGCAGCGTTTCTTTATCATTGCCTTCATCTAAATTTTCTTATGAAATTGTTATTCTGGCTTAGACTCTCCCCCAGGTTTGCCTTCAAACCAGTACAAAAGACAATGTACTCACCGCTTGTCTTCTTCCCAAACCAGTATTTCCCATTCCCAAATCTTGATTGGATTGAGGAGGAGGCTGTGAAGAAGAGAAAGGAGCCCTGGGATACCCGAGCAGGTGAGGAGGAAGTCAGTGCCCCTTTTCCTTTCTCTCCTGCTCCACCTCCTAGCCCAGCATGGCCTCTGGCTGCAGGACAGCCCTGCTGGCAACCTTGTCCTGCCGGAGATGCATGGGGGGGATCTCCTTCCTCTTCCCTCTGGCATGGAGGCAAATCCCATTGTGTCCTTGTCCTTCCTTCCCCAGAAAAGAAGCTGACAATGGAGACAAGGGAGGAAAAATCTCCATGGCAGAATGCCGTGGAAGAGGCCATTTTGAGCAACTCTAGTGCACAGGAATCCAATGGGGAGGAAAGGTCCCAGAGATCCCACAGGAGGAGGGCTAGCTCTAAACCCAGCCCAGATTGCTCTGAGGAAGAAAGACCCACTCTGAGCCAGGAAAGTGGACAGAGCTTTTTCCAGAGTACGGAACAGGTGATGCATGAGCAGCTTCATGATGGGGAGAAGCCCTACAAGTGCTTGGAGTGTGGGAAGAGCTAAGACCGAGCACCACCCTGATCAGGCACCAGATGATACACAATGGGGTATGGTGCTACAAGTGTGGGGAGTGTGGGAAGGGCTTCAGCTTTAACTCCCAGTTCATCACCCACCAACACATCGACATTGGGGAGAGGCCCTACGAGTGTCCCAAATGTCAGAAGTGGTTTCAGACCAGTTCAAATTACCTCTGCCACCAGCAGATTCACACCAAGGAGAGGCCCTTCTGCTTCCCTGAGTATGGGAAGGGCTTTAAGCGCAACTCCCACCTCATCATCCACCAACGCATCCACACCGGGGAGAAGCCCTATGAGTGCCCCAACCATGGGAAGAGGTTCCAGACCAGCACAAATCTCCTCCTGCATGAGCAGAGTCACACCGAGGAGAGGCCCTTCTGCTGCCCTGACTGCTGGAAGGGCTTCAAGAAAAAATCCACAATTATTACCCACTGGCATATCCACACTAGGGAGAGGCCCTACGAGTTCTCCACATCATGGGAAGAGCTTCTCCATGAGTTTGGACTTGACCAGACACCAATGGAGTCAGCAGTAAGGGAAGTTCTGCGAGTGCCCCAGCTGCAGGAAGAGCTTCATGCCCAGCCGCAGCTTCTTTCACCATTGGAGGTCCCACATCAGGAAGAGCCCTGGGGATCCATTTTCCCTGTGATCCATGCTGGGAAGATAACTGTCCCTTTTCCTGCCCCTCCCAATGACATGTGGCATTGAAAAACATGAGGCTCTGGCCATGGACGTGTCATTACATTCACTCCCACCTCAGGTCACTGCCAGGGGCAGGAAAGGGACTTTCTCTCTCTCTCTCTCTCTCTCTCCCTGAGGAGAAGGGTGTCCTTTCCAGGAAGTGGAAATTGTGGCCAGACCCAGTGAGTTGTGTTTTAGTTTTCCCTGTAAACAGTTTTATTTATTCCTTCTGTTATCAATATTGTTTCTATTCTTGTTAGTTCCTGATCTCATTGCTGTTCCCAATAAATTGTTTTTATCCCAGCCTGGAATCTTTGCCTTTTGTGCTTTCCATGGGAGGCGGGAGGGCAGTGAGGGCAGCGCAGTTTAAGTGGGAGGAGGAAATTGGGAAATCCCATTCCGGAACCCCGGCCTATTGGAATCAGAATCCCAATATTACCAGTTAGATTGTGCCTGGGCCAGTCTGACCCTTGCTGCTGGGCCAAAGGCAGCAACTGCGGTATATCACCCCAGAGATACCTTGGCTTGCTGGAGATTGCAACTGAGCACTGAACAAGTTCAGGCTTGTTAGGAACTCCGTTTACCTCAGGAGGAACGGCTTCAGGCAATGGTGAAGAGAAAAAGGGATGGATTCTGCTGGAGGGTTATATCCAGAGGTTTATTGCATGGTTACAGAGGTCTGAACGTGAGCAACTGCTCCAACAGAATCCTGACCGCATGGCTCGATTCACCTTTTAAGCTCAGGGACAGGGGAAGGGGAGGGGACAGATGAGCACCAACCTGGTGGAAGGGGCAGGGTCTCAAGGGACGAGGGACACCTAGACAGGCCAATGACCCCCAGGCCTGAGGGGCATCCTTTGAACTTGACCAACCACACGACGCCTTGCTGGAATGTTAAGCCTGATTGACAGGACTCACTCAGCAAGGGGCGAGGGGGAAGGGAGAGAGGGGTATTGGCACACCTGGGGAAGGGACCCGGAAGCTTAAGACTCACCGCAACACCGGCCCATGGAAACTGAGCATCCCAGCTGGTCTCAGCCCTGGTGGCCATGGCAACAGCCTTGGGAGCGGGTTCCTGGCTGGGGCTGTAGGAACCTCTTCCCTCTTGTGCCCAGGGACAGGAGTGGAGGGAACGGCTGCAGCTGAGTCAGGGCAGGCTCAGGTTGGATGTCAGAAAAAGGTTTTTTCCCAGAGGCTGCTGGGGCCCTGCCAAGGCTCCCCAGGGAAGGGTCCCCGCTCCAGGGCTCTCTGAGCTCCAGCAGCGTTTGGACAGCGCTGCCAGGCCCAGGCTGGCATTGTTGGGGTGTCCTGTGCAGGGCTAGCAGTTGGACTGGAGGATCCTGATGGGTGCCTCCCAGCTCAGCCAATTCTGTGGTTCTGGGATCCCATGAGCCTGGGGATGGGACTGCCAGTGGTTTCCATGGCAACGGGCTCTGACTGCAGGCCTGAGCTGGTGTCCATAGCAACCACTCCAGGCATGGGGTCTCCATGGAGCTGCCAATTGACTGAGCATAGCAACAGGGGACTGGTGATGATTGCCATGGAAACTGACTATAGCAACAGGGGGCTGGTGATAGTTGCCCTGGAAATGGACCATAGTAACAGGGGGCTGGTGATGGTTGCCTGCTAAGGATCATATTTGTCACAGGCCCTCAGAGGGGTTCCATGGGGACTTTCCAAGAGTCTTCAGGCTGTTCCAGAGCTGGAATTTCACAGGCACAGACAGGGGCTCCATGGAGACCTCCCATGGCTTTCTGGGGATGGTAAAGAGGGTAAAGAGCCCTGTGGTCAGAGGCAGTCACAGCCATGGTGTCTTCCCAGGGGACCTTAGGCTGCAAAGGCACCAATCTGTCACAGGCACTCACGGAGGCTCCACGGTGACATCTCAGGAGTCCCCAGGCTGCCAAAGATCCAGGATGTCCCAGACACTCACAGGGGTTCCTGTAACGGGCACAGTGGGAGCTTCAGGCAAAGTTTATTGGATAAGCTCCTGTTGGGTCTTGAGGTGCAAAAAGGAATCCCAATAGTCCTCACAGATGCCCAAACGTCACCGTTGAATAAGAGATGACACAGAAGGCTAAGGGCTGAAAGCCACCTGTTTTTTAAATCATATTGTTATACCTTGCTTTTCTGTGAGTGGACCTCACTGGTCCTCACTGGACCTCACTGGTCCTTTGATCAACACATTTCACATGATTGGCAATTAAGACAACACCCTTCAGCAAACAATTTTATGGAAAAAAGCTAACTTATAACAAACATTGTCAGCCAAGTGTTTCCTCAAAAATCCACTCCGATAACATCAGTTATTGATGTTTGGTTTATGTTGCGCCCTTATGGGGGCTCCCTGGATGGGGGAAACCCTCCACTAGCAGTTCCGTGCCAGGTAAAAGGAGAAGCACAGGACTTTTTCAGTCTTCAGCTTCTTGTTTATTGTTATCTTATCTAAAGTTTGGATGGTGTGCGTATCAGGCTTAGCACGCTGGACAGACACCTCAAAATGGCCCCAAAAATGTACAGTTTCAAGCTCTTTTAACATTGTCTCATCCAATTAACTCTTAAAACCTACGTTTTTTCTAGTTATCAACCAATAATTCATCCCTTGACTGTCCACATAACATCTGCACTGTGCTTTCCTTGACCAATCACCCTCTGCTACCAACAGTGTAGAAAATGGAGTAGATGAAGAAGACAGGGACTACACCCCAATTCCTCCATCTTGCTTCCTATCTACAACATACTAAAAATCCCAAAACCTAAATTTCTCACACAAGTGACATACTATACTAACCTCTAATCTATTTCACACTTGGGTAAATTCTAATCTGTCTCAAAGTCTTGAGAGTCCTCTCCATGGGCGAAGGTGAAAGGCAGTGTTTCTCTGGGGGCCAGGATCCTTCAGAGCAGACAGAGAAATATACCCTGTACCCTGGATTCCCACACATTTAACCTAAAATCCTTTAACTTAAAATCTTTAAAGTTACCCAGAAATGTTCCAGGTAAATAGGATTAGAAAGAGAAGAAATAGAGAACAACAGAAAGACAGAAGATCTATAGAAAGATACACTCAGGGGTACCAACTGCTCGGGTTCCAGCATCGCTAACAGAGGAACTCCAGAAGACGGCAGGATGCAGACCATGGGCTGGCCTCATGCTCTGACTTTTAACCACCTGGGCCTTCATGGGCTGCCCCTGGTGTGGGACTGCCCGTTGCTTGTCCAATCAGACCCAGGGTAGCACCAGCTCTACTCTGTCGACAGCTGGGCCCATCAGAGCTGGGATAGTAGTGCCTGGGTTGTGATTTCTTGACAGCTGGCCAATCAGAGCTATGTTAGCACCACCCCTGCTCTGTGATTGATAACTCTCCAAGGTCAGGGCTGGGGGCAGGACTCTGTCCCACCACAAACCAAGGTCTGACCTGGCCCTGGCCCCACACAGGCATTCCAAGCATCCCAAGGTGTCTCGGGAAAATGATATCATCCAGCCTCTGACAGCGACCACAGTGACACTGTGGAACCTCATGGAACAATGGGTCATTTCTGAAAATGGAGATCCAAGTAAACTATGGTGAGACTGTGTAATCCAGGAATCATGTAATCAAGGAATCAAGGAGACCATTGTGCAAATCATGGGCCCTATAGAAGCAAGGGTCAATGATCAAAAGTGGGGCCCATAGAAACAAAGAGCCATTGTGGCACAGCAGGGCCACATGGAGCCAAAGGACCACTGTGATTTTGTTGGGCCTCATGAAACCAAGAAGCCATTGTGACGTTGCAAGACCTCATGGAATCAAGGAGATCATTGTGACAGTATGGGACTCCATGAAATCAGGGGAACATGGAACAGGTCGGCCTGGTTTGCCTCCTGCGGGCTGTTGGACAGGTCCCACTGAATTTGGTATGTCAACAGCCACTTCCCATCTGACCATGAAGCACTGAGACTCCGTGCTTTTCTTCCTGTGGGAAAGAACTACCTTTCTTGTCTAGGCTCACATGGCTGAAATGAGGATTCTACCTCTAAATATCCCTATATCCAAGGGTTACTCCCATATAAAATCTGCTAATACAGTCAAATTCAGCTAGACATGGCCTCTGGAGACTGCCTCTCATCTGCCCCTGCACCACTGGGGCTCGCTTGTTTCCTTCCTATGGAGGCCCTTGTGAAACTGCAGAGCATGGTGGAACCAATGGGCCATGGTGACACTGCAGGCCCTTGTGGAACCAAGGGGGTCATTGTGACATTGTGGGTACCAAGGATCCATAGGGCCACTGTGGCACTGTGGGGCCTCATGGACCCAAGGACATCTTCGTGGCTCTGTTGGACCACATGGTCCCAAGGGGCCAGTGTGAAGCAGCGGGGCTTTGTGGAACCAAGAGGCCATTGTTGCATTTAAGGGCCTTGTAGAGCCAAAGGGCTATTGCGATCCTGCAGGGCCCGTGGATCCGTGGAGAGCACTGTGACATTGCAAGGCCCCATGGAATCACAGAGAGTATTGTGACACTGTGGCACCCCACAGAACCAAGGGTCCACTGTGACCCTGCAGGGTCTCATGGAAGGAAGGGGCCATTGAGACACTGTGGGAAGTTGTGGAAACAAGGGGATCATTGTTGCATTACTGGGCCCCAATGGAACCAAGGGGCCATGGTGACACAGAGGGGGTTCATGGAACCAATAGACCATTATGACACGGTGAAGCCTTGTGGAACCATGGAGACCATTAAGATCCTTAAGGACTTGCCTAACCAAGGGGCCATTATGACACCTGAGGACATCATGGAAGCAAGAGAACCATTGTGGCCCTGCAGGGCCCTGTGGAAGGAAGGGAACATGAAATAGGTGTGGCTGCCTTGGCCTTCTAGGGGTTATCTGGCAAGTCTGGCTGACCTTGGAATGTGGAAGGCCACTCCCATCTGCCCCTGAAACACTGGGGCTCTGGGCTTTCCTTTGTATGGAAAACAAATGTTCATCTTTTCCAGGTATCCTTGGTCAAAATTACCATTCCACCTCCAAATCTCTGTGTATCCAAGGATCACTGCCAGAAAAAAGCTGCCAGGACAGACAAGTCTGGCTGGTCTTTGACTCCTGAGGGGCAGCACTCACCTGTTTTCCAAACACTGGAAAGGGCTCTCTGCTTTTATTTTTATGGAAGAAAAATAGCCCTCTTCTCCAGGCACAAATGTCTGAAATTAAGACTCCACATTCATAATTTCAAATATCTAAGGGTTGCTCCAAGCAAACCTGCCAGGACAGACAGATCAGGCTTGCCTTGGCCTCTGGTGGTTGCTGTTCATCAGCTCCTGGAACATGGGGCCTCCATAGTTTCCTTCCTATGGAGACCAATGTGACATTGGGAGCCTTGTGAAATGAAGGGGCCATTGTGACAGTGCAGAGCACCATGGATCCAAGGGACCAATGTGACACTGGGGCCTCATGAAAGCAAAGACATCATTGTGGCTCTGTTGTGCCACATGGTCCCAGGGGCCCAGTGCAAATCAGCAATGTGAGAGTTAACCCAGCTGTAACTCAGAGTCAGCCAGATTTTACTTCAGAAGAACTGGGTGTGAGTTTCAAGTCATAGGAATCATTCATTTAACTTAGGGTGAGCTTGAGAGTTCCCCCATAAGCCTTTAGTGTTGTTATGCTAAGTTGTCCAAGTTCTACTCCCCTATTGGTTTATTGGTTATTTGTTTCTTATTGTTCTAGTTTTCTAGCCCCAAGTGTCCATGTTGTTGCTTCCCCTTTGTCTCAGGTTTTAGGATCCTGCCCCTCATACTTTGATGGACTTTTCCATGTTTATTGTTTTTCACCCTGTCATTAAAGTTCCCTTTAAACAACATCATTGATCCTGCTCCTTTTCATTTTTGCCACCCTTACCCTGAAGTCAGGAGAACCAGAGAGGTTTGTCGCAGCCACCCTCACTGTGAGTTTTGGTGCCCAAACAGGGACCATGAAACTTAGGGCTCCCTGTGTCAGCTGGGGTTAGCTGATGGATAGGCCAGTGCTCCCCGGGATTTTGGATTGTGCCAGGCCCAGCGGATTCATTGTTGCTTCGAGGGACCTTGCCCAGGATCTGCAGGGACAACAATGGTTTCACATGCATAGGATTGCAGGTGGGTTTGGGGAAATGCAAGACATTTAATGCCCATTTTGCCACTGTGTATTTACAATATGCACCCATGTCCCAGAATTGATTTGGGGTGTTCTGGTGGCTCTTCCCCATAAGGCAGAGAAAGAAAAAAATGGGCAGCCAGATGTCCAAAGTAGAAAGAAGCATATATGGATGCTTTAATTCTCACTCATCATTGCATAATATTTTCAAATAATGAATTAAAATCAATCATGAGGTGGATCATTAAAAATTTTCCAGATTCCTCAGCTTACGAAATCAATACCACCGAATTTTGGGACTCAGTGGGATTAACATTATACAACCTTTCAATCAAAAGGGACCCCATTGCACCCTGCATGCTCCCCATCTTCTGCACCATCCTTGAGACCCTTCGCCAGCAAGAAGTGTGTTGAAAACTCAATCTGTTGGTCATTCCTAACTTGGGACCTCCCCTCAAACCTGCCTTTCTCAGACCTTCCACAATGGTACAAGATGGCAATGGCCATGCGGTCTTGGAGCAACATGCCCTGGAGACTCAGGATGGAAGGAGCCCTAATGTGGCTTGGGAGCTAGACAATCCTCCCTCCATCTTGGCTCCCCCACTTCTTGCTACCACAACCTTCTCTTCCGCTCTGAACAAACCTCCGGACTCCAACCCCATAATGGCGGGTCATGCCCCCACTGTCAATCATCCTCTCCACTCTGGGCCATGCCTCCAGTTACGGAAAAAGACTGGCAAATAGTCTCGAAACTCCTTGTTGCGCCCATATGAAAGAACGGGGCAGAATCCCAGCTATAAGCCACTGGTTTACAAGAAAATCAAGGATATGTGTAGGGCAGCTAAAGACCACAGGAAGGACTTACCTTGTTTTAATGGCCTAATGAGTGCCATGTTTACAGCACGTCTTAGGATCTTTAAATCCTAAGATTTAAAATGTATTATGACCATGTTGCTATCACCTACAGAAAACACCCTGTGGGAAGGTGGATGGAAGTGTACATGTTGGAGGATTTTGTTCAGACATGGCTTGAAGGAAAAAAGGCTATGAACATATACAGATGGTTGAAAAGTAAAAGGCAGCTTTAAGCAGAAAGTTCTCAGGCTTGTTTTCCTGTAAGCAGCAAGTTCTCAGGCTTGTTCCTTTAACAACAGTAAACACCTTGTCCTTGAGTAGTGATGAGAAAGCATGGTGACAAACATGGAGGCCTTGAGAATGATAAATAAGTCAACAACAGGATGAGAAAAACAAATGTTAGTCTCAACAAGAAACCACAGGTATTGACAACAAAAGGAGGGGTTGGTGTGTAATCTGTAGCCAATAATGAGCTCGGGTTTTGCAATATGTATGAACTTAATTAAGACTACTATAAAAGTGTGTAAGCTGGATCAATAAATCGGAGTTCGATGCTGATCAATAAGGATGTGGTCGACTCCCTTCACTTCCTCAAATGGTGACACCCGATCGTGATTTTACGACGCACCACAGAGGGGTGAAGACACAGCTCGGGTTCCGAAGCAGCCGGAACGGCAGATAAGCGCAGAGAGAGAAAAAAGCAGATAAAAAAGAGGCTGAGATGCGCCGTGCTCTGGGTGTTGTATAGACGAGCCTGGCCGATACATGCTGCACGGACCTTGAAGGGCTGCAATCAGCGCTGATGATTTTGGTATGGAAAGGCAAACAACATATGATTTATTTACTGCCTTTTTACAAAAAAGGCAGGTTAAGGGGATAGATTTGCAGAAGGATTTACCAGGGCTTTTGACTTGCGGTTATGATAGGGGAGTTTTTATTAACCCCCATATGGTTCACGAGTAAACGGAGTGGCGTAAATTCGGTGATTTATTATGGGAGGCTACTTTAGAGGGTGATAAAACTTCCAAGAAATTAGGTAAATTATGGAGGGTGGTTCACAATGAGATGTTAAAGCTTCAGGCTGAGAAAAAGGCTGCCCAGCAGGCTAATGCCACTCATGAGCGTAAAAAAGATTACGATCAGGACAGGGGATATGATCAGGACAGGGGATTACTATTAGCCCCTGCAATGAGGACGGTCTTATTACCTGCTTCACCACCCTCTTCTGCTTCAGGCAAGGCTACACAGAGCGCTTGTGAGGCTTCCACACCCCCTGAACAACACAAACTATGGCCAAGACCACCCGATAATATCCCGAAAATCAATGAGCCGATCTCTGGGGTGGAAAACGACCCAGCGGGGGCTATTGCAAGGGAGCGGAGGTTGGCTTGGGCTAACCTCTCCAGAGACGCTATGAAAAATGGGGATAAGGAAGTTATCAGAGCTGCTACCAAGCTGGCTTGTCCTGTTGTATTCCATCCGCAGGAGGGAGGGGGCATGCAGGCTACTTTTACAGCCCTTGATTGGAAATTGCTGTCTCAGCTGAGGTCTACTGTTAGTCAGTTTGGAGTGAAAAGTGAGCCAGCCAAACCAATGTTAGATTATATTTTTGATACCAGCCTCCTTCTGGTGAATGATTGTCGTGGGATAGCTAAATTGATTTTTACTCAATATCAGCAATTGTTATTTAATGCTAATTGGCAAGAGCTTGTGAATGAGTGTGTGGCGGTACAGAGGCAGCAGGGAGATCCTCTCCATGGCATAACTGTTAATGAGCTTATGGGCTTGGGACCTTTTCTTCGTACTGAGGCACAAGCTTTGCTAGGGCAAGAGAAATTCTGGGAGGCTGTGAGGTTGGTCAGGCTTGCTGTAGAGAGGGTAAAAGAGCCAGGAGGGATACCCATGTATATGGGAATTAAGCAAGGGGCAGAAGAGCCATTCGGGTCATTTATTGATAAGGCTGCTGCTGCAATCGAAAGGGCTGGGGTACCAGAATATCTTAGGGAGGCATTACTCAAGGAGTGTGCTCTCCAAAATTGTAATTCTGCTACTAGGAGAGTGCTTAATACTCTGGGTGCCAATTGGACTATAGAGGAGGCATTAGAGAGGATGGCTTTGGTGCCAACAGGAGCAAAAGCCTTTGTAGTAGATGCAATCAAACAATTAGGGCTAAGTTGAAAAGAACAGCCAAAGACCTCTCAAAATCAGGTGTTATCTGCTCTTGCACCACTTCAAATGTCAGCAGCACTTCCTCTGACAGCTAACTGGGGCCAAAAATGCCATTCCCACACCCACAATACGAGTGCCTGCAAGAAGAGACCGGGAAGCACGAACCGCAGTGACCACGCACTGGCTCAAGTCATTGCTGCAGCATCAGCACCCTTTCCTGTCTCCAACCCGACACCACAGGGAGCTTCGACTTGGAACCGGCAGCCGCCGTAGGAGTTATGCTGATGACCCCGCACCCACGGAAAATCCCGACAGGGATTCACGGACCTATGTTATACAGGGTCAAGCTGGGTGCTTTGCTGTTCGGAAGATCATCTGCGTTGGGATTATTTGTTTTGCTTGGCGTCATTGGTGTGGACTAAATGGTTGTAGTGCATACCCCTTTCCCACCACTCCAAATTAACAAAGGACTGAGAATTGCTCAGCTGGTGCCACTTGAGCCAAATGACTAAGGGATTACAGACTACTGTAAAAAGACAAGAGAGGGGGGAAGATGGTTTTGAATCCACCGGAGGACTTACCTTACTGACTTTGAACCTTTCTGAGAGACCCAAGAAAATGGTGGAAGTGGAACTTCAAGGACAGGAAGGATCATTTTCAGGCTTGCTCGATACTAGAGCAGATTCTAGCATTATTAGTCCTAGCCGTTTGCCTCCTCTCCGGGTTCACATGAATGAAAAACAGCTAACAGCTTTCTTACCACCTACCATGCAATGCCTGATAAGGCAGGACATTATGGCTCAGTTGGGGGTGGTTTTAACCCTTTGGGGTAAAAGCCATTGCTTGGACCATGGCTGGGGAACCTTATAGAGATACTAAGTGTGCTTTTAAATGCTTTTGCTTATTTTACCTTGTATTTTTAATTGTATTCAAGATATGGTCAGTAGAATGATAGAAAAAACCTGGCAGACTAAACTCCTTGTGCAAAAAAGAAAACGGGGAATTTGTTGGAGGATTTTGTTCAGGCATGGCTTGAAGGAAAAAAGGCTATGAACATATACAGATGGTTGAAAAGTAAAAGGCAGCTTTAAGCAGAAAGTTCTCAGGCTTGTTTTCCTGTAAGCAGCAAGTTCTTAGGCTTGTTCCTTAACAACAATAAACACCTTGTCCTTGAGTAGTGATGAGAAAGCATGGTGATAAACATGGAGGCCTTGAGAATGATAAATAAGTCAACAACAGAATGAGAAAAACAAATGTTAGTCTCAACAAGAAACCACAGGTATTGACAACAAAAGGAGGGGTTGGTGTGTAATCTGTAGCCAATAATGAGCTCGGGTTTTGCAATATGTATGAACTTAATTAAGACTACTATAAAAGTGTGTAAGCTGGATCAATAAATCAGAGTTCGATGCTGATCAATAAGGATGTGGTCAACTCCCTTCGCTTCATCATGTACACTAAATCAATTAATAGCAGACTATGCTAATAATGAGGCAAGGGCAGAACTGACCATCAACCATCTAGCTGGAGAAGGACAACACAGTCTACCAGATGATCAAGCAGCATGTACCTCCAGAGAAGTATTGGATGATTTCAAAGAGATAGCTTTGAAAGATTTAATCCAGGTATTGGATGGTAGCAGTCCCAATTTGGACTACTCTGGATGGCTGCAGCTACAGCTTTAGGACAATTAGACCATCTTGGGTGCCTGTTAAGTAAGCAAACCAATGCTACCTCCCTCAAATTGAGTGGCCTGCTGTCAGACATAGAGACCACCAGACAGGACACCGTGCAGAACAGAGATAGAGTTTTTACTCTGGGCACATGGTCATGGCAGTGTAGACTCTGAGGGCATGTAATGCATGAACCTCTCCAGCCATGGCCAGTCAATCCACAAGGGCATTCAGGTGAAGGAAGTGTTCAAGAAGCTTCAAGTGGAAAACAAAGACTGGTTCAATAACCTCTTCCAATCCAAGTAATTGAAGAGTTGGATGATGTCTAGCTGAAAGAGGACTATTCATTCTCTTAGTGGTTGTTGTTGTTGTATTGTTAAATGTCCCATGTTTGTTTGGATGCTTTTAGAAAGTCTTACAAAATTCTTTCAGTTCCATCCTTGCTGTAAAATAGAAAGGGGGAAGATACCCAACACAGGCTCCTCATGGAGCCTTGGAGGAGAGAATTGGCAGCCAGGATGATACAACAACCTCTCAGAGACTCAGTGTGGGAAGGAAACACCTTAAAAGTACCTAAAAGTATTCTTAAATCAATAAAGTATCTTAAAAACCTTGAGTACCTCAAGGCATTAATGAGCCCCACTGAGTATCAATACAAAGCTTGCTAGGGACTCATTAAAGCAGATAATTGGAGCCATGATTGCAAAAACCTCTCCCAGAGTCTGTATCAAAAGGGAAACACCGAGTACCTTAAAATAACTTGAGTACCCTGAGGCATTAATGAGCCCCACTGAGTGTTGTTACTGACTAAGCCTCTCCAGGGACTAATTACAGCAGATAATTGGAGGCCAGGGTTGCACAAACCTCTCAGAGACTCCAGGGCAAAAGCCAAACCCAAAGTCCTTTGAAACACCTGCAGTCCCTGCAGGGAGCATGAAGGAGCCTCCAGGGCCATTCCTGAGCAAGGCTCCCCAGGGACCCCTTCCAGCAGATCCTTGAGGCCCCTGGGATGTGGACTAGTGGGGGATGCTGAGGGCAGGACAAGGGGCTAACAGTGCCCAGCCTGGCTGGGGCTGTGCCAGAAAGCCCCAGTGCCTCAGAAGAAGGTGTCTCCTCCCAACCTTTGGTGGCACAGACCCTGCTGTGCCCCAGGGCACCAAGGCTTGGCTTCTCTTTTTCCCCATCTGTCATCACTGCCTCCAGTTCTCTGCTGTGCCTGGGGCCTGGGGACACTTTCTCAGTTTTGTTCCTCACTGGGACCCATTAAAGTCCAAGAAACTTTGGAGTTGGATTCTGAGTTGGAGTTCTGGAGAGGTTTCTTCAGCTCCCTCTCAGGGACTGATGTTCAGGGCCTGAGCATAAAGCCCCAGAGGCTCATTAATATAAGTCCTCATGCTGTGTCTGTGCTGCTGAGCTGGGCTGGGCTCCTGGCACAGAGGCAGCTCCTGGTAACCAAGCAAAGCTTCAAAAGCACATTTCTCTTGATGAGCAGCTTTTCTGCCAGCCCAACAGGGCTGGGGCACTGCCTGCAGCCACCCTGGGCACAGCACAGAGGCACAGAGAGCTTCAATCAGTCAGGGCCGGAAAGGTGCTGAGAAGTGCCTGGGGCACAATCAATGCCAGCCCCTGGCACAGGAACCTCTGGCTGCAGGACAATGCAGCTGTAGGTTCTGGAGCCATCTACTAAAGCTGGAACATCCCAATGCTTACAGACTCTGTGAGTACATTCTCTGCCTCTTGTGCAGAGCAGCCAGGGGTGCCCAGGGCTGTCCTGCAGAGCAAGGTCCTGCAGCCCAGGGCACTGTGCTGGGGCAGGGACTCTGCTGCCTGCCAGGGACAGCTCTCAGTCAGCCCTGGCAGCTGCTCCCAGCACTGGGGGAAAAGATCTGGGTGGGAGGAGACAGCTGCTAAGGCTTGGGATGGCTCTCATGGTGTGGTGAGGATGCTGCATTGTTCAGGACCGCTCACAGCATGGCATTTAACTGCAGAACATTTCCAAGTAGATTATGCAGGGAATACAACAAGGCAAGGGCTGCATAAAAGGGACAATACTGCTTTTGTAATTTACTGCTCTGGGTTTCCTGGATGGGAAATCACACATAGATATTCATCTGTCAGTCCAGGATGGTAAAAAAAAATTCTCAGATCTTAATAAACCAGGCAAAGACACAAATCACCACAGGACCCTTTAGATGGAGCATCAGTGTCACTTTTCCAGCGTCCTCAGGGTTGCTCTGACGTTTCCATTAGAGCCTGCAGAGCCAGAGCTGCCCCTGGGCAATGCCAGAGCTTGGAGGGGTCTGCAGGGCAGAGCTGAGCCCCCAGGGCTGGGCTGGGCTCTGGCAGCACTGGCAGGGCCCAGGCCTGGGCACAGGGAAGCAGCTGCTGGCAGGAACAGCTCCAGGCAGCAGAGCCCTGGGCAGGCAGTGGGGGGAAAGTGCCCCCAGACTGTGCTGGGATATTTAAAGTCCACTCCAAGCCCAATTATTCCATGATTACTTTTTTTACAGAACCCCATGCCAAGGCAGAACAAACCTCCAACAGCAGCTCCATCAGGCACTTCCTCCTGCTGGCATTAGCAGACACATGGCAGCTGCAGCTCCTGCACTTCTGCCTCTTGCTGGGCATCTCCCTGGCTGCCCTCCTGGGCAACGGCCTCATCATCAGCACCGTAGCCTGTGGCCACCAGCTGCACACACCCATGTTCTTCTTCCTGCTCAACCTGGCCCTCAGCGACCTGGGCTCCATCTGCACCACTGTCCCCAAAGCCATGCACAATTCCCTCTGGGACACCAGGAACATCTCCTACACTGGATGTGCTGCTCAGCTCCATTTCTTGCTGTTCTTAATCTCAGTAGAATTTTATCTGCTGACCATCATGTGCTACAACCGCTACGTGTCCATCTGCAAACCCCTGCACTACGGGACCCTCCTGGGCAGCAGTGCTTGTGCCCACGTGGCAGCAGCTGCTTGGGCCAGTGCCTTTCTCAATGCTCTTATGCTCACAGTCACTATATTTTCCCTGCCCCTGTGCCATGGCAATGCTCTGGGCCAGTTCTTCTGTGAAATCTCTAAGATCCTCAAGCTTGCCTGCTCACAGTCCAATCTCAGGGAACTGGGGCACATGACTCTCAGTGGCTGTTTAGCATTAGCCTGGTTGGTGTTCACTGTTTTCTCCTATGTGCAGATCTTCAGGGCTGTGTTAAAGAACCCCTCTGAGCAGGGACCGCACAAAGCCTTTTCCACCTGCCTCCCTCACCTGGCCGTGGTCTCTCTGTTCCTCAGCAGTGTTATATTTGCCTACCTTAAGCCCTCCTCCATCTCCTCCCCATCTCTAGATATAGCCCTGTCAGTTCTGTACTCGGTGGTGCCTCCAGCCCTGAACCCCATCATCTACAGCCTGAGGAACAAGGAGCTCAAGGCTGCAAGGCTGCAGTGAGGAGACTCATGACTGGATGGTTTCAGGAATATTAAACTGCTGGCCAATTTCGGCAAATGCCTTGTAATAAAATTTATATTTAAATCTTCTTGTTGGTTGTGGTTTGTTGTTTTCCTTTCCTTCATTTTTTAATCTTGTCCTCAAAGAAATGTCATTATTTGTGCCATTTCTCATTTTTATCTCGCCACATTCCCCGTGGCCACAGACAGTGTCAATGAGTGGCTGAACTCTTGGTGGCTTTAAAGGAACCAAAGGATGTCCCAGCAAAGTTTTCTGCAGATGCCCTTTCGTTGCCTTCTCTGGAGCTGCAGCAGCAATGTCTGTGTGCAGACCTGGGAGCAGATGAGGGCTGGCCCAGCAGCTGTGCCCAGCAGCAGCAGCACTTGGTGTTGCCAGTGCTGCTGCCGTGGCCCTGCCCCGCTGCCCTGGTGGCCCTGGTGTTGCTGTAGGTCCTGAGTGCTCTTCGGGCCGGGCACAGCCCTGGGGGTGGCAGTGCTGGGGCAGCGCTGACGCCTCAGCCCAGGCCCTGGGGACTCCAGGCTCCTTGCCCAGGCTCTCTCAAGAACATGGCCAGGCCAATGCTCAGCACAGAAAACCCCCATGAGCAGCCCCAGGCTGGCCATGGGCAGGCTGGGGGCAAACAGCATGGCTGGGGCTCTGCAAGGTCCCTGGGGCAGTCGGGAAGGAGCAGCAGAGCAGGGGCTGATCCATCCCCAGTGCGCTGGACAGCCCAGGGCAGCGTCCCAGAGCATCCTCATGGAGCTGCCAACAACATCCCCCCTCTGCAGCCCTGGCCTCTCCCGCAGCTCACACAGGTGCCCCATCCTTGCAGGCACAGACACGGCAGCACTGGCTCAGCAGCCCCTGTTTGCATTGCACAGAGCAGGGGGAGCACCCCATGCTGTTGGTGTGGGGACATGAACCTGAGGGAGCACAAATGCCATCAGCCCCTGGGGCCAGCAAGGGCTGGGGGACACCAGGGAAACCACTCAGCTTTGTCCTGGCCTCTGCAGTCAGCCAGAAAACTTATTCCAATCAGCTGGGAGTTTCCTGTGCCACTGCAGACGCTGCTGCTCACAACCAGGGCTGCCTGGCAGCCACCCGTAAACTGCCCTCAGCATTTCCTTTGCTTCACCTTTGCTTTCTCTCCTCTTCCCGGATCCAGATTCCTTCCTATTACCCCTCCCTGTCCCCTCCCCTGCAAACAGCCCATCCCTGTTTGTCCTTTCCTCTCTGGCCCCACTTCCTGTTGCAGTTCCTGACTTGGCACCATGGGAATGTCCCTTGGGGAGCAGGATCATCCTGCAAGTGCTGCAGGAATCGTCTGCAGGCTCCTGCAGTGCCTGGTGCTGCTCCCTTGCCAGAGGCACCCCAGGCCATGGTGCACATCTGGGCTGCTGTGTCTGTCTCTGGGGCTCCCTGTTCTTGGCAATGAGGAGGAGCTGCAGAGGCCCTGCAGGACTGACAGGATGGGCTTTGGGGCTGCCAGGAGAAGCTGAGGGACCTGGACTGCTGGAGCTTCTGAAGAGGAGGCCCAGGGCTCATCTTGTGACTGCTTCAAGTGTTCTTTCAGAGAATCCCAGAATCAGCAAGGGTTGAAAAGACCTTGTAGATCATGAAGTCCAACCTGTGCCCTGACACCACCTTGTCTCCCCTGGGCCTCCTCTCCTCCAGGATAAAAAACCCCAGTAGCTTCCTCAGCCACTCCTCAAACCTCTTATGTTCCAGACACCTCCCCAGCCTTGTTACACTTCTCTGGACACACTCCAGCCCCTCCATGTCCTTCCTAATGTAGGGGGCCCAGAACTGGACACAGCACTGCCGAACCAGTGCCCAGTACAGGGGAAGAATCCCTGCCCTGCTCCTGCTGGCCACACCATTCCTGATCCGGGCTAGGAGCCATTGGCCTTCTTGGCCACCTGGGCACACTGCTGGCTCATGTCCAGCCTGCTGTTCCTCAGTCCCTGCAGGTCCCTTTCTGTCTGGCTGCTCTCCAGCCACTCTGTCCCCAGCCTGTAGTACTGCAGGGATTGTTGTGGCCGAAGTGCAGGACCCGGCACTTGGACTTGTTAAACCTCACCTTGTTGGATTTGGGCCCTGGATCCAGACTGTCCAGGGCCCTGTGCAGAGCCCTCCTACCCTCCAGCAGGTCAACGATCCCAGGCAACTTGGTCTCACTACAGTTCCATGAGGCCCTCGAGTGTCCCAATGGTCTCCATGATTCCATGAGGCCTTCCAGAGTCACAATGTCCCTTTGGTTCCATGGGACCCCTTGGTGTCCCAAAGTCTCTTGGATCCTTGGGACCCACAGTGTCACAATGGTGCCATGGAACCCCCAAGGCCCTGCAGTGTCACAGTGGGTCCTTGGTTCCATGAGGTCTGGCAGTGCAGCAATGCTCTCCTTTGTTCCACAGTGGCACAATGGCCCCTTGGTTCCACAAGGCCCTGCATTGTAACTATGACATCTGTGGTTCCAGCAGGACCCAGCCTGTCATAATGGACTCCTTGCTTCTATTCAGCCCCACAGGGCCCCTTGGCTCTGTGCTGCCATGTCGTACACAGTGTCCCCATGGTCCTCTTGGTGCCACCAGTCCCGCAGTGTCACAATGGCCCCTTGCATCCCCACGGCCCTGCAGTGTCACAATCAACAGAGAATCAACCAGGCTGCAAACGACCTTGGAGAGCAGCAAGTCCAACCTGGGTCCCAACACCACCTTATCACCCAGACCATGGCACTGAGTGCCACATCCAGTCTTTCCTGAAACACCTCCAGGGATGGTGACTCACCCACATCCCTGGGCAGCCCGTTTCAATGCCCAATCATCCTTTCTGCGAAGAATATTTCCTAATGTCCAGCCTAAAAGTCCCCTGGTGCAGCTGAAGGCTGTGTCCTTTTGTCCTCTCACTGTTCCCTGGGAAAAGAGACCGACCCCCACCTGGCTGCACCCTCCTGTCAGGGAGTTGTAGAGAGTGATGTGGTCTCCCCTGAGCCTCCTCTTCTCCAGGATAAACAACCCCAGCTCCCTCAGCCACCTTTCACAGGACTTGTGTTCCAGATGCCTCCCCAGCCTTTTTGCCCTTCTCTGGACCTGCTCCCGCACGTCCATGTCCTTCCTAATTGAGGGGGCCCAGAACTGGACACAGCACTCGAGATTCTGCCCAACCAGTGCTGAGCACAGGGAAAGAATCACTGCCCTGCACCTGCTGGCCATATCATTCCTGATCCATAGGAGTGGCGGGGGCTGGATGAGGAAAATGGTGGAGAGGGGTGGAGACAGTTTTATTGATTGTCAGCCATAAAGAATCTTGTTTTTAATATCTATTCAGACTGCATGAGAAGGTGCTGGGGATCAATATCAACTGGGGATTGCTGATATCAATCAATAAAGAAGAAAAGAAAAAAGGACAAAACAGTTCTCTCTGCATTGTTGTTAATACCATATATTGATTTTCAATATACTTCTGAAATGTTCCTAACTAACCATAGGACAATTGAAAACAAATTATTCCTAGGAGATTTTCTTGTTCATGTGTTTTGAACAAATGTTTATGAGCGTTTGTCACTGAATTCTGAAGTGAAGAGCTAATGAAAGAAGAGGTCTCTTGATTAGTATAATTCAAAAGCAGCCTCCAGGTGGCTGAGGAGCCATCCCCATTAGAGCAGCAATCAACAGAAATGGGCACAGCTTTGTGGCTGCCCCAGCTTTGGCATGGGCCCTGGGCCTGGAGCAGGAGCAGCTCTTGAGGGCCCCAAGGCCGGGGCTCTTGTGCTGCCCTGGGCAGATGAGATGGCAACAGGGGCTGCAGAGCTCTCAGCACCTCAGCCTGAGGGGAGCAGGGCAGCCAGGGAGCCTCCTTTGGCCTTGGCCAAGCACCTTCCCCCATGGCTGGGGCTGAGTCCTGTGGCAGCTGCAGCTGCTGCTGTGCCCTTGCCAGGGGCTGAGACCATGGGGCAGTGCCCAGAGCAGCCTGGCCTGAGCAGAGCTGTGGGGCCAGAGCTGGCTGGGCTGGGGAGAGGCCCTTGGTGCTGCCCAGAGCTCAGGGCAGCTGGCAGAGCTTGCAGGGAGCTGGGCCGGGCTCAGAGAGCCTGGCCCAGAAACCATCAGTGTCCATCTCAGCCTGGCTGAGAGTGCAGGGGCAGGACTCAGGCCAGGCCTTGTGGGACAGGGCCAGCACATGTGCAAGGCATTGAAAACCAGCAAGCGGCCCAGAGAGGAGGCTGCTCTGTGCCCTTGGTGGCATGGACAGAGCAGAGAGGGGGTCCAGGATATTTGTCAGTGCCAGCCTCTGTGCCCAGCCTTTGGCAGCCCTGGCTGCAGAGCCCAGCTTTGGCCTGGGCTGAGTTTGGCTGTGGCTCAGCTCCATCCTCCTGTGGGGCTCAGGGCCTGTTCCCAGCCATGGCCAGCCCTGGCTGCCTCTCTGCTGGCCCAGAGGCTGGCAGAGCCCGGGGCAGGGCGGTCTGTGCAGCCCCACAGGTGCCACGGGCTCTGCAGGAGCTGGCAGAGGCTGCCCAGCAGGGAGGCCATGGGGGACAGAGACCCAAGGCTGCTGTGGGCACCACGGCACAGGGGCTGTTCCCAGCCACAATGCTCCTGGCCTGGGCTGGGCCTGCACAGGGGCTGGGCCACCATGGCTTGGCCAGCACAGGGCCATAAAGGGGCCATGCAGCCGCTGCTGGGGCTGACAGCAAGGCCAGGCTCACACAAGAAATTGCTCAGCATGACCTGAGCTGGCCAGGCCTGACTGTGCCAAAGGCAGATCTCAGCTGCCCTTGGGGGCTGCAGGAACAGTCCCAAGCCCAAAGAGCCTCCATGGCTGTGCTGGAGACCAAGGCTGCAGGAGGGAAATGCAGGGCTGCTGTGGAATGGGGAGGGCATTGAATTACAGCACACACCTCAGCTCTCTGATGATCCCGTCACCATGCTGGGCCCTGTTTCAAACTGGAGCAGAGCAGATGTTGATGGGACAGGAGCCCTATGGGGCTGTCAGGGACCTGCAGCTTGTAAGGTGCTCTGTTCTCCCTCTGGTGCTCTTAGAGAGATCCAATCCCAGCTGGGCATGTCAGGGCACAAGTGACACTGCCTGTTCATGGGCACACAGCTGATGTCTGCCTGAAAAGGGGCACAGGTTTTAATACTGGTTTGTTTGATAATATACAGGCAAATCTTTATTATCTGGGTCATCTGAGTGCTTTTAAGGAATAGAAAATTTTTCCCATCAGAAATAGGGATTACCTGGAAGTGTACTGATGGCAGAAGAAGCAGTACTGATCTTCCTCTCTACTTGTGTTGCCAATATTCAGTCTATAATTTAATGTCTCTTTTCCATCAGATGTTTCCAGCTCTCCTGGTTAAATGGCCATGTCTAACGTAATCTCTTCACTAGACCAGATGGAGCTATGACTTTCCCACAGCTCCCAAATTTCCTCCTCCAGATTTCCTCTCTGGTCATTCAAGTGCTTCTCAATTGAGTGGTTTCATGCCTTGAGCTCCAGGGAGTTGCCCAATTTTCTGATGTTCAAATAAATATCACATTAGTCAATATCCTAATTGTCTTTATATCTATCACAGAATTATGTTTTCTTATTTTTCTGTCTAAAACTGTTCTTGTACAGAAATCCCTTTGGTATGGTGGACATGTCAGATGCTGCTGGGACAACCCAGAGAGCTGAGGGAAGAGCTGTGATGGTTATTAAACTGTTCAAATGTTCAACTTCTGTTTGTTGGCAAGAAACCTTTCTGTGCCTCTGAGTGTCATTAGGCCCTGACCCCAAAGGACACAAACCTGATGAGTTGTGGTTCCCACTGCAGGGGCTGCACTTGGGCCTTGGCTCTGCACAGGAGAGCTCTTCATCCCATTTCTCTCTTTCCCTCCCTCTGGGCATGGACGGAGCTCCTGACTTCAGTGTGTGACTCATGTGTGCAAAGAGCAAATCTGGGCAGAACTGGGACAGGGAGGTTATGGGGGGACATTGAGATCTGTGCTGGGCATAGAAAGTGTTTTCCATTGCTCTGAGACTGTCTGCTGTGCAACATGGATTTAATATCCAGCAGAGGAACGACTTTTGCACTTGATGGAGCTGAGCCTCCCCTTGGCTTTGTTGGCTGACAAGAAATGAACATCCCTCTGTGTCTCGGACAGCACTTTCTCCAAGGAAAGCAGGTGGGAGTTGGAGCCAAGGAGCTGAAAGCTGCAGGTGCAGCCTGGGCTGGAGGGAGCTCAGATTTGCACAAGGCTGCTCTGAGTGCCAGGCCTTGGATGGGGGAAATGGTGGGGTGGGGGTAGGGACGGAGTCTGATTGATTGTCAGCCATGAAGGGTCTTGATTTTCATCTTTATTCAGATTGCATGAGGAGGTACTTGGATTCAATGTCAATTGGAGACTACACATATTGATTTATGAAAAGGAAAAAAACTGAAGAAGGACCTAAAAAAAGTTTGCTTATTATCTTTGTAAATAGAATATATTCCATTTGAACACACTACTGAAATCGGTCAAGTTAACCACAGATGATTTGAAAACTGAAATCAAATTATTCCCAGAGGCTTGGCTGGTTAAGGTGTTCTGAATGTTAATGAGCCCTGGGCCACTGAATTCCTGAACTGAAGAGCTGAAGGCTGAACAAGTGATTTGGAAAATGAAATTAAATTATTCCCTGAATCTTGGCTTGTTAAGGTGTTCTCAATGTCAATGAGCCCTGGGACACTGAATTCCTGCACTCAAGAGCTGAAGGCTGAACAAGCCTCTGGAGTAGGAAAATTCAGCAGCAGCCTCCAAGTTGCTGAGGATGTCAGCAGCCCCCACTGAGGCCATCTCTGCCCAGAGACCGTGGGGGAATGGGCAGACAAGGAGAGCGTCCCTGGGGCTGGGGCAGCACAACTCAGAGGCAGCAGCCGCTCCAGCTGGGCAATGGAGTGTGGAATGTGGCTGGGAAAGCCCTGCCTGGGCTGTGCCCAGCAGGACACTCAAGCCCTGACTCCCATCCACTAAAAAACTTTCTCAATGAGAGATTTAAAAAAAATTGAAATTGTTTGTTTCCTCTGAGTTGGACGCAATGCAGAAATTCTGACAAGAGATCATCAGGAGCTCAAAAGAACAAGACAGCTTTTACTAGTTATATTAGAAAATTATGGAAACTTGGCAAATGGTTTAATATGACATTCAATGAAAAAAAAAAAACCTCCACTTATCAAAGCTTTAAATTGGACCATTCACCTTCACAAACTCTAAGCCTGTGTAGTTTTAAGTTACTTAAGATTTGCAAGAGAAGAGAAATGGAAGAAATATACACAGAAAGAGAAAAACAAAAAACATATACAGAAGCACCCACACAGCTACCACGTCCTGGATTCCAGGAGTGCTCAGATGGAAATTCCAAGTGGAGGTAGGGTCAAGATGTGTGCTTGCCTTGTGGTCAGCTTGGTTTCCCTGGGCCCTTCCCCCAGGTGGGACTTGGGCTCATTTGGTCCCTTAGGAGCTGGGTTGGGGGCTGCAGAGGTGGCTGTGGAGCATTGCCTGTGCTGTGCCAGGGACTGGCAGACACTGCTGGGCTGGGATAGAGGCTCTGGGGGGATTGGGGTTCCAGGGCACAGCAGCATTGGAGTTCCAGGGCAGGGCAAGGCTGGACCTGCCCCTTCCTCCCCTGTGCAAAAATGTTTTGAGCCAACAATCTCCTCCAGTCTCTCACAAGAGGGAATGTTGGAGGTGAAATCCCAATTCTGTCCATGGGTGCCTGGAGGAGGACAGTTCTATTCCACAGGAAGGAAATCACAGGGCTCCAGTGTTTGGAAGGCAGCGGAGAGCCTCACAAGGCCAAGGCCTGGCAGACTTGTCAATAAGGGCAGATTTTGTCTGGAAGCATTTTTGAACTGAAGGAATTTTGGAGGTGGAAGGCCAGTCTTGGCCATGGGCACCCGGAGAACCAGGACAGTTCTTTCCACAGGAAGGAAAGCATGGGGCCTTCCCCAGTATTTTGGGGACAGATGGGAAGTGACCCTCATGAAACCACTGGCAGCTAGACTTGTCCTGGCAATATTCCTACTGGAACAATCTCTGGATATAGGGAAATTTGGAGGTGAAATCCCAATTCTGGCCATGGGTGCCTGGCGGAAAAGAACAGTTCTTTTCCATTGGGAAGGAAAGCACGGAGTACCGGTGTTTCAGAAGCAGATGACAAGAGAGTCTTAATGTTTTAAGGTCACCTGGACCAGTCAGGTGGCCCCTGGGAGGCCAAACCAGCAAGACCTGTTCCATCTTCCCCTGGTTTTGTGGGGCCCCATAGTGTCACAATGGTGCCTTGGATCCATGAGGCCCCACAGTGCCATAATGGTGTTACATGGCTTTGCAAGGGTTCCTCAGGGGTGAAGAGATAGATGAGAATCTTGGCTTCATGATCAGAAAGCTGGATTTATTAATTCATTATATACAATACATTATGACTATACTAAAACAAATTGAGAGAAAAGTTCAGAAGCTGCTAAGCTAAGAAAAGAATAGGAATAGCGATAAACAAGAGAGCTCTCTGTGAATCTGTCCCAGAGAGCTTGGTCCTGATTGGCCGTTAATTGTAAACATGGAACATGGGCCAATCATAGGTGCACTTGCTACATTCCACAGCAGCAGATAACAATTGTTTACATTCTTCTTCTGGGGCCTCAGATTCGCAGAAGAGGAAAAATCCCAAAGAAAGGATTTTTATGAAAAAATATCAGTGACATATTGGTGTCTTGTTTCCATGGGGTCCAGCAGTGTCACAATGTCCCCTCGGCTCCACAAGGCCCTGAAGTCTCACAATGGTCCCACTGATTCCATGAGGCCTTGCAGTGTCACAGTGGTCTCCATGGTTTCCCAGGCCCCACAATGTCACGTGACTCCTCTGTTCCATGAGATCTGCAATGTCACAATGGACCTTAGGACCCTGAGGGTTTGCCGTGCCACAATGGTCTCCTTTGGATCCACAGTGGACCATTGATGACATGAGGGCCTGCAATGTCACACTGGACCTTTGGTTCCAGGCAGCCCTACAATGTCACAAAGGCCTCTTGGTTTCACGAGGCCTTACAGTATCACAATGGTCCTCTTGGTTCTGTTGCGACCTCCAGGGTCTCAGTGGTCTCACTGGTTCCATGAGGCCTCACAGTGACACAATGCTTTGGTTATTCCATGGGGCCTCAAAGTGTCACAATGGTCTCCATGATTCCATGGTGCCCCTCAGTGTCACAATGGTCTTCTTCATTCCATGAGGCTGTGAAGTGTCCAAATGGTCTCTCCACGGTTCCATGAGGCCCTGCAATGTCACAGTTTGGACCCTTGGCTCCATGGAGTCTTGCAATGTCACAATGGCCCCTTGGTTCCATGACACCCCAAAGTGTCATAATGGTCTCCACAGTTTGAGGACTCCCGGCAGTGTCACAATGGACCCTTGGTTTGATGGCGCCTCTCAGTGTCACAATGAACCCTACATTTCATAGAGCAACACAGTGTCAGGACAGTCCCCTTGGTTCCATGAGGCTCAGCAATGTCACAGTGGTCTCCATGATTGCATGAGGTCCCACAGTGTCACAGTGGTCCCTTGGTCTCACAAGGTCCCACAGTGTCACAATGGTCCTTTGATTCCATGGGCCCTGTACTGCTGCATTCCCCCCTCCCCTTCTCAGGCCGCCCTGCCAGCTGAGAAATGCTCCTTGGGCCTGGGCCTTGGCCAACAGCCCCAGGGCTCAGCTCCTCTGCAGCTCATCACAAACACTGTCTGCTCCAGGCACTGCTGCTGCCCAACAAGCTCCTGGTTCCTTTAGGAGCAGCCCTGGGAGCTGATTTTGTTCCCTCAGTGGTACAACATGCCTGTTCTCACACTGCCAAAGAAAGGTGTTGGTGCCAAGTGTGGCCAGGATAAACCATTGCTGGGACTGAAGCCCCTCTCTTGGGGGCCTGCAAACCATGCTCCAAAAGGAGCCCTTGGAGCTCTCCTGGGCCAGCGACTCCCTCTGAGTGGGGCCTCTCCCAGCCGGGAACTCTCCCGTTTGCTGCACTCGGGGATCCCCAATAACGACGGAGCCTAGGCCAATCCCCCTACTCCTCCAGGCTCAACCCTTCACCCACTGGGGAGATGCCAAAGGATCCACAGTGAGCATTTCCTGCACTCAGGGGAATTTCTCACAGGTGCCTTGCACTGACTCTTGGTGTCTGTGTGCACACAGGAATGCCTGTGCTGGGGAAATGTGGCAGAAATGCTGCTCTCTGAGGAGTTTGAGTGCCTTGGATAGCTGAGTCAGTCAGGCCTGCAGGGAAGGTTAAATCACAAGGCCTAAATGAAGTCAAATGCTGCTGAGAGGTTTTCTTTTGGTAAGCAGTTACCTTTAGTATAAGTTATATGTTAAGTTCAGTATTGTTAAGTGTTATTCCTCTGTTAAATTGCGAAGTCATAGGTTTAAGTTAGGTTACATGCTGTTATACTCTGCTGTTTTGCTAAACTGTGAGGTTGAAAGTATCAGTTAAGGTTAATGTATTAGTAAAGTCCTTTTAAGTTTGAGCTCTGTTAAGCTTTCAGGCCATGTTCCTTTTATCCTTGCCCTTGCTGTCCTTGTGTCACACACACACACACACACACACACACACACACACACACACACACACACAGGGACAGTTCTAGGTTCATTTCTGGTTTGATTGCCTGGATTCTGTTTGGTTTTGTTGTTGCTTTGTTTCCTTGGTGTGCCTGAAGTGCCCAGCCAAGAGCAGAGTGACTCTTGCCAAGGAACTTTGTGCTGCTGTCCCTTAATATTAAATCTGGTTTTTGCTGATCCCTTGCTGGGGATTTTTTCAGTGCTCTCAAGCCCTCGTTCGTAACAGGGTGAAGGAGCCCTGGCCCAGGCTCTGGCCCTGGGGGACACGGGGATGCTGCCGGGGGGTCCCTGTCCCCCTGTCCCACCCCCAGGGCCCGGCCCCCCGTCCCCGTGTCAGGCTCTGGGGTCGGTCTCGTGGAACATCCTCTGGGGGAGGCTGCAGGGCCGGGGGCAGGGGGACCCGGGGGGACAGGGGACCCCGCTGTGCACGAGCAGTGTTGGACTGTTCTGGGGGGAGCTGTGAGGGGGCCTGGGGCAGAGTGACCTCGCCAGTGACCTCACACAGCCCCCGTGATGTCACACAGCCCCTCTAAAGTCACACTGACCCTGTGATATCACACTGACCCTGTGATGTCACAGAGTCAACTCTATGTCACCCTGTGATTTCATACAGCAGTGCTCTGACATCGCAGAAGACTGATGTCACAAAGTCACCCTGTGATGTCACAATCAGGTCTGTGATGTCACAGCCTCCTCTATGATGTTACACAGCCAGCAGGTGATGTCATAACCCACTCTCTGATGCCTCAGAGCCACTCTCTATGATGGCTGACACTGCTCTATGGCCTCACACCCTACTCTGTGATGTCACAGCCAGCTCTGTGATGTTACATAACCCTCAAGAACCCTCAAGAACTCAGTTCTATTGAAACACTGACGTTTCTTGTACTTTGAAGAGATCCCTGTTAGGGACCTGACAGAGAAAGTGTCCCCAGGCCCCAGGAAGAGCAGAGAGCTGCAGGCACTGATGGCAGGTGGGGACAATGAGAAGCCAGTTCTTGGTGCCCTGGAGCACAGCAGCAGGGTCTGTGCCACGAAGGGTTGGGAGGAGACACCTTGTCCTGAGGCACTGAGGCCTCCTGGCACAGCCCCAGCCAGGCTGGGCACTGTCAGCCCATTGTCCTGCCCTCAGCATCCCCCCCGAGCCCACATCCCACTGGCCTCAATGATCTGCTGGAAGGATTCCCTGGGGAGCCTTGCTCAGGAATGGCCCTGGGGGCTCCTGAATGCTCCCAGGGACTGCAGGTTATTCAAAGGACTTTGGGTTTTGCTTTTGCCTTGGAATCTCTGAGAGCTTTGTGCAGTCATGGCCTCCAATTATGTGTTGTAATTAGTCCCTGCAGAGGCCTTCTCAGTAACACCACTCAGTAGGGCTCATTAATGCTTCAAGGTACTTCAGTTCTTTTAAGGTACTTGGTGTTTCCCTTTTGATACAGACTCTGGGAGAGGTTTGTGCAATCATGGCCTCAGTTATCTGCGTTAATTAGTCCCTGGAGAGCTTTGTACTGACACAAAATGGGGCTCATTAATGCTTTGAGACTCAAGGTGTTGAAGGTGCTTTGGATTTTCCTTTCCACACTGTCTGAGAGGCTTTTGTGCCATCCTGGCCACCAATTCTCTCCTCCAAAGAGTCCATAAGGAGCCTGTTTTGGAGAGCGACCTCAAGGGAGCCATGAATGCCTGGAGACACTTGGGGTGTTTCCTCTGCCTTTGACTCCTGGCAAGGTTTGTGCAATCTCCTCCCAGGCCCTGAGGTTCAAGGGCTCAGCTCCAAATGCACAGTGAGGCTCATGAGGATCAAGCACGTCCTGACAAACCCTGGCTCTGCCTTGATTTCCCTCTGCTCCAGTGTAGTTCATTAGGAGGTTTTCCTTTGACAGTTATGGAGAAATAGTTCAAAGAGCTTCCAGGAAATATGTAGTCCTATTTTAAAGGGTGTCTTTTATTGCTGTTCCTATTACACAAGAGATGATTGCAGCATTCAGTGACTGATATTGATCCAGGGACTCTCCTAAGGAGCCCTGGCCTACTCAGAGAAGTGGTGCCTTGAGCTCTGAGCCAGTGTAGGCAACCTTGCTCCACATTCCCCAAGCCCATCATGTCACTCCTCACTCACCTGGAACCTGCTTTGCTTGGAGAAGTGGCTGCACACAGCCAAAGAGGGATTTTCCTTCTTTGATTTTTGAAGCAATCTAAAACTCCTGAGTTTCCCCACTGCAAACAGACATCCTCCTCAAGTGTGTGCCAAGCCCAAGCTGCCACCAGGAGCACTCCAGACCTGCCCTGGGCCAGCTCTGAGGGTGGATCATCATCCCAACATGCAGTGGTGCCTTTGCAAGGGACTGTTGCCATGGACACTGCAATGACCCCACTGCTGGGTTTGGGTGCCATGGCAATATCCATCAGTTCAGGTTTCCTTGGAAACCAGCCCAAGGAGCCATTTCTGAAGCCAGGTTACATGGCCAATTGCCTGCAGAGCTGTTGCTGTCCTCGGCAGCCATGGCAACTCTGGGACAAAGCGCTGCCAGGGCTGTTCCAGGTACAATTGCAGTGACACTCGTTGGTGCCGCCAGGTGCCATGGCAACAGACACGGGGACCCGTTCCTTGGTTTGGTGCCATGGCAACCAATGCCCGGCCCCGTTGTGGTGGTTGGTGGCCATGGAAAGCTGCTCTGGGCCCTTGCTCAGGGCTGGTGTCAGTGCCCAGAGCCAGAGGGGATCCCTTGCTGGGGGCTGTCCCATGGCCACCTGCCCTGTGCCGCGCTGGCCGCTCAGGCACCAGGAACCAGCAGCCAATGGCACTGCCAGGGCCAAAGGCCAGGTCAGCCAGACAGAAAGGGGCAGGGCTGGGCACTGTTTCCATGGCAACCGGCACTGGGGGGACACCTGGGGCACCTGGCCTGGCAGTTGCCATGGAAACCCCTGGCAGGGACTGAGGGCACAGCCCCTGGCACTGAGACACTGCTGGGCGGGGTGCTGAGCACAGGGCCGAGCACGCAGAGATGGTTTTGTTCTTGCTGAGCTGCAGCACAGCCAAGGCCTGTCCTGCCCCTCGTCCAGCCACGCTGGGGAGGGGCTGGGGCTGTGGGGGAGCTGGGCAGGGGACACAGCCAGGACAGGGGACCCCAACTGACCCCGGGCATAGCCCAGAGCAGAGCACATCATGCTCAGGGTATGAAGGGGGGAACAAGGAGGAAGGGGTGAATTTTGGAGGGAGGGTTTTTGCCTTCCCAGGGAACACTTAGGCAAGAGGGGGCCCTATTTCACCAGTGGGCAAGGTCACTACCAAAGACACAGACACCAACTTAAGGAATTGTGTCATTTATATCATGCACAGCTGCAAAGATTGACAAAAGGATAAGCTCAGCAAAGCACATCATTATTAGCAATGAATTACAAAAGAAGCTCAGCAATCCATCATAAGCCATCATTATATTTTGATGACCAATCCCTTGGTGAAACACCGGAAGTGTTTGTGGCAGACAAAGATTCTGGCTGACTATCTAGGTACACCTTACAGACATCAGCAGTACTTTAGTGACACCGTTCTTCATTTTTTTTCTCAATCTCATTTGAGTTAGGAACAAGAATTCTGTTGTCCATGGAGCTGGCACCTTTTTAATTCCAGAATAATGCCCCGAGACCCTTTGCTGTTCAGCTTTACCATGCTGTCTGTGGCTAACAAGGCTTGGGGGGCCCTTTCCCCTCTGGCTGGAAGGGGCCGGGTCCCAGTCCCTGAGGGGCACCCAGGCTCCTGGATGGAATTCCTGTGCAAGTCCCTCAGTGTCACAACAGCCTTCACACGGAGCCCCGTGGATCAGAGCATTTTCCAAAGGGGCCCTTGGGGCAAACAGGGAGATCTGGTGTGGCAGGATGTGTAAAACATATCCTGCCAGATCTACTTGTTCTCACACAGAATCTTTGGCTGCAGGGACACATTCCCTTTGTTCCTGCCCAGGTTTCAGGACTCAGAGTTGTCTTTCCTAGGAGCTGCTCCTTCAGCTACCTTGGGAGGACCTTTTGGCCTCAGGACCCACACTCTGGCTTCATTATTAGGACTGCTGCACCCAAACCCTTTATTTGCACAAACAGTGGTGATTGGAGGTGGATCTCCTTTTTTCACAATCATTCCTAAAAATGCAGTATCAATAATTGTGCTACCCTGTCACAGGGTTGACTAATCCAATCCTGGTCACTATTGTTTACAGAATTACTGTAATTTCTCCTTGATATTCTGCATCATTTCCTCCTGCCATGACAGGAACACTTTGCAAGGCCAAGCTCCAAGGGAGCCGTTACCAAAGCAAAGTGTCCTGGAGGAATCTGAATTCCTGTTTCAGTACTGATAGCTGTCATTTGCTTTGAATTTATCCTAATTAATTCCAATGCATGAAGGCCCAGCCCTGCAGCCTCTGGGCTGGCCCTGCCACGGACCATCACAGCCAGAACAATTTCCCAGGCAGCCCAAGTCTCACTGCCCAGGGTTGGATTTGCAAATTGGGGGCAGCCGTGCAAAGCCAGGGGGTTTCCATTTCCCCCGTGGGCCATTGTGAAGGGCATGGAGCACATCTGGAAGATGGGTTCTCCATGGACAAAGGTTCCCATCTCCTCATTTTTCCAACTGCTCTTTTAACAACCCCTTTACCCGTGCACTTAATCCTGCAGCTTGTGCATAATCTGGTACATGAAAAACCCTGAAGACAAAATCACTGTATTTTTCACAGGAGCAGACAAAGCACTCTGCATCACAGTATCAGCAATCCCTGCAAAAATAGCCAATTTTCTCCCTTTCTCCCTTTTTCATTGTATACAATCTCAAAAAGTTGACCACTGACATGAGGGTCCTGGCCAGTCCTGTTCTGTAGGGTATTTAGTGTTACATCCCTGAGCAGCCAAAGATACCAAATTACTACTGTCAGCACTATTTCACATTATTATATAATTTTATAGATAGATAGTGATATAGAAATATAGATAGATACAGACATAAATGAATTTATATAAATAGATATATTGAGGTCCTATTATACTATAAATACATATATAATTATTATGTATATAGATATTTCATTTGCACAAATGCATATCAGCTCAAGATTGAAACCTTCTCCTCTTGCTCCATGTGGGAGCATTCCAACCAAAATTGTTTCTTCTGAAGGTGCTGTTTCCTATGTACTCACAACAAATTCATCTTTGTCTGCCCAAACCCACAAGGTCTTTTCCTTTTCCATGTGCAATTTTTGGATGCATTTGAAGCCATCCAGGGGTTAAGCTTCTTTTACCCAACTGCCCCACTGCTCCCATGGGGCTCCGACCTCTGCCCAGTCCAGAGCCAGGGAACTCCAGGGAAGGGCTTCCCAGCTGGGAATTTCTGATGGGACTGATTCCACACATTTACACTGAACAAGTGACATTTTGTTGACATCTGGCCAGACTATGCCAGTTTTGTTTTACCAGTGGGCAGGGTCAGAACCAAAGATACAGACTCCAACTGAAGGAATCAGTGTAATTTCCTGCAGTTCAGAGTAGCAAAGAATCACAAAAGGAGCAGCTCAGCAATGCATCCAACCATCCCCACCAAAGATTGCCTGCAGTGATTAAGAAAGATCCAGCAGCATTTACCCTCAGCCTTTACCATCCCCTAGATTCACACAGCAGCTGGGGAAGCTGTCACAGCCAAGGGCTGCAGAGCCACTCCTGGGCACTGGGAATTCCTGCGGGTGCCTCCAGCCCCAGGTGAGGGTCCAACCCCGCTGGGAGAGGGCCCAGCTCTGACAGTGCTGAAGGAACAAACTGACAGCACTGCTAGTGTGGCAACATCTGCTTTCATCCTCCTCTTGGGTCCCTCCCAAAGCCTGGCCAGGGCTCAAGGAGGAACCAAGGGAGCTGACTTTGACCATACAGCCCCAAACAAGGCCACATGTCAGATTTCATGGCCTTGTCTGGCTTCTAAATACACAAAGGTCAATACATGTTTCACTAATGAGAGGCTAAATCTATCTCAGTGCTAATGACCATGCATATTTCATCAGGGAGCAGATACAAAGATAACCTTTGCTTGGAAGGTTCATCCAGAGGCCATCTTTGGCTCAGGGCCTGCTGTCCAGGCCTCACTCAGGGCTGGTGTCCAGGCCTTGGCACTTCAGGGATGTGCTTTAGTGCTGGGCTTGGCACTGCTGGGTGACCGGCTGCACTGGGTGATCTCAGAGGGCTTTTCCAACAGAAAGGATTCTGTGAGTCCATGATTCTATCCACTGCATTCAGCTGGGGCTATTTTAGCAGCATTACTTTGATCCAAAAGTTCCCTCTTGCCCAGCTCCTGTGGCCGGAGGCTTCAGCTCCTTCAGCTTCTGGTGCTGAGCTGCTCATGCTGAACGAGATGACTTGGAGAGAAGAACACAGTCCATGCAATTCCTTCTGGGACACGGAGAGTGGAGCCCATTTCGTACCCACCCCAGCCCATCCTCCCAGCCCTGCCAAAAGCAGCTGGGCAGCGACTGAAGAATGAGTTGCATCTGCACCAGCAAAGGGGGAGCCTTTGGTTCCCTGCCACGCTGGGTCATGCCCAAATCTGTCAGAATTTCCCCAGATGGGGACTCATCTGCAAATTCCCTGTGGACTTTGGCTTTGAAGAAGGTGCCAGAATCAAAGTGCATCACCTTCAGCCTCCAGTGGCCAGGCTGAGGAAGAGCTTGTTATCCCTGATGTCACCCTCGCTGTCTCCTGCAGCAGCAGCAGCAGCAGAAGCAGCATCCCCACCCGGTACAGCTTCTCCAGGGGCTCCTTCTCCCTCCCTGGGAGCAGACCAGGCTCTCAGGGCTCTG
Organism: Melospiza georgiana; assembly: GCF_028018845.1. NCBI lineage: Eukaryota > Metazoa > Chordata > Aves > Passeriformes > Passerellidae > Melospiza > Melospiza georgiana. Next base: position 56,255 of record NW_026652218.1, on the reverse strand, counting down.
CCCAGGGCCCCAGCTGTCAGGGAACCAGGACAAGCAAAACCAGCTGGGATGGCGGCCACCAGTGCTGGGCAGAGTAGCTCAGCTCCAGCACAAGGGCTGCGTGTTCCCATCCCATGACCCTGGTGCAGTGACACAGGCAGCAGAAAAAGCTCTGGGTTCCTTTGCTTCTCATTGCCAAGGCATGTGTGGAGCAGGAACTTACCAGGGCCCTGGATCAAAGTGTGCCTGTGGCTCTCTCCCTTCTTCTATGCCAGAGGAATATCCCACATCCAAGGATCACAGAACAGGTCCTCCAGTGTGGGTCTGTCCAAGGAGTTCACAGATAAACACCACCTGATCAGGTTTTTGCACTCTGGGGAGAGAAAGCAGAAACTGCCGGTCGGCCAGAGAAGGCTCCTGTCTGCTTTACCCCACTATTCCTGTGCCCAGGCCATGCTGGATGTGCTCAGAGCTGGGCCTAAACTTTCCCATCCATTCCCTGTTTTGGAGGAGAGCAGGACATGTGCCACCTCCTCAGCAGCTGCCAGAGTGGGATGCCCACGACCCCGCTGCTGGCTCCCAGCACTGGGATTCCCCCCGTGCCCAGAGAAGAGGATCCACCTTGAGAGAGCCTTTGTGGCAGTGGGAGCTGGCCCCTGCTGAGGTTCTGGCCCCTCCTGAAAGGGTGCTCCCCGCAGACCATCTGGTGCAGCAGGATGCCCAGGGACCAGACTGTTGCTGCCTCGCCATGGTACCAGCCAAAGTCATTCCATTCCGGGGGCTGTATGACAGTGTTCCTATGGAATACAGATGGAATTCATCAGGGGGATGCTGCTACTCCCAGAGCCTGGCCCCAGCATCCCTGGGTGTGCGGGGGCTGCATCAGGGGCACACAGGGTGACCACTGCCCTCTCGCCAGCATCTGGGACTTGTGCACAAAGTTAGGGTTGGAAAAGAAGCCTCTGGTGCTGGAAGAGGGCAGCCCTGGCTAGGCCCGACCATGACATACAAAGGAAAAACCCACTCCATGCTGGGGAAAAAACCTGCCCTTATCCTCCCTGCCTGCATTGCCCCAAAAATATTATGAAGCCAAGGCAAACAGGGCGAGTGGAGCAGTCCAAGCCCTTCCTCTCGTCTGCACACCAAAGTGGCTGGGGCACAGGTTCCGCCCTCCCTCTCTGCTACCCCCACCCACGGCAGTTTTGGTCGGGCTGGCTGCCCCAGCCCAGCCCCAGTCCTGGGCAGAGTGGCTGGCAGAGGCTGCCAGCAGGGCTGGAAGATGGCTGCCCACCCAGTCCCGCTCGAAAGTAACTCAGCTGAAGATTCAGTGCCCTGACTGGCAGCAAAAGGGAGAACTCCCGCTGCCACAGCCAGCTTGGGCTGGGGGATGTTGGGCCATGAGATGTCAGAAGCGGGAGCACAGCCCTGGGTAGGCTCACCTGCAAAGTGAGTGTAGACTGTGTCCTGCAAGTAGGTGCCACAGCCAAAGTCAATCAGTTTGGCCTGCCCGGTGTCCAGGTCAACCAGGATGTTCTCTGGCTTGATGTCCCTGTGCAGGACCCTGCAGCTGGTGCAGTGCCGCACGGCCTCCAGCACCTGGCGGAACAGCTCCCGTGCCACCTCCTCGGGCAGGAACCGCCGTGCCCGAATGAAACGCTGCAGGTCCTGACACTGCTCTGGCCGCTCCAGCACCATCATGATGCAGTTGAGGAGCTCGAGCCACTCCAGCAGCTGGACCACACCGGGGAAGCCAGTGGACACCTTGGCCAGCAGCACGATCTCTAGGGGTGCGCCGGTGCCGTCGGGCTGCGGGAGGAGCACGATGCCGTCAGTGGGGCACGATGCCGTGCCAGGCCTGGGGAAGCCCTCAGCCAGCCCGGGATGCTCTTCGCCCTGCGCTAGGCCCACGCCCACTCTCCCTCGGGCATCCTGGCGGCCCCCACCGTGCCGGGTCCTGGCTCATCCCCGGCCGGCAGCCCCGGCTGCTGGCCCCACTCACTCACCAGCTCGCCCCAGTGCCGGACGCAGTTCTGTGGCACCCTTTTGATGGCCACCTGCAAGCCAAGGGCAGCAGCAGGGTGAGCTCGCCGCCCACACTGCGAGCCCCATCCTCTGCCCTCTGCCCCCCTCCTCCTCCTCCATCCCCTCCTCCTGCGCCCGCCGCCAGCCCTGCCGCTCACCGGGGCGCCGTCCGAGAGCCGCGTGGCTGCAAAGACTATGCCGAAGCCGCCCCGCCCCAGCAGCGATCCGAGCCGGTACTGCTCCTGCCGGGCCTCCTGCGCCGTCCCTGTGGGTGGGAAGCAGCTGTCAGCGCTCAGCCTGGGGCCAGCAACAACCCCCGAGTGCCCCTCACCCGCCCCAGGCCAGCCATGCCCAGGCGTTCGCTCTTCGGAACGCGGCACAGGAGGCTCGGGGCCCTCGGCTGCGCTGCCGAGCAGCGGAGCTCAGGCTGTGGAAGCTGCAGCGGAGGCGGCGGGAGCCGCCGCACCGCGTGTGTCCTCCACGGGCCCCGGGAGGGGCACGGGCCCGGGCTGGGGCCGGGGCTGAGGCCAGGGCCGGGGTTGGGACTGGACCCTGCGTCGGGTCTGGGGCCGGACTCGGGCCAGGCGGATGGCAAAGGGCGGCGATGCCGCCCCCACCCCAGGCACTGATGCTCGCCCAGCAGCGCCACCGCCAGAGCCGGGCGGAGGCGAGACGGCGGCGGGACGGCCGGGGCCGGGCACGGGGCAGCCCCGTCCAGGGCCGGGGGTGGGCCGGGGGCATGGCCCGGCCCGGCAGGGGAGAGGGAGGCAGGGAGAGGAGAGAGACGCCGGGCAAGGGACCCCGAGAGAAGGGTGCCCGACAGTGGGAAAGGGAGAGAGAGAGAAAGAAAGAGAGAAGAGAAAGAAAGAGATTATTCAAAATATCACTTTGCTGCTGCTGCTTCTGCTGCCGCTGCTACTGCTACCGCCGCTGCTGCCGCTGCTGCAACTGAAGCACCGGAGCTGTTTGTCCCCGTGTCCGTTCCCCACGAGCCCCACGAGCCCCACATTTGAGCCCCTCGAACCCCGCGCGCCCCGGGGACAGCCCCTCCATCTGCCCAAACATGGGAACTTTGCAGCCTTGAGCCCGGATGTGGAGCCCTGGCTCCTGCGCACTGGCACAGCGATCCCCTCGCCTGCTGCTGTGCATTGTCCTTGCTGAGGGTCAGACACTGTCGGGCCACCTTCCCTTGGGGTAGGATTCCTACCTGACCCAAGCACTGCACTCACACCTCCAGAGTTGCTTTCCTGTAAAAACATGGGAAGGAAAACTGTGTGTGGCTCATGGTATTTTAGAGTGTCTAAAAATCCCTAAGTCACCAATCTTAGAGGTGAGGTGCATCTGGAATTACTGGGATGCAACATAGAAAAGGGGAGCATAGAAATAAATAGAGGAAAACATCTTGGATTGTTTCTTTCATTTTCATTTCCCTTCTGGAAAGCCGTTTCAGTTTTCCAGGAATCTTCTCCTGTCTGCTCTTCCCAAGAATCTCTCATGGAGAACAAGGTCAAGCTTCTGTCACAAGATTTGCCACCGGGAAATTACGCCACTGGTGAAGTTTTCATGATGACTGTACTGGCTTAGGGCAAATTTTGGGAGGAAATCTCCAAAAGGGGTCCGTCTAGAAAGCAAGTTCAAGCAGCCCCTACCCCTACTAGTTCAGGAAAAGACTTCCCTGGAGAAAAGTGAAAAAAACGCCAGTTTATTTAACAAGTAAAGTATTCACAAGCATGAAAAATGAATAATATTAAATAAAACCTCTGACAGTGGTGAAGAGATGGCAAATTCAGAAAGTCCTTTTTGTGAGTTGTAGTTGGCTCACTCGGTCTCTTCTAAGTCCCTCTGGTGCTGGAATGCAGTGTCCCAGAGCTTGGTGGGCCACAGGTGTGAGCTGCTGCTGGTGTTTTTCTGGGTTTTCAGTCCAGAGCAGGTATAAACAGTTCTAAGAAAAAGGAAAGCCACAGTCTGAGGAACTTCGCTTCCTAAGCTACCTAAAACCAAATTGCTAGACCTGGGCTGTGAAGGCATCAGGAAATTTCCAAATCTGGGAACTGGCGGTCCCAGCAAACACCAGAGCTGGATGATGCTGGTGCCAGAACCTGCAGATTTCCAAATTTTGGCTTTCTGTGTCAGCAAATCACTGGACTTGGGCTGTGCCAGCACCAGGAAGTTTTCAGATCTGGGCACTGGTGCTGCCAGCAAACACCAGATCTGGGTGGTGTCATTGCCAACGAGAGAAATCTGCCAGATTTGGGCTCAGCTGGCACTGAGAAATTTCCAAATCTGGGTTCTGGTTACAAGAAACACAAAATGTAGGGGTGGTGCCAGACCCAGCAGCAGGAAACTGCCACAGGTTTTGGATTTCTGTGCCAGCAAATTGCTGCATTTGGGCTGTGTCAGAAGAGGGAAATTTCCAGATGTAAGCACTGTCAGTGGCAGCAAACACCAGGTCTGGGCACCTGTATTGGCATCAGGAAATTGCCAGATTTTGGCTTTCTGTGCCAGCAAATTTCTGGACTTGGGCTGTGCCAGCCCTGGGAAATTTCCAGATCTGGGCACTTGCCAGGTAAACAGCAGACCTGGGCGGTGCTGGTGGCAGTGCCGGGAAGCTGCTGGGTTCTGGCCTTCTTTCCAGAAAATTGCTGCATTTTTTGCAGCCAGGTTTTGCTGGCAGTGAGAAATTGCTAGATGCTAATTTTCTGTGCCAGTAAACTGCTGGAATTAGGGTGTGCAGGCATCTGAAACATTCCCGATCTGGGTACTGGCGGTGTCAGCAAACCCGAGATCGGGTTGCTGTAGGTACCAGGTCTTTGCTTGGTTTTGACTTTCTTTGCCAGCAAGTTGCTGCACTTGGGCTGTGCTAGAATAGGGAAATATCAAAATCTGGGAACTGGCAGTGCCAGCAAACACCACGTTTCAGGAAGGATTGGATCTGGACCTGTTCCCTCCCTACCTCCCTCCCTCAACAAGGTGCCAGAGGGGCTGGACAGCAGCCAGGCAGAAAGGGACCTGCAGGGACTGATGGACAGCAGGCTGGACATGAGCCAGCAGTGTGCCCAGGTGGGCAAGAAGGCCAATGGCTCCTGGCCGGGCTCAGGAATGGTGTGGCCAGCAGGAGCAGGGCAGGGATTCTTCCCCTGTGCTCAGCACTGGTTGGGCAGCACCTCAAGTGCTGTTTGTAGTTCTGGTGCCCCCAATTTAGGAAGGATATGGAGGGGCTGGAGCATGTCCAGAGAAGGGCAACAAGGCTGGGGAGGGGTCTGGAGCACAAGAGCTGTGGGGAGTGGCTGAGAGAGCTGGGGTTGTTTATCCTGGAGGAGAGGAGGCTCAGGGGAGACAAGGCAGTGTCAGGGCATAGGTTAGACTTGATGATCTCCATGACCTGTTCCACCCTTGCTGATTCTGGGATTCTCTGAAACCACCCTTGAAGCAGTTGCAGGAGGAGCCCTGGGCCTCCTTTTCAGAAGCTCCAGCAGCCCAGCCCCAGGTCCCTCAGCTTCTCCTGGCAGCCCCAAAGCCCATCCTGTCAGTCCTGCAGAGGCTCTGCAGCTCCTCCTCAGTGCCCAGAACAGGAAGCCCCAGAGCCAGACACAGCAGCCCAGATGTGCCCCCCTGGCCTGGGGTGCCTCTGGCAAGGGAGCAGCACCAGGCACTGCAGGAGCCTGCAGACAGATGATCTGAAGGCCAAAGCTCCTTAGCTCCTTCTGAAAGAGCAGGAACAGTTCCTCATTCCAATGTGGTGGAAGGCTGGGCACCACAGCTCCAGGTGCGGACTGGACACAAGTTTGCTCCCACTTGTGGAGAGTATTATTAATAATTGGTTAGCTGAGAAAGGCCATACTGACATAATGCCGCTGGTTAAGCTGAAGGAGGAAAGTCAGCAGTCAGCAAGCTGAAAGGAGAGGTCAGCAGTGACCGTGCTGCAACATGAGGATAGGGAGTAGAGATCATTCCTGAATATATCCTGAGAATATGTAGAAAGTATCAAAAGTAGAACCATAGGAATGCAGAAGTAGGCGTAGGTGCTGATATGTAACTGACCAATCCTGAGCTCAACTTTTGCAATATGTATGAAGCTCATTATGAACTGTATTTAACCCGCCGTACTGATCAAAATTGGGTCTGTGATGATCTAATTGATGTCCTGGTCTCCTTCCATCGACAAATGGTGGAGAATGCGGGCAACGCCGAATCTCTGTCCTTTTTTCTCGGATTAAAAGAAAAAGGGGATTACGCCACGGTCGAGGAAGTTGGGTTTGGGTCCTTGCAGCTGGGATGGTGCCGGAATTTGAAGCACCCTTGAGGTTCACAATGGTGACTCAAGCCAATACGTGCCGCCAGAGCCTGGAGAGCTGCAACAGCGCGCGCTGATTAACAGGTATGGATAGGCAAGCGGCATATGATTTATTCACCGCGTATTTAGAACGGCGAGGAATAAAAGGGATAGATTTAAAAAAGGAATTACCAGGGTTATTAGCCTATGGCCATGCTAAGGGTATCTTTTCTAACCCTCATACAGTTAATGAGCTAGCAGAGTGGAAGAAGTTTGGGGAAATACTGTGGGATACAGTGTTAGATGATGATAAGTCAGCAGAGAAATTAGGGAAGTTATGGCGGGTGGTGTATAACACGTTACTTCAGCAGGTATCTGAGAGAAAGGCAGCAGAAAGGGCTACAGAAGCTCATGAGAGGAATATAGGGTATGGTCGTAAGGATGATCCCCTGGCACCTTCTGTAACTAAGATACTTATGCCTAAGGATCCCCAGCAAAGTGGTGTGGAGGATTTTCCTATAGGCACAGTGGAACCCTCTGCACCTTTCCTGTCAAAGGGGGAGGGCGAGTCGGATGGTGGGGGTAAGAGCAAACCAGCTTTGCCTCCACCACCAACTTCAGGTGGGTCAGATGGTGGGGGTGGGAGCAAGCAAGCTTCACCTCTGCCGCCAGCTTTGCCTCCACCGCTTCCCCCGAGTGAGTCGGCTCCGGTTACAGCTTCAGCGGGGGGGCCGATTCACCCGTGCGAGCCGGCTCCGCTCGAGTCGGCTCCGGTTTCACTGTCAGCTCCGGCGGGGGGGCCGCTTCCTCCGCGTGAGCCAGCCTCTGCTTCACTGCCTTCCCCGTGCGAAAGCTCGCTGTCTGTACCGAAGTGCCAGCAGCATAGCACCCTTAAAGAGTCAGATCCCATCCCAGGGGCACACCGTGATCCATGGGGGGAGATGGCTAAACAGAGGAGGGAAGCTTGGGCTGCTTTGGCAAAAGAAGTAATGCAAATGGGGGATGGTGAGGCGGTGGAAATAGCTTCTAGTCTTGCATGTCCAGTCACATACACACCACAGTATAATGCACAGGGGAACCTTACGCATAATATAGCAGAATATACTCCCTTAGATTGTAAGCTGCTAACTCAGCAACGTTCTACGGTTAGTCAGTTTGGAGTAAAAAGTGAACATGTTAGGCAAATGCTAGATTATCTTTTTAATACTCAGGTTTTATGTCCTAATGATTTAAGAGGAATAGTTCGATTGATATTCACTCAGCATCAGCAGTTATTGTTTAACGCACATTGGAAGGCTTTGGTAAATGAGTCAGTTGCTGTACGACGAGCCCAGGGAGACCCATTACATGGAGTGACAGTAGAGGAGCTGATGGGCCTAGGGGCATATTTGCGTACAGAGGCACATATGATATCGGGAGCAGATAAGCTTAGAGAGTCTATGCAGTTAGTGCGTGCTGCAATAGATATGGTTAAAGAGCCAGGAGGGTTACCGGCTTATATGGGTATTAAACAAGGTAGGGAAGAATTGTTTGGAAATTTTATCGATAGAGCAGCTACTGCTATAGATCGTGCAGGCGTTGCAGACTATATGAAGGGGGCGCTATTGAAGCAGTGTGCCTTGCAAAATAGCAATCCAGCAACCCAAAGAGTATTAGCTACTTTAGGGGCAAATTGGACTATTGAGGAAGCATTAGAGTGAATGGCATTAATGCCAACAGCTTCACAGGCGTTTATAGCAGAAGCCTTAAAGGAATTAGGATTAGGGTTACAAAAGCAAGCAGAGTCCACTCAGAATCAGGTGTTAGCTGCTCTTGCTCCTCTCCGAAGTGGCTCACTGGCATTCACGCAAGGAGGTTCAAAACCATTCATCAAGTGTTACCGATGCAGCAACGAAGGACACACACGCCGAACGTGCCGAGCAACTGGCATATGGTGTCAACACTGCCGATCCAGCTCCCACAACACTACGGCTTGTAGGCGCCGGTCGGGAAACCATCCACGGAGCGCGCATCATGGGGGCCGTGCCCAGACACAAGTTGCCGCCGTGACATCGGAGACACCAGCTGCTGCCGTGACATCGCTGCCACCTCCTGTCTGCAACCCACAACAACAGGGAGCCTCGGTTTGGACTTAGCAGCAGCAGTAGACGTCACACTAATGACGAACCGGCCTGAGAGGATACCCACTGGAGTAAAGGGTCCTCTTATCTTAAATGGACAAACATGTGGAGCATTATTGCTGGGACGTTCTTCTACAACTATCTTGGGGTTATTTGTTTTGCCTGGTGTTATCGATGTGGACTTTACAGGGGAAATACAAATTATGGTTTACACCCTTTATCCTCCGATTAAAATTACAAAAGGACAACACATTGCACAATTGGTACCACTATCACAAATGACATCGGGAATACAATCATTTACTGGGCAAACATGGGATGAAAAAGGTTTTGGCTCTACTGGTGTTACACTTTTAACTGTGGATTTACAAAATAGACCAAAGCAAAAGGTTGAAATTACTTATGGACATCAAAGCATGACCCTTCATATATTATTGGATACAGGAGCAGATACCAGCATCATTTCTCCAGAAGCGTGGCCACAACATTGGCCCCTATTTCCATCATCAAACATGCTCACAGGAGTAGGAGGATTTACATTGGCAAGCAGATCACCGTCTTTGTCTGTGTGCATTGAGAATCAACAAATATCTGCTGTGTTTTCAATTGTTCAACTGCCTCCTACAGTTTCCTGCTTAATTGGAAGGGACATTTTAACACAATTGGGAGTGGTGTTAACTAATCAGCACCCTTTGGGGTATATGCCATTGCTTGGCCTTTCCCCATTCCACTCACCTGGAAAACGGATACACCGGTGATGGTTAAACAATGGCCATTAAAAGGGGAGAGTCTTATGCATGCTCATGAATTGGTACAGGAGCAATATACAAAGGGACACCTGCGACTGTCCACAAGCCCTTGGAATACACCTATTTTTGTAATCAAAAAGAAATCAGGGAAATATCATTTGATACATGATTTGAGGGCTGTAAATAACCAAATGGAACCAATGGGGGCCTTACAGCCTGGTCTTCCAAATCCAGCTATGATTCCAGAACACTGGCCACTTTTAATTATTGACCTGAAGGATTGTTTTTTCACTATTGGCCTGCATCCTGATGATATGAAGAGATTTGCTTTTACTTTACCAGCAATAAATCATGGAGAACCGGATAAAAGATTTGAATGGACGTCTCTTCCGCAAGGCATGCGCAACTCCCCCACTTTATGTCAGCTTTATGTTGATGCTGCATTACAGCCACTGCGTCGTAAATGGCCAGCAACTATAATATATCATTGCATGGACGATATTTTGTTTGCATAGCAACAGCCATTCTCCTCTTTACAGATTAACACCATTAAAAATACTCTTGCTGCATATTCACTTGTTATTGCTACAGAGAAAATTCAGACTACAAGGCCCTGGAAATATTTGGGATGGACTCTGACGTATCAAATAGTAATACCACAAAAATTGGAATTACAATTGGATATTAAAACTCTACATGATGCACAGAAGTTGCTGGGAGACTTACAGTGGCTGAAGCCCATTGTGGGAATACCAAATCATTTATTAGAAACCTTACGGCCTTTATTAAAGGGCGTGGACCCTACTACTCCTGTACACCTGACAAAGGAACATCATCTTGCTTTGCAGCAAATTAGTAACTGTGTACAACAAGGGTATGTGTCTCGTCGACAACTCGATCACCCCATTGATCTTACTATCTAGAATAGTCCTTGCCACTTGCTTGGTGCTCTCTCTCAGTTGTAAAAGAAAACAAGGGAGATACGGGTGTTGGAATGGTTATCACCATCACTACAACATAAGAAAACAATATCTTCAAAAATTGAACAATTGGCTGCATTAATCAAAAAGGGGCGTCTCAGAATTCTTGAAGTGGATGGTAGAGAACCTGCTACTATTAGATTGCCTATGGAAAAAGAAACCTTGGACTGGTACTTGATTAATTTGAGGGATTTTCAAGAAGCATTATTGATGTCACCTGCTAAAGTAGAGACTAGTAAATTAGTGCCTAGAGTTTTGCAATGGATGACAGAATGGAACTGGATCACTCGACCTTTGAGAGAAGAACGCCCCATAGAAGGAGCTATTACAGCTTTTACTGATGCAGGAAAGAAATCAAGGCGTGCTGCTGTTACCTGGCAAGAAAAGGGACAATGGAAGCATCAACTCCTCACAGCAGATCCTGCAGATAGCTTACAAACTTTGGAATTATTAGCAGTAGTATAGGCAGTGTCCAACTTACAGGAGCCTTTAATGTGGTCACAGACTCTATGTATGTTGCAGGAGTAGTCAAACGAATAGAGGAAGCAGCAATTAAGGAAGTGAACAATAAACGATTGTATGAGTTACTGATACAGTTAAGGAAGTCTTTACGAGAGAGAAATGCAGCATATTCTGTGATTCATATTAGGAGTCATAAATGGTCTGAAGGTTTAGGAGAAAGGAATGAACGTGCAGATAAATTGGTTACCCTACCCATTGATAATTCTTGTCCTATTGACAAGCACACATTGGCCAGAGAAGCACATAGTAGATATCATCAAAATGCAAGAGGATTAGCAAAACACTTTGAGCGGAGTTTGTCAGAAGCCAAGGCCATTGTCAGAGCATGTCCAACATGTAGTTATCATAATGGTGGAATAGGTCTAGGCATCGGGGTTAATCCTTGAGGTTTAGAAATAAATGAGAAATGGCAAATGGATGTTACACACATAGCTAGATTTGGTAAAGTCAAGCATGTGCACGTCACCATAGATACATATAGTCATTACATATGGGCTACTGCTCAGGCAGGAGAAAAAGCTATACATGTTATCAGACACCTGTTAAGTTGTTTTGCTGTTATGGGAGTTCCAAAGAGTATCAAAACTGATAATGGTCCAGCTTATGTAAGTGCTAGGGTTTTGAAATTTTTGAATCAGTGGTCTGTTAAGCACGTGACAGGTATTCCACACTCTCCTACTGGACAGGCAATAGTGGAAAGAGCAAACAGTACCCTTAAGCAGTATATTGAAAAACATCAAGATTTGGCAGATCCACAAGCATGTTTGGCTAAGGTTTTGTATGTGATTAACCATTTATGCATTTTTGGGGAAGATGATACCCCTCCTGCAATGAAACATCATCCAAGGTCAGGTCAGGAAAATACTAAGGAAGCAGAGGTCTGGGTTAAGTATAAGAACCCAAGTACAGGATTATGGGAAAAACCTGCAAAAGTATTATATTGGGGTCGAGGGTATCTTTGTGTTTCCTCACCTACAGGGCCTTTGTGGGTGCCTGCTAAGTGGACTAAACCTGTTTTTGATGCAGCCTCTGGTGGATCGCCTTACGGAGGAGGACAGGGAGCGACTGGGGAAGAAACTGCTTCTAGTCCTACGACCGTTACTGTTACAATTGAAGGGGTACTCGGAAGCGGTGGACAGAGCACTGACACGTCACTATCGGACAGCCCAGGAGCTGATTGGTTTTATTGACTCATTATCAACTTTTCGCTTAACAAATCCAGCGAAAGAACATTGCCTTGACTATCACAATCCACATTGTGCTGCCTGGATAGCCCTACATTGTGGAGGTTGTGAAAGAACATTTTGGATAGAACAATCATTATTGTGGGATTTGTGGTGTCACACTTGTGAACACGAGCAAACATGGGGCAAAAGCTGGCAAGATGAATTAAGGAGACAAACAGGGCAAAACGCATATATAGCTTTAAATCTTTATGAGTCTCCTGAACAGAAAATTCTTGCTTATTATCGATGGGAGGTACAATGTATTGTGAATAGAATTAAGGTTCAAAGTAAATCACATATAGTTTCTATAAGGTGTAGGAAATTAGTGCCTTTAACACAGCATTCAATTGTAGGACCCTTCAAAGGGAATCCTGATAGAGCATTAGATTGCTGCATTGACAAGTTGCAAAAATTGAGTTTGCAAGTGGCAGGACCAGTAAAATCAGGAGCAGCAAGATTGAAGACAGATAAGAAAAAGAAGGCAAAAAGGGAACGGTCTCATTTGAGTAAGGATATCAGTGATTGATAATTAATTTTCTATGATTAGGACAATTTACAGTTGTGGGACCCTTGGGAGGATATAGTTGTTGAAAAAGATAACGAACAAGAACTACGGTTACAAAATAAGATACGCCTTGTATTAAAGAAAGAACTTGAACGATTAGCCTCATATAGTAAAAAAGCTGAAGAGGCTTTGCGATCACCACCATTGAATTGGTTGCATTGGGTTGAAGAAACAGACTTTTATACTGGTCCTTACTTATATTCACTTCCTTGTTATGTTTGCAAAAGGGATAATGATAAGTGCTATGCATGGGTAGCTTTGCATTGTGCAGATTGGAATCAGATTTATTGGTATTCACAGAGGTCACTAGGATATTTATGGTGTGCACCTTGTTCTGGAAGGTGGATTCGAAATTTTTTCTGGGTTAGAGCTCTTGAACAAAGTACTGGCCTGCCAGGAAGGACAGGATTACAGCTTTTTGAGAGTGCAGAACAAGTGGTTATAGCATATCTTAGGTGGAAGTTGCAGGAAAACCTTAGAATATTTGAAATTAATGATGCCGAATTTTGCCCCAAACAGGCAGAGTGACTGCTTAATCAGACTCAGCTTAAGTCAATTAAGCAGGAGGTATTTTATTAACGACGCGTCGGAGAAATCACAAAATGGATTTCTGAGTTCACATAGCAAAAGCAAGCCTTATATACAATTTTGGGTATAGGATTACATCAGATCAGATACATAATCATGCATATTCATATGGGGCGTGATGTAGGCGGGGCGTGGGCGGAGCGTAGGTGGAGACATCTCTTTTGGGGAATCTTCAGGTGGTCGTTCCTGTTGCCTTCATCCTAGACGGGGTCTTTCCGATGAGTCTTCCTCTTTAAACTTTTGAACTCCTTTCCTAATTTGGTCAATTCCCGGTGTATTTGGCTTAGATCCCGTGGCTTGGCAAAACCCTTAGGGTCGTTTCGACATTACTGGCTCTAAACCTGCTTAGCCCATTAGTTTCTCCTATACCTATCTCTTCCCCTGTCATGATGCTCTACCTCTTATCTAATTTGTTGCTCTGTTTTCCTAGTGCTGTGCTTTCTCCGTGTGTTCTAGTGCTAGGCCCTTCTTTACATGCTTCTCATTCCATGTTTTAACCCATTACTTCTGGAAGGCTATCTGCTTTAGGGCTTCATTTCCCCCCTTTTTCTTGTAACTTACGAATTCTTTCGTCAAGTTCTGGTCCTACAGGACGCTGATAGGCTCGTACCATTGCCCAAATCATTTGGGTCTTTTTCATTATGCTCTTTAGTCTCTACCACAAACAAATGTTTGTAAGAGTTAGTAATAACAAAGCTACAATTACTATTAGCATTGGGTGCACTAGGTAATGGAAGATCTGTGTAGCTGTTGGGGAATATCTCGTAAAGATGTCCTACCAGTGATGCTGGCCTATTTGTTTTACTTCAGACAGGACATTCTTTATTCTTTTTGAATTGTGTTCTATCTGCCATACTATTCGTTTAGTTGTTTGATTCACCTTTTGCACCAATTTCTTTACTTCAAGGTGTGCAAGCATTGCTTTGAGAATCTTGACGTCCACTCCTATTTGTAAAGGTTTGAGGTGGAGTCGGGGTCATGATGTCTAGCTGTCAATTTTGCTTCTTTTGGCGCTCTCGTTGCTTGATGTGAATTTGTTCTACCTGTAAAATAACCTTTTCTAGTTCAGTGTCTAAATCTCTAAGGGTCCAATTTGGTCACTTGTTAGTGGATGTCGTGGGACAGAAGAATAGCAACGGGTTGATAAAACCTTAGACATCCACTAACAAGTTTCAAACAATATTGTAACCAGCGGTGTACTTTCCAATGGCACCACCTTAATACAATTTGTTCGGGAGCTTCAAACAATTCTCTAGCCTCTAAAATGGGTCTGTTGGCGAATTTCTCTAAGGCCAAATAGTGGTCGTTTTCCCTTGCTTCTTTGTAGCTACACTCATAACATTGGAGGTCTAGTAAACAACTTTGTACGTTCCAAAATTTTCTATCACAACTTCTACAAAGAAATCCAATTAGTCCCACCCAATGTGCTTGGCAAAGTTGGGTTTCATCAGGGTCACATCTATCTTAATGTGGCTAAACTGCCGCAGCTGGGAGCGGGGATCCCGTACTGTGATGCCCGGCAGAGGCTCCAAGGGAATGAGGAAAGCTCGTTCCCTTAGCTCCCTCTCCGAGTCCTCTTTATCATCATCCAGCCCTTTCTGCTTGACCTTCACTCCGGCGTGGGTGTGGTGCAAATCTAGCTTGGCCCCAGTCAGGGAGGGGCCGGGATGGGCGCCTTCGCTGACTTTGTGCATCCGCGGATCACGGGCCAGCCGGGGATCCAGGGACGTCGACTCCGAACCGCGGTGAAGGTAGTCAGCAGCACTTGGAAAGGTCCTTCTTACTTTTCTTGTAGGGGTTTTCCTAAAAGGTTCTTAACATACACCCAATCACCGGGGTTAAACGGATGCAATTTACAATCAGGTTGCTTAGGTTGGTACTCGATCATCACAGTAGCATTTTTATCAAACTGTTTCCCCACCGTAATTACATAATCATAAATGTATTGATTACCGATTTGGTCTATGGCGTACCCATTTACAACTTGCATAGCATAAGGTCTACCATACAAAATTTTAAATGGGCTTAACCTTTCTTTTGATCTTGGTTTGACTCAGCCTCAGAAGAGCAATAGGCAAAGCTTGATACTACTGCAAATTAGTCTCCTGGCATATTTTGGCAATTTGCTGTTTGATAAGATGATTCATTTTTTCCACTTGCCCACTGGCCTGTGGACGGTAAGGCGTGTGTAATTGCCATTTGATTTGTAATGCTCTACTTATTGCTCTCACTATTTTTGCACAGAAATGTGTACCCCTATCCGAAGAAATGCTCTTCGGTACCCCAAACCGTGGAATAATTTCATGCAACAGTACTCTAGTTACCTCTCTTTCTTTATTTGTCTTATAGGGGAATGCTTCAGGCCACCCAGAAAATGTGTCAGTTAATACCAACAAGTACCGAAACCCCCCTTTTCTTGGGAGTTCAGAAAAATCAATTTGCCATACCTCACCTGGGAATTTACCTCGGTTTATGGCTCCTTGGTGTACTTTGGTTCCTGTATTCGGGTTGTTCTTCAGACACCGCTCACACTGGGACGTAACGTGTTTTATAGTAGTAAATAATTTTGGTCCTGCTATTCTGGTCTGCAAATATTGGTAAAGCGAATCTAGGCCCCAATGGGCCTTCTCATGTTCTGCCTTCACAAACTGCCACATCACGTTTCCTGGTATCACTAACTGTCCTGTCTCTAATTGACCCCAACCATTTTTTAGTATTTTTCCTTTATTCCTTTGAATCTACCTATGATCTGATTCTTGGTAATCTGGCTGGATATTGATATCCAGCTCCCCTGGTATTAGGGCCGCTATTTCCGCTTCCCTATTTCTGGAATAGTATTACCTTTCAAATGCCCCTTGCAATGCATTATGGCCACCTGTGTTGGGAGTTGGACCGCCTCCAGCAGTCGCAGAACCTCTTCTGCATGTTTGACTGTTTTTCCTTGTGTAGTCAACAGTCCTCTTTCTTTCCAGATGGCTCCATGAGCATGTACGACAGAAAAGGCATATTTAGAGTCTGTCCATATATTAATTTGCATGTTCTCTGCTAATTCCAGGGCTCGGGTCAGAGCTATCAGCTCTGCCTTTTGGGCTGAAGTCTCTGCAGGCAGGGGGTTTGACTCAATTACCTTTTCTGTAGTAGTGACTGCATAGCCAGCCATTCTTACTCTTTGTTTCACGAAGCTGCTGCCATCTGAGAACCAGTTGTTCGCATCTTCGAGCAGCTCTTCTTTGAGATCTGGGTGACTGAAGTAGACGGCTTCAATTGTTTCTAGGCAGTCGTGTTCGATGGGTTCTGCTGGGGCTCTCTCTTCTAGAAATGAAGCTGGGTTCACAATGTTAGTTACCTGAATGGTTATGTCATGTGATTCAGCCAAGATGGCCTGGTATTTTAGGAATCTGGAAGGCGACAACCAATGGTTGCCTTTCTGTTCTAGCACGGCCGATACAGTATGAAATACTAACACAGTCACTTTTTGGCCCAGCGTAAGCTTCCTGGCCTCTTCTATGTTAATTATCACTGCGGCCACTGCCCTCAGACAGCCTGGCCATCTTTTACTTACTTCATCTAATCGCTTGGAGAAGTAGGCCACAGCTCTTTTGTGCGTTCCCAACTGCTGTGCTAGGACTCCCAGGGCCATCCCTTGTTGTTCATGGGAGAACAGCCAGAATGGTTTTGATACATCTGGGAGACCTAAGGCCGGTGTTCTCATTAGCTCCAGCTTCAACTTCTTGAAGGCCCCTTCTGCCTCAGGAGTCCAAACTAGAACGTCCTTAGTTTCCTTCAAAAAATCATACAGTGGTTTAGCGAGTATACTGGTAGATCCATAGCCGACACCAACTTGTCATCCCCAAAAAGGTGCACAGATCTCTCATTGTCTCTGGTTTAGGCATCTGACAGATGGCCTCTTTTCTAGCTGCTCTCAGGGATCGCTGTCTTCTGGAGACTTCGTATCCCAGGTACACCACTTCTTTTTGCACCAGCTGTGCTTTCTGTTGAGAGACTCAATATCCCAGAAAGTTTAACAAGGAAATAGTCCATTCAATGCATTCTTCTTCTGTCACTGTTGCTATTAGGAGGTCGTCTACGTATTGCAGAAGGGTGCCATCTCCCAGCGGCCTTCTCCACTGTTCTAATTCTTTGGCTAACTAATTCCCAAAAATCGTGGGAGAATTGCTCCATCCGGATGTAATGTCTTGGTTATTTCGTTTACTGCTCTCAGATCCTAAACTAGTCTATAAGCTCCATTAGGTTTCTTTACTGGCAGGATTGGTGTATTAAAATCTGATTCGTATTCTATCAATAACCCCAGTTCTAAAAACCTTTTGATTATGGGATCAATCCCCTCCTTTCTCCTATCTTCAGAGGGTATTGTTTTCTTACCACTGATTCTGCCCCAATTTTAAGTTCAACAACAATCGGTGCTGCTTATTTGATTTCAGGGGGGATTGTGAAAGGGGCTAGCGGTGGGCCTGTTAGCTAAAGGAGTGAGAAGTAAGAAGAAGAGACTGATAAGGAGCTTTCCCCAAGGCCTTGGCAGCTTTCCCAGAAGCCTTGGCAGCACGCCAGGTAACTCCCATGGCATCTGAACTTTCTTCACCAAGTTCTCCATCAGAGCCCCCTTCTACTTCAGCCCGCTCTCCCCCGTTAGGTATCAGCCTTGACTTTTTGTCTGCATTTTGCTCCGTTTCTCTCTCTATTCTCTATTCCTTTAAAACTCCAAAGAGCGAGTTCTAGGTTACTGCTAAATTAACAGCTGTTTTATCTGCCGCTCGAGTAGTAGCTCAGACTAATGGGTAAGTCTCGCTCAGGATTTGCTTGAAATTGTAATAATTGTGATTCTCAGGTAAAGGTTCCACACAACTGATTGTTAGGCTTAGAGCTGTAATCAGTTGTTCCTCGTTTACTTGAAATTCTAATTTGTCCTTATTGAGAAGGGCTTTGGTGAATTTGGTAAATATAAGAACTGATGAATTTCATCTGTTTCTTAATACTGTATTTAATGGGTTTCAGAAAGTAAGGCTTTTCTGGTTGGCTTGTTGCTCCTACAAATTGTATAAATCCATCACTTTTAGGTACCAATTCCTGATTTAAAACTGAAAAAGTTGCTCTCGTATTAATCAAAAGTACTGTTTAAACTGTGCTTTATCCCACTGAGTTAATTGATCTACTATAAATAACAAATATTTCCACCGACCTACTTTAAACAAATCTACAAAATCAACCTGGATCTTTTGAAATAGCCGCTAGGCTGTTTTGCATTCTCTAGAGGGAGGGTTTTTAAGCACTTTCTTATTTACTTTTTAACAGGTGAGACACCCCTGGGTAATTTGCTTTTTTTTTTTTTTTTTTTTTTTTTTTTTTTTTTTTTTTTAAATTTCAAATATCTTCATACATCCAAAAAAAATTTAAAAAAATGATCACAAAGGCTCTTGTTTCCTAATATGTCCGTCTATACAAGTTATCTAAGATTTAATGTGCCTCTGGCTTTGGCATCATAATTCTATCATCAGGAAAAAAAACTCACTTCTCTTCCTTAAATGTTGCTCTTAATTTCCTTATAGCTGCCAATTCTACTAGCGGAAGGGAAAGAGTCTCTTGCTGAATTTCTATTTTTTTTGTGAGGTCATGATTTCAATATCTCTCTTTTTTAAGGTTGCTTTTTGTTTCTTTATTAGCCAAATTATTTCTCTGACTTTAATATCCCTCCCCCCTCTGGTGTTCCTTTATATGAACTATCTCTCTATATATTAACTTTTTCTTTTGAGTGTTTATAAGTCTCCTTTCCTTCTAAATTTCTCTAAAAGTATGTACTACACTAAAAGCATGTTTGGAGTCTGTATAAATAGTCTCTTTTTGTCCTTTTAAAATCTACAAGCTTGCGCTGACCAGGAGGGACTAAAGGGACTAGACTCCTTCACTCTAAACTTTTCCACTTCACCTGAATGCCAACCCATGTCATTAATTTCTAGATCATCTTCTTTAGGTAAAGAATAAATTTCAAGTTTTCCTTCACAGGGTTTTATCTGTAAATTTAGAGCTATTATTAGATCTCTGCCTAACATTCTCTTCGGCCTCTGGTATCAACAATAAATTATTTACTCTAAATTTGTCATTTGTTTCAATTTTTCACCCCTTTTATTATAGGAACAGGGAAAGCTTCTCCTGTAATTCTGATTACTGAAACTTGCTCACAACTTACTCCACATTCTTGGGGTAATTTTGTCACTGTTGACCGAGAAACTCCTGTATTTACTAAAAATACAAATTCTTCACTCTGAGGACCTACACTTAGCTTTATTATCAAGGGCTCTTCTAGGTGTAATTCGATCCTCTTTGTTAGACAAAACTCTTGCCCTCTCTGACTCTCCTGAGAAATTTTCTCATCTTGCTGTTTCTTTTTGCAATTTTTTTTTTTTTTTGCAGGTGCCCCTTTTATGACAATAAAAACAGGTAGGTCTCACACCCTTCTTTTTCTTATTTCTACTACAATATTTAAGGAGTGTCTTTTTACTTATGTTTCCCCCTGGAATCTTTCTCAAGTCTTTCCAGTGCTTTAAGATACATCCTAAGGGGGTTTTCATATTTACGTCCTTACTCTGTTGACCTCCCATGGCTATTCCCTGTGTCTGTTTAACTAGATCAGTCTCCCTCTCGCTTCGCAGCGATACTACCTGCGTCTCATTCACTCTCAGCCATACCCACACACCTTTATGAAATAATTCCTACCTTATGGTCTATATCAGAACAGACTGTTTTACCAGGCTTGGTCACGGAAGGTCGCTTACAGACCGTGAGATACCGGTTTGCCAGATTCATGCAATCGTAACCGTAGACAGTATAACAATTGCAGGGGGTAACAATTTTCTTCCAGATGTTTATCAACTTATTCTCTTCTAAAAAAGTACAGAGAGAGCGGCAAGGTGTTTCCTGTAAAATTTTGCAACAGACACATAGAACAGACGCAAAAGGATCACTGGCTGACAGACCTCTCAGAGAGCAATCTTAGTTTTTAACCCTTAATCCACAGTATTATAACATTAAATACAATATTGAAAACAGTTGCCCACACAGTAAAAACAGACCAAAGGTACCAAGATAAACAAATACACTTTCCAGCAGGACTTTAACCTGCGTTTTCTCTTTTCCTTGCTTTTTTTTTTTTTTTTTTTTTTTCTCTTTTTGTTTCCTTTTTTATTTTTTCTTTTTACGTTCACAAAACCAAATGCTGGGACTCTAACCCAGTAGCTGGGACTCTAACCCAGTAGCAGGACTTTAACCTGCATCTCTATTTCTGGGACTCTAACCCAGTAGCAGGACTTTAACCTGCATCTCTATTTCTGGGACTCTAACCCAGTAGCAGGACTTTAACTTGCATCTCTATTTCTGGGACTCTAACCCAGTAGCAGGACTTTAACCTGCATCTACGGGACTTTAACCCGCATTTACGGGACTTTAACCCGTATCTACGGGACTTTAACCCGTAAAATCAGGGATTTTTTACCGAGGCGTCCCTCCGCTTACCCTGCGAGCGGTCACGTCTGACCCTCGTTTCTCAAACAAAGCGCTTTATCCTAAAACCAACAAACAATTCAAATACCTCTTAAAGCCAATAGGCAATTAAAATACCTCTTAATTGAGCAGGAGATGCAGCCAGCGTCCATCTGAGAGCACCGGTCCAGGGAAGGAGCTTCTCCCGACGAAAAGCCGTCAGGGGCGCCCAGAAGACCCCGGCCCCGGACCCGGCTCGGGAGAGGACCCTTAAGGCTCGGATCTCCTGTCTGGTGCCATTTCTCCTGGCTGGCTCGCCAGAAATGATGCCGAATTTTGCCCCAAACAGGCAGAGTGACTGCTTAATCAGACTCAGCTTAAGTCAATTAAGCAGGAGGTATTTTATTAACGACGCGTCGGAGAAATCACAAAATGGATTTCTGAGTTCACATAGCAAAAGCAAGCCTTATATACAATTTTGGGTATAGGATTACATCAGATCAGATACATAATCATGCATATTCATATGGGGCGTGATGTAGGCGGGGCGTGGGCGGAGCGTAGGTGGAGACATCTCTTTTGGGGAATCTTCAGGTGGTCGTTCCTGTTGCCTTCATCCTAGACGGGGTCTTTCCGATGAGTCTTCCTCTTTAAACTTTTGAACTCCTTTCCTAATTTGGTCAATTCCCGGTGTATTTGGCTTAGATCCCGTGGCTTGGCAAAACCCTTAGGGTCGTTTCGACATTACTGGCTCTAAACCTGCTTAGCCCATTAGTTTCTCCTATACCTATCTCTTCCCCTGTCATGATGCTCTACCTCTTATCTAATTTGTTGCTCTGTTTTCCTAGTGCTGTGCTTTCTCCGTGTGTTCTAGTGCTAGGCCCTTCTTTACATGCTTCTCATTCCATGTTTTAACCCATTACTTCTGGAAGGCTATCTGCTTTAGGGCTTCATTAATAAAGCCTCACCCATCATAGCAGCTCGCTGTAAAGCTGATTTGCCTTCAAACTTATTTCATGCTATACTTGTGAGCAAGGATGCCGATTTAGAATTAGATCAGTATATTCAAAAATTGACTCAGCCTTACAATAGACAATCTAGCAAACCAGGGAAAAGACAGCGAAGAAAGGAAAAACAAAGCAAGCAAAAGGAAAGAAAGGAGAAGCAAAGCAAGCAGAAAGAAAAATGAGGTTTGTTCTTGTTATACTGTTCAATGCTGTAGCAAGTGAAGCAGTAGGAATAACACACTTTAGTCAACGAAGGGAAAATTTATGGGTGACACTTGCTAATCAAACTAACCAATCATCACTTTGTCTTAGTCTTGGAGGAGTCACTAACCCATTTCAAACATGCCTGGTGGGACTTCCGGTGTGGTCTCCTGGAGAATTTTGCAGTTTGATAAACAATCAAACCTTATGTATGTCTAACATGTCAAACATCACATTGCCAGTGCAACAAGGGTATACTGCAGGTCAGAGTGATGGCTATCGTCAATGCTTACTAATCCAATCACTTAACCCCTCTTTGCATTCTCCTCCTGAGGAATTGGATCTTTTTGGAAGTACAAATGCCAGTATGTCTAACACTACAGCTGGCGGATGGTTTAGCTTCAAATTTTCAGATGCTCAGAATTTAAACCAACCTAAAGAAACATGGGCCACCCTAGATTCATCCCTGAATGTGAGTAAATTCTCCCCACAGCATTACAGTCAATGTAACGGCACAAATATCACAGCACCAATGAAATTACCCACAGGAATATTTTTGATTTGTGGAGACAGGGCATGGAATGGTATACCAGCTAAACCACAGGGTGGACCCTGTTATTTGGGAAAATTGTCATTGTTTCACCCTAATGTATCCTTGCTAATGCAGCTGAGTCAAAATTCAAACAGGAAAAGACCTAGCATACATGACTTAGACTGCAGTCAGATAGGAGATCCACAGTTTTGGGGTGCATTCAAACAAGTGGTAGTTTCAACTATCTTGCCAGGAGGATCTGCCAATAAAGCCATGAATTTAGCAAAACAATTAGGATGCTGGACAAAGGATGAGCTGAACAAGACATCACAAATTCTAGACATGTTAACTGCAGATGTTCAAAGTGTCAACCATGCTGTTTTGCAAAATAGAGCTGCTGTAGATTTTTTGATCTTAGCACAAGGGCATGGATGTGAAGAATTCGAGGGAATGTGTTGCATGAATCTGTCTGCTCATTCGGTGTCCATTCACACTAAGATAAAAGAATTGCAACAGGGACTTCACAAACATAAGGAAGAAGTGAGACGGAGTGGGGATCCATTCTGAATTAGGTGAAGTGCCTGGGAGAGGTGAGAGGTCTGTAGGGCCAAAGCTGAAGGAAAGGCCGCATTCCAGAGACAGCAAGGAGACAGAGAAAGAAAAACAGAAATTACTGCAAGGTCGATCTGCCCCAGACCTAGGAATTCCTCTGATAAAGAAGAACTAGTGCTAAATGTCACGCGGAATGAATATGTATGAACTTATTGTGAAACTGTATGCATATGCATTTGGGAGGGGGATAAAAGACGACCTGAGGTCTTCAGAGGTACGCATGCCTTGTTGGGGGACTTGCGTCCGGCACGCATCGTAATAAAAGCATACCGGGCTTTACAACTTTTATAAAGTTGTGAGGTTTCTTCTTTTCTCCGCGAAACATTATGGCGAGCCAAGTCAGGAGTTCTCTGTCCCCGCAGGGGCAGGGGGGATAGACGGACCCCCAAGGCGCACCCTAGGATTTTTTCCTGGTGGGGCTCCGCTCATCTCAACTTGCCACCTGCGAGGACAGACAACGACCTGCTGGCCTGCGGAGGAAGATACGGTATGTACTGAGGGGCCCCCGGGGGAGAGAAAGGAGAGCAAAGGAGTAAACCACCCAGAGATGTCTGGGTATAGCTGATAGAGTAGCTGTATTAGAGACGGGGTTCATCGTTCTGATAGAGCAGACCGCAAGCGGCTCTTGGGGTGAGCCGGGTGAACCCGTGTATGTGTGTTGGGGGTTCATAGTTCTGATAGAGCAGACCGCAAGCGGCTCTGGGGGTGAGCCGGGTGAACCCGTGTATGTGTGTTGGGGGTTCATAGTTCTGATAGAGCAGAACCGCTAGAGGCTCTGGGGGTGAGCCGGGTGAACCCGTATAT
Source organism: Melospiza georgiana (assembly GCF_028018845.1). NCBI lineage: Eukaryota > Metazoa > Chordata > Aves > Passeriformes > Passerellidae > Melospiza > Melospiza georgiana. Next base: position 32,584 of record NW_026652218.1, on the reverse strand, counting down.
GTGTGTTGGGGGTCCATAGTTCTGATAGAGCAGAACTGTTGAGCCCGTGTGTGCTTTGTTTGTGTGTGTGTGATGTCCGGACATTGTGTTGCTGTATGGTTAATGTGTGCATTGTGTGGTCGGTGTACTGTGTTTCTAATTGTGCAAGTGTATAAGTGTATGGTGTATAAAAGAGAATAAATCTACAATGCGGGGGGGTCAGTACTACCCGTGTTTGAAGCAGCCGAGTGAGGCCTGAGGCGCCGGCTGCAGCAGGCTGCGGGGGCAGGGACAGAAGTGCCTCGCAGAGAAGCGAGTGGAAGAATGTCAGTGATGGTATTTATCGTGTTTAAATGTAGTGATTTGTGTAGATCTGGTACATTTTAACCGTGAGTATGAGTATGAGCTCAGGGAGTTCCTTTGCCTTGGATGTTTGATTTTGATTGTGTCCAAGAAAATTGATGTGAGTAAATGCTGAATTATGGTATGCTGTGTTGTGTTGAGAAAAGCGAGCACTTTGAGAGATATGCCCTTTCCCAGTGGTTTTGTGTGGTGATTTTCTTCCGCTGCATTGTGGTAATTTTATTCTCAGATTGTATAGTAGTGTTTGTGGAGATTTTAAGATTTTGTTGCAACAAGAGTGGCATTTTACATAGGAGAACTATAGTACGGTGATTTATGCTTAACTACGATAGAGTTAAAGGAATTCCAAGAATTCCCCCCCCCTCACAGCAATTCAAGCCTTGGCTCTAGCAAATTTGAGATAAAGGGGGGGTGCGGGTGCGAGTGTTTGTGTCAGAGTTTTGGCTGTGACTAGCACAGCCTTTTTGCAAAGCAGTAAAACAAGTGTACGTAGACACAGGGCTTAATTAGATTGTGCAAGAAGAGAACTAGAAAAGACTGATATTTTGTTTGATCAGAATATAGTGTCTATATCACGTTTTTGATTAGCATGCTGTGTGATGTGACAGTGGCTATCCCCTGGGCACAGGGACAGCTCTGGCCGTCTCCCCAGGGAACATGGGAATGGCCTGTGAGCAAAAGCTGGATGTGCAGTTATTATTGCAGTGCGGTGTTTATGAGAAACACTGGTTTTGCTGTTCTAATAAGTGTCAGGGCACATGTAAATTAGAGGTTTCTGGTCAAGCGGATTCAGAACCTAAGGTCTTAGAACTTGTGTGTGGGAACCACATCTCATACCTGCCACCTGGAGCTGTGTGTATAGGAGGAAAGTTGAGAAACTACTGTGAAGGTCTGTAAAAAGGTTTGAGTGGAAGCGAGATAGGGCAAGGAGAAATAAATAATGAGAACTGACCAGAGCAAAAAGGTTCCTAAATTAGCCCCTTTTGGGAGGGGCTCACTGGGAGAAGGCTGCCAGTAGGAGCAGCTCAGAAAATAAAAAGATTTATAATACTTCATTGCTGTTAGTACTTTTTTAAAATAGGAGGATAAATGGGATAGAGTTTTGTATGCTGAAATGTCTTTGTGTTTTAAGAAATCACCCAGATTTCTTGAAAAAAGAAAACAAGGCAAAGAGAACGCAAATCAAACATGTTGTTCAGCATGCAGCATAAGATAGCAACGTATGAAATCAGGCAAGGATTATCGTGCTGAAATGCAAAGCAATCACAGTTCACAAAATGAGTACATATGATTTGCTAAAGGCTCCTCCCAAGGTAAGGGAGGAAGGGTAAAGATGACCTCCCCAAAAGGGAAGAATTTTTGTTGACACAAGAGCCATATATTCAGTTTTAAATAAAACTTTAGTACCTGTGGAGAATGTTTATGTTGCAGTGTGGGGAACAACTGAACAACTGGCCAGTCTGAGAAGGCATCCTTGTGCAAACCTTTAAAGTAATATGTGTACTATGTGTACCTAAAAGCTTTTGTACAATTTGCTCAATTTGCTAAACATTCTCAAATGAGAAAGGTTACTCTGGAGGCAAATGATATAAAGATGTTAGACTTAACATTAACAGACCCTGAAATTAAGAAAGACATTAGTAAGGAGATATTAGAATAAGTAAACAAGTGTTTTCAAGGGTATGGGCCTCTGCTGTACCAGGGAGAGTGAAAGATGCTCCCCCATGAGCATCAAGTTTAAGGAAAGAACACAACTAGTGAGAACTCTCAAAAGGAAAATAAGGAAGGAATCAGCCCAATAACTGATAGTATTGGATTAAGGGCTGTCAATAAGATAACACAGAATTTATACCCTGTGGTAGCAAATCCATATACCTTACTGACTTGTTTAACACCTGAGCTAACCTGGTTCACTGTTTTAGGCCTAAGAGATGCCTTCTTTTGCCTCCCTATCCACGAAGCCAGCCAGGAAATTTTTGCATTCAAACACAGCTCACATGGTCCATGTGCCTGAAGGCTTCAAGATTCCCCACTCCGATTGGAGAACAGCTTGCAAAGACCCAGAGTCCCAGGAAGCTCCACAAGAGGAAAGGAGGCTGTTGCAGTACGTGGACGATCTTCTAGTAGCCACTCGGATGAGGGAAGCGAGAGAAGCCTGGACGGTAAGCCTTTTGAATTTCCTAGAACTCCAAGGATGCAGAGTCTCAAAGAAAAGGCACAGGTAGTGAAACAGAAAGTAATCTGCCTGGGGTAAGAAGTGAGTGCTGAGCAGCAGACTTTAAGGCAGGGAAGCCCTATGCCAAACCCTGAAACCCCAGACAATGAAAGAACTCCGAACCCTCTTAGGCATGGCAGGGTAGTGCCAGCTGTGGGTTTATAATTATGGACTGCTCGCCAGACCCCTCTATGCTCTTATTGCCAATGGAAACAGAGATCTCCAGTGGACACAAGACACCACATGGGCCTTTCGCCAGCTAGAGAGAGAGCCCTCATGTCAGCTCCAGCTTTGAAACTTCCAGATGTAAGTAAACCATTCTTTCTATTTTTCCCATGCAAGGAATTGCCCAGGGAATATTGGCTCAGGACTTGGGCCCTTACTGAAGGGCAGTTGCTTACTTCTCTAAGCAATTAGATGCAACAGCCAAAGGATGGCCAGGTTGCCTCAGAGCTGTAGCAGCAGTTGTGCTGAATATTCAAGAGGCATGCAAGTTTACCCTGGGACAAAAAATGACTGTGCTAGTCTCCCACACAGTGTCTGCAGCACTGGAAGTAAAGGGTGGCCACCGGCTCTCACCACAGAGGTTTCTGAAATACCAGGCCATCATGGTAGAGCAAGACGATGTAGAGATAGTGGTGACTAATATTGTCAACTCAGCTTCTTTTCTCAGTGGACACCATAGTTGCCTAGAGACCACCGAAGCTACCTACTCCCGCCGCCCAGACTTAAGGGACACTCCTCCAGACGATGCAGAGACCTGGTTCACTGACAGGAAAGCAACATTGCAAAGTTCACGGTGACTACCTGCAGAGAGGTAATCGAGTCTGGACCCTTACCAACAGGGACCTCTGTGCAGAAGGCTGAGATAATTGCCCTGACCTGTGCCCTGGAAAGGACAAAAGGGAGGAGAATAACCATCTACATAGACCCAAGGAATGCATTTGGAGTCATACATGCACATGGAGCCATCTGGAAAGAGAAGGGACTGCTGACCTCACAGGGAAAGAAGAGACAATCCAGCTGAATTTCAGCTACCTGAAAAGGCATATTAAGGCACACTAGAGAGTGAGCTTAAAATTGGAGGAAAGAAATGAGCTGGCAGATGGAGAGGCAAAGAAAGCAGCAAAGGGTGAGGTACAGATTTTCCTCGAAGGTAAGCCATAATACAATAATACTAACCAAAAGAGACGTACAACTGCAAGGGATGGACTACCATTGAAAGAGAGCTAGGAATCCCTTCCCATTTTCGTGGTTACTAGTGAAGGAAGGGCACTAGAAAACACACTAGGGCCTAACTACTTAAAAGCCTTTTATAGAGTTTGGCTCCTTTCTCAAAATGACCGAGGCTGCGAGTGATACAGAGTGCATTGAAATGAAGTGTTGACTTTGAAGCAGTAATTTCCACAGGCTTTCTAGAACACACATCTGATTGAAACAATCGTTGTATCGTTGTCAGGAATTTATATGCCACTATCACTCAGGTAAGCCGACAATGTGATCCTTGCCTCCAGACTAACCCCAAAATACCCCCCGGCCAAAACTCGGTCAGACTGGGAGAGGCCATGAGCCTGTACAGCAGTGGCAAATTAACTTTTCAGAACTCCCAAGGAAAGGGGGGTATCAGTATTTACTGATATTGATAGATACATTTTCAGGATGGCCAGAAACATTCCCCACCAGAACTGTCAAAGCTCAAGAGGTGACCAGATTATTTTTATAAGGAATAATACCACACTTCAGAGTTCCAGCCACGATATCCTCAGATAAAGAATCACATTTCATTTCCAAAATAGTGCAACAGATTAGTAGCCATCTGGGCATAGATCAGGAACTTCGCACCCCATACCACCCCAATCAAGCGGCCAGGTGGAGAGAATGAATCATTTGATTAAGCAGCAAATCATAAGACTGGGGCAAGAAGTTAATCTACCCTAGCCCAAGCTCTTCCAGTAGCACTATTGCAAATTCAAACTAAACCTTGAGCTAAAGGAATGCTGAGTCCTTTTGGAATGCCTTATAGAAGACCATATAGAATACGAAGGGAATGTCCAGAATGTTCACCTACATGATGGCATTAAGCAAACAGCTCAGAGTAATTGAGAAACATGTGGCTGGAACTCGGAGCAGGGAGTTAGATAGCCTGGGGTTGATGTATATGTTAAGTCTCTTACAGAGAAGACTTCGGAACCACAGTGGGACAGACCACTGCGAGTACTTCTCATCACCTTCACTGCAATCAAAATCAAGGAGCAGAATGCCTGGATCCATCACTCTCGGGTGAAGAAGGCCCAGAAACCCCTTAAGGAGTGACGCCAGGAGACAATGAACTGAGATTAAAACTTACTCGGGCAAACTGAGTATATTGCGGTCGGGAGTAGCTCATATTTTCGTTTGTAGAATTGTTTTGTGTGTAATCATAACTGAAGTTTCAGAACTTGAGAGTACCTCTGTTCAAAGTAATGCTAAATGGCCTTGGTCCCTGGCATTTAATCAGTATACTGGATCCATAGGAAAACCTTCTGAGATAAAAGATTTAAACATATCTACTGTAGTAATCCACGAGAATCAGGTATGTGAGGAGCAAGAATGGCAAGAACAGGAACTGTGGACTCTTCAAGGAATCAGAGGAGAAGAAATCAAAGTAGGGTGCCAGGTCATCAATAGGGTAGCTTATGAGAGACCAGATGTAATTAGTGTCTGAACCTCCCCTGTGTATATGAACACCAGGAAGTCTGTGGTAACCTAAGTGAATCAGACTGTTGGTGTAATTTCACCTTGATACAGCCTGTAGAAGTGACCTGCCTTTGAGCTCGAATTACTATCAGATTTTCATTTGAATTCAAAGTGGACTCTGCACTTTTTACCACAGCAGGGCCTTATACACCCCATACTAGTTCAGACTCTACCCAAACTCCAAACTTGAACCTAACGTAGTAAAGAGTGTGACTGAACAACAGCTCCTTAAGTCATTTTCCAAGCCGGTTGGCTGAACACCCAGGCAATGGCTGGTAAAGGGTGCTGAACTGCAGGTGGTGAATTAACCCAAGCAAGGAAGGTGATTTTCTTTATTTATAGCTATCCCTTTTCCTACTGAGATTTGGATCAGTGATTGTCCCAGTCTGAGGCAGTTGGATTCTGCTTAAAAGAGGTAGAGAGAGACCCCCCTCAGAGCTCAGCAACAGGATGTAGGATTTTAAGCATCACTTTTGTGCTGAGTGTTTCAAGTAGCAGAAACCTGATCCCAGTTTCTTCTGAGGCACTGCAATGAATTTAGGCTCTTCTCTTAGACTTCCCCTTCATTATTTACTTGAGGCTTGGACCTGAAGCTAGGGGCAAGGTGGATGAGGTTTCGTAGACCAGGAGAGACATTCCTGCTTGCCACACATCTGGGAAATCAGGTGCTCTGGAGGGGGAAGGAGATTCCTGAGGTCTCTACATTTCAGAACAAACATCTGCCTCAAATATGACCTAAACCTCTGTCAGATACACTTGTGAAGTGTGTCTGAATTGGCAGTGTGAGCCCAGCACATCCCTCTGGCAGGGAGGGATGGTCATAAACAGAAAGCAGTTCCTGTTCCCCATAACAAACATCTAACTGGCATATTAGGGACAAGATTAGGAGTTTTAAATGGAATTGATTCAGAAATACTGGTGAATAAACTGGCCACTGCAGCAGGTGGCCTAACAAAATTGAAGCAGCCTTTACAGTAATCTCTATTGGCATTGGGAACTAGCCAGTGACAGATTTCAAAAGTACTGCCAAAGTAAGGAAGTATGAAAAGGCCGGGGACCAAGACCACAAGTTGATAGTAGAAGCACTTAGTATAGTTGAAGATAATGTGTCTTTAGCTTTCAGTTGTATACAAGCACAGTGATAGATACAAGCAACAGCAGTTCTGATCATATGGGAAAGGGGTGAAGGTAATTTTCCAGCTGAAATTCAAGAAATTGTGTGGGATAATGCAATTGATGTTGAAAGGAAGTTTCAAACCTGGCAGACTATGGTGAATTTCACCTATGATCCTGTTTCTAATGTGGCAACTGCCTTTGTGCTTACCATACATAATGCCACTGTTTATGTTGTCCATCCCATCATTGCTCTAGGATCAAATAATGAAAAAACAATACTCTATCCTTCAGAACATGGAGTGTGGGCACGAAAGATGAATGGAAAGTGGCAGATAGTAAACTTAGAATCCTGCATTACTAGAGAACAGATGGGATTCATTTGCGAAAGCAATGCTATTAATGCTCAGGATGTGTGTTTGGACACTGAACAGAGTATTTGTCACTTCAAAGTCCATCCAGTCACTGACCAGAAAACTGTGCTCGTATATACTGGAAAAGGGGGTATGCTTGAGAACTGCTTGTGCTGCTGTACAAATTGATAGCAATGATGTTATTGTGTCTAGTAGAAACCATTATAATCTCTGTATATGTAATTTTGTTAAGATTATTGGATGTGATCTTTGGGTGATCACCAAATGCGAATGGAATCTTTAATAAGTTGTGTCACCCCATTGTAGTCTTACTAATATTAGTTGGGATAAGTTTAGGACTATCTATTATATTGTTAATTTGGTACTGGAGAATGCTACAACAAATAGCTGTACTAACATCTTTGTCAAAAGCACACGGTGAAGCACTAAAAGACACTTACTGTTGTGAAGGTTTTCATTAAGTAAAAGAATTTACTTATTTCCTAGGAAAGGGGGGAATGAGACGGAGTGGGGATCCATTCTGAATTAGGTGAAGTGCCTGGGAGAGGTGAGAGGTCTGTAGGGCCAAAGCTGAAGGAAAGGCCGCATTCCAGAGACAGCAAGGAGACAGAGAAAGAAAAACAGAAATTACTGCAAGGTCGATCTGCCCCAGACCTAGGAATTCCTCTGATAAAGAAGAACTAGTGCTAAATGTCACGCGGAATGAATATGTATGAACTTATTGTGAAACTGTATGCATATGCATTTGGGAGGGGGATAAAGGACGACCTGAGGTCTTCAGAGGTACGCATGCCTTGTTGGGGGACTTGCGTCCGGCGCGCGTCGTAATAAAAGCATACCGAGCTTTACAACTTTTATAAAGTTGTGAGGTTTCTTCTTTTCTCCGCAAAACAGAAGAAGGTTTAGGAATTGATGAATGGCTTAAAGGCTTAGGACTTGGACCATGACTGAGGAACCTTGTGATCTATGCTATAGGACTTCTGGGTGTAATTTTACTGTTTTTGCTTATTTTGCCTTGTATCTTTAACTGTATTCAAAACATGGTCAGCCGTATAATAGCAAAAACATGGCAAACTAATCTCCTTGCTCAAGAAGAAAACAGGGGAAATGTGGAGAGTATTATTAATAATTGGTTAGCTGAGAAAGGCCATACTGACATAATGCCGCTGGTTAAGCTGAAGGAGGAAAGTCAGCAGTCAGCAAGCTGAAAGGAGAGGTTAGCAGTGACCTTGCTGCAACATGAGGATAGGGAGTAGAGATCATTCCTGAATATATCCTGAGAATATGTAGAAAGTATCAAAAGTAGAACCATAGGAATGCAGAAGTAGGCGTAGGTGCTGATATGTAACTGACCAATCCTGAGCTCAACTTTTGCAATATGTATGAAGCTCATTATGAACTGTATTTAACCCGCCATACTGATCAATAAAATTGGGCCTGTGATGATCTAATTGATGTCCTGGTCTCCTTCCGTCGACACCCACTGAGTGCTGGGATGGGTTCTGCAGGAGCTCTGGGCTCCTGTGCTTGCCAGGCACAATGAGGAGAGAAGGAGCCAAGTGCACTGATGTGGGGAATGGTTTTGTAGGAAGTTTTTAGAGCCTAATAGAAGGCCCACACAGTATGAATCTGTATATAAATCTTGAGACAAGAAATGGTAACTTAAAAATTTCCATGGAATAGGACAGATATTGTTGAGAGAGAAATGGAGCTAGATAAAAGTTTCAAAAGATGGCCTTGTTTTATGGTTTTGGCCTGGCAAAGCCAGAGCCCCCATGAGTACACCTTCTCCCCGGTGTCTGCTGTGAGATGTGACCAGGAATAAGCAAAGCAGGCTCCAGCTTAAACATAAAGAAAAATTTATTAACTAAACTACACACAAACAATTACTAAACTACACACAAAAGAAAAAAAAACCATGAGGAAAATGAAAACCTCACAAAAAACACTCTCCCCCTCCTCCCCCCTAAATTCCCAATACAATACATCCTCCAAAATCACCAGTTCTGGGTCCAACACCACCCTTTAGATTGCTCAAACTTTCAGTTCCTCAAGAGGAGAGGGAGTCCTTCCATGTGTCGTAGTGGCCTTTTCCGTCCTTGTTCCGGTGCTCTCACCACCGAAAAGGGATCAGGACTGCTTCCAGGGTTGTCTTTTTAAGGATGCTTTGTCCAGTTCCAGAAAAGCACAGTATCTCACCTTCCCACCTTTGGGACATCTATCCCCCCCATATTTTATATACCCCTGGGGCCGAGGGGTACCCACACTGAATCTTCTTTGGCACTGGGACATTTTTCCCCCTGGACTCAGTCTCTGTATCACACGGAAACATGGCTCTGTCCATGGCTACACAAAAGAGTCCAGCATAAAATGCCACTCCATCTTCTCCATTCTTTCAACATCTCTCACTCTCTCTATCTCTCTGGTCCAGACCTCCATCACTCGTTCATTTCCTTCGTCCTCGTCCACTCTTATCACTCGTCTAGGAAGGGTTAATGTTCTGTAAGGCTTTCAATGTCCAAAAAAGGGTTAAAAACTCCTCCAAGTGGCTGGACTCCTGGCTGCACCCCCCCCCCCCCCCCATCTCCTCAGCCGGGCTGCCTGCTGCCAGCACATATTTACTGAATTTCAAGTTAACGACACAGGCTGCACTCTCTCTCTCTCTGTCTGTCTCCAAGGGGAGGCGGGGGGGGGGCGGGGGGGAATGGCTGCCCGATGTCTCTTGGGGCTCTCCACCCTTCCATCCTCCAAGGCCTCCTCACCTCCCATCTCTGTCCAGGCCCAGGCCTACCGCATGGCTGCCCCTCCCCTGCCCAGCAGCAGCGGCTGGACGGAGGACAGATCCGACCTCCGTTCCTCGAAGTCCCAAGAGAACCTCCCAGGGCTGAAGCTCTGCTTTTAACCCCTGTGTGTTCTCAGAGGTGTGTCCAAAAGCCCACTGGCTACACCAGGTGCCAATATCAAAATCCAAGCACCCATTGGTTTGACCACAACATCCCAGAATTCCCACTTCTTCCTGGTCAAACCACCACACCTTGCAAATAAGACTTTGGAAAAACAGAGCTATGAAAGATGCATTGTAGTGGGACCCACGAGGAGTAGCTTCAAATAATTGGCTTTAAGGCATCTACAACATGGCATGGCAAAAAGGCTGATAGACCGAGAAATGCCTATAATGTATTATAATTAGAAAATAGTTGGCTTCTGATTGTGATGGCGTGAATTATAACATCTGTATTGTCTCACCCTTCTCATGAGACTGAAAATGGAATAAAAGTTTTTAAAACACCTCTCAGTGTCACCATCTCTAGGTCAAGAAAAGAGTATTATCCAACACACTGACACACCTTTGCCTCGAGCATAGCCCAGCCTGGACCAAACACACTGAAAGGTTTCCCCTTTGGCCCATGTCTCGAAACATCAGATCTGCTGTTTGACAACTCAGGTTGGTTTGGTGTAAAGGAGTTTCCCTCAGAAATACTGGGTTTGTCTTCCTCTGTGCCTTCCCCTCAGCAGCCTTGGGGATGCTCCTGTGTGAAGCCATCTGTCTCACACAGTTTCAGACAGCTTCAAACAGGATATTGTGCAATAAGTCGTCTCCTCGAAAGGGTTCCAACAACTAATTTCCAGCAATAGGAAATTTTTACTGAGAGATGAAAGTGGAAAACCCCCAACAGTTTATTATCAAACAGAATCCCCCCATGACATGCGTCACAAGAAGGCGCCGGAGTCTCTCTCAGAACAACAGGAGCTGTCATGGAGCAGTTCCAGCAGCTGATGGAAGCTCGGGGGCTCGTCCGGTGTCGGCTTTCTCCCACGGCAGAGCTCCATGGAGCGGGCAGGGCAGTGAAGCAGCTGGGCTGGAGCCCCTCGCTGCCTTTTCTCCCTGGCATGGCTCAGCTCACAGACTCTCAGGCTGGGAGCGGGGCCGCTCCGCTCCTGCCGGCACCGTGTCCCTGGGCTTGGACAAACAGTTTCCTGCCAGGAGAGCCCTGCACACTGCTCCACAGATCTTTCATAAAGGCCCAAACCAACTCCAAGCACTCTGTCTGCAGCAGCTTTTCAGAAAGGGCTGCAGAAATCCAGGACAGCTGCAAGTGAGTGTCAAGAGGCTCTTGTCTTGTTCGTGCCAGCAGAATTCTCGATGATCTTGTGCAATTTTATTCAGATGTAACATGAGAGCTGAGGTTTTTTTGTTAAAATACTTTTTGATGAGTAACAAGACTTGGGAGCATGAGGTGCAGGACTGACATGCGAAAGCATGAGCATATCCTCCAAAGTGGCCAATCTAATTGTCCATTTTATTACTCTTGTATTTACTCCACACTAATGAGGAAAACCAAGCTCTGCTTGGAGGCAAAACAGGCATGGGATACACTACAGTCCCTCGCAGGCTCAGCAGGGCTGGCAGTGACACAGCAGGCAGTCTGCTTCATTGTGAACCACTACAGAGCTGCAACCCAATCTGGTTTAAGTAGCATGGTATTATTAAGAGCTCCTTTTCTGCATGAGACACAAAAAGGAGATCCCAAATGATCTTCATGCAAGCATGCAGTAAAGAACTTCTCCTGCTATCCTAACAAAGCGTTTGCTTTGGTAATTACACTCTTCCCATTCATCTTTTGATGCAGACACTTTAGGTTTTCCCCCACACCCCTGCAAGGCTGGCAGTCGCTGTTTCCCAGTTCCTGTTCTTCCCTAGAGATGGTGCAGTGGCTGCTTTGAAACAAAGAGCCCTGAGATCTGGACAGCTTGAAGGAGCATGAAATGGAAATTAAGTGCTCATATTGGTAATACCCAGGTCTGCCCTGCCCAGCGCTCTGCAGCAGCAGCAGCAGGACCATGCATCATTCCTGTTGGTGGATGTTCATGTTTCTGATGTGCAAGAGCAATGACTTTGAGGAGGGACAAAAATGCCCCTGTTCAAACAGTGGGTGTGCAAGGAGATGTGAAGTTTCACGGCCTTTTCTAGGATATTTTAGAAAGATCTAAGAGAATATTGTGGCATGGAGTAGGTCCCTAATTTTGTCTCCAGAGGAATCCCCAAAGGGCACATTCACTCTGCTGCTGATGGCAACCCCATAAGCTCATGGACCAGTTTTCCCTGCAACGTTCCACCCTGCCTGGGCTTTGCTAGGCTGGGACTAGACACAGAGCTAAGCAAACACATGCAGCCAGGTGACTTTGTGTAACATCAGAAGCTGGCAACCATGGGGACTTCGCTGTCAAAAGGTTACAGCTTGCACTGGGCCCAGAAGTGTTTTTCCCTAAGGCAAAGCAAATTGAAATGTAAAATTTCAAAGCTTCAAATGACTATGAAAGGAAACTGCAGAATAATTTCTGGAAAGGCAGCATTGTCAATGATAATGCAGCCCACCAAGAGCTGGAGCTGAATCCAGATTTGCTTCTTCCAGCTGTGCAGGAATTCATTCCACTGGCAAGCACTGGTCCATGGGAACAAATGATCCCCTAGCTCTGGGCTGAATGGCAGCCAGGCTGCAGTGCAGATTTGAGGAACCCTTGTCACTTGTTATTGGCCTCCCAGGGCACTCATCCTTCTGCAAACAAGGTGCAAACAACACAGCTGCACTGCTGTCCCGGATAAATATACATACAGGTGACCTTGCCAAAGCAGTGCATCATTTCCCAGTGAAATACATGACTTCTTCTTACCTATGGAATTGTGATTGAAGACACCTGTGATCCAGATCTGTGGGAGGTTGTAAAGGAGCAAAGCTTTGGGATTTGGGCGCACTTCTCTTGGTTTCTTTGCTCAGGCCGTTGGTGAGCACAGAACACACCTAGGTAGAAAACTATTGACTATACAGAATCTTTTGGATCCATTATTTCCAAACAGGTCAACAGGTGACTGTTGTAATGCCAAGTAACAAAGAGCAGCACAAACGACACAAAGAAAACATGGCCAAAGAGGAAGAGGAGAGGCCCAATGAGGAAAGGTTGTAGTAAGACATTGGCACATCAAGTGAGCTGCACTCCCATAATCTCTAGGCTAGCAGGTCCTGGTCTCACATTCTCCTCCTGGTTTATTTAAATGTTATTAATTTTTTACTTTTTTTTCATCATCAAAATAAAATATATACAATTAAAAATATGTCATCAAAACTTAAAGACAGAATCAAAAGACATCAATTCAAAACTACATTTAAAGATCAGAACATATGTACATCTGTAACTATCAAGCCTAACACGTCAATCCTATTCTTCAAACACTCTCCATACAGGCGGCAGCTTCTTCCTGAGCTTGGAGGAAAGAGAGCTCTTCTGGATGGAAGACAAGGACTTTGTGGGTGAGGGAACATCGGAAGTGTCCGGAGAAAACTTCTCGGTAAGACTGTAACCAGCCAGATCTGCAAAATGGAGACACAAAGTTTAACAGAGGCCTCCATGCAAACCTAAAGCATCTGAAGCTCCATATTTCATGGGACATTTTCTGCAAACTTCTAAACAGTTGCACAGCTAAACATTCTCCTGCTGGCAGACACTTGAGGCAGGCCAGGGCAAAACCCTGAGCCGTTTGCCCAGAGCTGGCACAGGCACAGCCTGGCCTCTGGGCTGCCCTGGGACAGCAGGGAGCCCAGAGCCCTGTGCTCCCCAGGAATGGTTCAGTTGCACATGCACCCTCCTGCTCCTCTGCCTGCCCCATAGCTCAGCAGCCCTACAGCTCCAGGGGCACTGGCAGCAGCACAGCTCATTGCAGGGGCACATGCAGGGCACAGCTGTTCCCTGGCAATGTGCACAGCCTCTCCAGGCTGCCACAAGACCCTTCCTCCCACCAGAGAATAGCTCACATCCAATCTCACCTCTATGCGAGGCTGAGCCATGCTTAAAGGGAAGAAGTGAGTTAAGTGAACTCCCACCTTTATCACCAACACATCTTATGGGTGTGGCACACAAGGGGAATAATTTTTAATTCTTGAGAAATTTTATTTTATTTCTTATGGAATTAGCCTGCATTTAATTCCTCTGAGCAGTATTGAGTTAGCAAGTCTGAAGGGAAAGATAGAAGGGTCCAATGATAAGAGGGGAATAAAGATTCTTTCTTAAGTCTGGGCTGTTAATCCACAGAAAAAAACCCACACAGCTGTGACTGTTATTTCTGAAAACCCCAAAGACCTCTCAGCAAGCAGGCAGGCCTTATTGGTGCTTCTATAGCACCATAATCCCACCTTCAGTGTTGGACTCGATCAGCGAACAGAGGAAGAATGGGAAATTTATCTGTAGTGAGGCCCAATGCTCACTAAGATGGCAAAGAAAGCAAGAGGACTTCCATCTCATGACCATGTCCAATCTGTGGTCAGCTGTGGCCACAGTCCCTGTTCTGGCTGACTGTATGAGTGATTTGGCTACTGTCAAAATGGAGAAAACTGAGTAAACTAATGACAGAATGTTGTGATGACATGGGCGTCCTTGCAGGATCACCTGTAGCTGTTAGCCACCTACTCTGACACAGAGACAGCACTGACCACCATGCACCAGTTTTCTCTGAAATCTGGGGGGATTTTTTTTTCCATTTGACTCCGGCCTTTTAGCTCCTTCCTATCCTCACCTTTTCCTTCAGGGGTCTTTCCTTTTCCAGTAAAATCCATGTTTGAACCCGTGCTTCTGCCTGGCAGAAGTGTCTGGGTTTGACTTTGGGAACGCTCTCAGAGCAGTCAGCGCCGGGAGCTCAGTCCCAGCTTTTGGACAAGGCCAGGTGACTTCAATCGCTGGCGCTCGGCACAGAGAGGCAGAGCCAGACGCGTCTGCTGCCACTGGGGCCGTGTCCAGCACAACCTGCACCAGCCCAGCGTGGGGCTGCCCCTTTGTGACACGCTCACCATGGTTCTCGTTTCCATGGCTGCAAAACCCCAGCCCAACTCCATCCCCTTCCATTCCCTTCCCAAGGGCAGCCGGCCCTAAGCCCAGCTGGGCCAAGCCTGAGCATTTCACACTGTCTAGGAAGGAGACCCTTTCCAAAGCTACTTTTCAAGGCCTTTATTTCTGTAATTCCCACTGAGTTCTGAGTTGCAGCTTGTTGTGTGGGATTTTGTTTAATTCTCTTCACATCAAACCAAGTACTGGGACACAAAAAATGACACCAGGCGGTGGAAGTAAAAGAAGCTTTGCATTACCCAGTAGATGACCCCCTAATTCAGCTGGCTGATAGCTGTAGGGAACAAATTGAACATCCAAATTTTCCACTTTTACTCTGCTTCATTGTTCCAAGGGTTTTTTCCCTGCTTTCTTTATTGCAGAGACACCCAAACCCAACATAAACATGCTCTGCCTCAAAACATTTCTGATCTTAGCAGTTCCTTGTTGGGATCGGCGGGAGAAATGCGGCACGCAATATGAGTGATCAGCAAATCTCAAACTTTCTTGATAGGTACACATCTTTATGTCGGTGTTAATGAGGCTCATACATATTGCAAAGGCGAGCTCACTATTGGTTAGTTACTTATCAGCCAGCTACGCCTACTTCTGCATTCTGGTGGATATTTTATTGAAACTATTCTTCATATTTCTGCCTAAGATCTTCTTCCCTATCCTGTTGTTGCACCAAGGGCACAATGTCCTTGCCTGTTATTGGACACTGACTGCTGACTCCTATACTTGTCCCCTTCAAGCTTAACCAGCAGCATTATGTTGATGTGACCTTTTTCAGCTAACCAACTGTCCACAAAGCTCTCCACACTTCCCCCATTTTTCTGTTGGACAAGCATAGTCTGATTAAATGCAGCAGATATCATCCTTTGCACCATGTACTGTAAGCACATGCAAAAACACGGCAAAATTAACACTACTAACAGAGCTATAATGCCCACTATAATGCTAACTTTACAACAAAACGTAACCATGACCCCAGGCCTAACGATGAGAGCCATCCATCAATACCGAAACCTGATTCTACCTGTAAGTTTCCAGTTAACCTTCGCAATTAAGCGAGCTGGGCATGGATGGACTGCGAATGGTCAGAAAGATTCATACAACACATGCCCTCAAATTCTTCACAGCCCTGGCCTTGTGCAAGTAAAAGAAAGTCAATCGCAGCTCTATTTTGAAGCATTGCATGACAAATAGAATCAACATCAAGCAAAAGGCTAGAAAGTGCCAAAGAGGTGGCATTGGTTTGCTTTGCAAGCCAGCATCCCAACTTATTTAGGGCACCATGGGCACCTGCAGCTGCCACCCCTGGAGTCAGAAAGGATGCTGCAATTATGGCCCCTGGGGACCAAAATTTTACATTGTCCTTACAGTCAGCAGTAAATGCATGGATCATTCTCTTATGTCGATAACGGTGGCGGCTCATGTTTAATATCATGGACGTATTGGGTGTAAGCAGAGACAGCCATCCTATTGTACATGTCCCCCCACACAGCATTGATGGGACACCAGGCCAAGCATGGTCCCCACATATTAAGAAGTAACCTGCTGGCACTTGAATAGGGTCATTTGATGAGATTGACACTGTCCCTGTGGTATAATTGCACCAAGCTGTTGCATTACGATACACAGCCATGCTGGAAGTTACAATAATGGAATGGTTCTTGGCTGAAAAGCTTGCTTCTATGGTTAAAATTAATGCATGCGTCTGCCATCGCTGAACCTAGCAGCTCCAATTCTTGGGGTTCCTGTGGTGCTATGGGGAAGTGAGAAACCCATTGGTCCCAATTATCTACACTTGTCCTGGGATTGTCAGTTTTGCAGGTGGGTATACACCTGAGGGACATGGCCAGGGATCTGCTGGTAGCCCAACCAAGCAAGTTGTAAATGGATTGCCAGGACAAGATAATGACAGGCAAATAGCCTCCTGGTTAGTTAAGTTTGCCAGGGTGACCCAAATGTTAGTCTTAGGCTGAGGTGGGGCGCATGCATGATGAGCTTTCACTTTTCTGGCAGCATCTGCACTGTCTGCTAAGAGGGTGAGGATTAGTAAGGTAACAGCATAAATGTGCCACATCACCCTGGTCTCCCCAGGCGCTGCTTTGAACCACCCAGACATTTGGGAGATAAACATGTTTCTCACAAGTCGTTAAGAATGTCTCTTCTTTCCTTTCCCCTTCTTTCTCCTTGATCTGCCCAGATTTAACCTCTTTAGGTCTCTCAGACAATTGTCCCACGCTTGGTTGGGACCTTGATCTGCAGAAAATGGACCTATTATACTTTTTTGTGAAAGGGGAATACCCCTACCACACTTAGTCTGTAAAATATGCAACTTGGACTGTCTCAAAGCATGTTTAACTAAATGCTGGGTTTCCCACCTAAACCATGCAATAATTTTCTGTTCTGGTGATTCATACAACTGTAACCCTTGGTAGCCAGGCAATCCTGTAAAGGCCTGAAGTTCTGCTTGCCAGGAGCCCAACTGCCAATAAAATCCACAGATCCTGCACCACAAGTCAGGTAATTGAGTCTGATGTATCCACTTAGTTTGCTGACAGCCCCCACAGAAAAACAATACCCATGCAGCACACTGTCTATTATGACAATCAGTACAAGTAGGTTCCTAGGCCCTCTAAATTGAAATGTAGAAAGCGCTGGAAGCAGGCTTAGTATATAATCTAAGGATTTACACTGATCAACCGCTCGGTCGATAGCCAAACTACACTGTCCTTTCAGCTTAAGAAGTATTGGTCGAAGGATGATCAACAGCTTCGTCTCTACTCGCTGACGGTCTTCTGTGCTCAGTTGCTCGAGTTCTGGTGGTTCCATCTAACACAGCTGCTCAGGTCCATTCAGCAGGTACCCATAAGGATCCTGTAGGGGTAGAGACACAAAGATATCCTCTGCCCCAATATAACACCTTAGCAGGACCTTGCCATTGTCCTGTTTTGGGATCTCTGTATTTTACCCATACGTCCTCCTTTTTCTTTCTCCTGTACATAGCGGCGAATTACACCAGGAACGGTGCTTTCCCCAAAAACACACAAGTGATTTAAAACAAATAAACACTTTAAGAGTCTTTCTTGTGGTTCTCTAATATCCTTGTATTTACCTAGATATCTTTTCAAGGTACAATTAGCTCTTTCTATGATTGCTTGCCCTGTTGGGGAATTAGGAAAGCCTGTCACATGTTCTATCCCCCACATTTGCATGAACTACTTTATTTTTTTGCTGCGGCAGGCAGGCCCGTTATCTCTCTTAATACACCGTGGCACTTCCATTACACCAAAGCAGCTGCTGAGATGCCTCTCCACTTGCCCGGCTTTCTCACCAGTCTGTGCTGCGGCCCATATAAAATGACTATAGGTGTCAATAGTAACATGCACATACTTCATCCTACCAAACTCAGCAACACGTGTGACATCCATTTGCCAGGTCTCATTTGTACTCAACCCTCTTGGGTTAACTCTCAGACCTAACCCGCAGCCCCCATTATGATGACTACATATGGGACAGGCTTTGACTATTGCCCGTGCCTTGTCCATAGATATCTGAAATTCTCTATGGAGGCCCTTTGCATTTTGGTGAAACATGGAATGTGCCTCTCTGGCCATAGTCTGCCTTGGAATTGGAGTCATTTGTGTGATTGAGACTAACTTATCTGCTCATGCATTACCCTCTCCCAGAACAATATCCCATTTGTGACTTCTGATATGGATAACAGAAAAGGGATGTTTTCTCAGTTTATTCGCCCTCTGTAATTGAATAAACAGCTCATGTAACCTCTTGTTTTGAACCTCTTTTATAGAGGCATCCTCTATTCACTCACACACTCCTGCAACATACAAAGAATCTGTCACTATGTTGAGGGGCCCCGAAAAATGCATCATGTCCCATACAACAGCCAATAGCTCCATCATTTGTAAAGTGTCCAACTCGGAAGCCTGGAGAATTTGATGGTGCCATTGTCCCTTTTCCTGCCAGGTCAATGCAGCAGTTCTTGATTTTCTTCCTGCATCCGTGTAGGCTGTTATAGCCTCCGACAGGGGCTTCTGTGATCCTTTTGGTCATTGAATCCAACCCCACTGCCCTACCCAGTTCAATGGTATATTGGGAATATTATCAGTGGCAATCACGCTTCCAGCTCTCAACAGGGCCTCTTGTAATTCCACACTGTTTATCAGGTACCAGGTCAATGTATCTTTCTTCATTGGTATCCGTATCTGATCAGGCTCCTTTCCCATAAACTGTAATGCCCGTTCACGACCCTTCTTAAGCAAGTCAGCCAAAATTTCAATTTTTTTTAAGAAGTGTTTTATGCTGTTGAAGTGGAGGAGATATCCCTTCTAAGGCCCACTGCTCCCCCGTTTTTCTGTTTTGCTGAATAGGTGCACCCAGTAAAAATTTAGTTCCACACCCAGCTGTCAGCTGTATGGGGAGGTTAAGATCTCGTCTCCGGACACTGCCCTGTGTCACACTGCCCAATATCTGCTGAAGTGTCTTAACCTGCTCAGAGATTATTTGGACAGGTTGTGCTGGGTCAGTCCCTTTTAGTAAAGGTCGAAGTTCATCTAACAACTCATTTGGGATGCCCACAATAGGGCGCAGCCATTGCAGATCACCAAGTAACTTTTGAGCATCATGCAATGTATCTATTTTAATATTCAATTGCAATTTCTGGGGGGTAACAACCTGATCAGTAAGGGCGCAACCCAAATATTCCCAGGGTGCAGATAATTGAATTTTTTCAGGAGCTACAACCAAGCCATGTAGTTCCAGGGCCTTATGTATTTCTTGAATTTGTTGACCTGAAAAACGTTGCGGCTGCACAAATAAAATATCATCCATATAATGATAAATGGTTGTTTTGGCCCAGGCCTGTTGCAAAGGTTGTAAAGCATTGTCAACATACAGCTGACACAAGGGGGTGCTGTTGCGCATGCCCTGTGGAAGAGTACTCCATTCAACTCTCATCTGGTTCTTCCCTATTTAAAGCCGGTAAGGTAAATGCAAACCTCTGAGTGTCTCGAGGGTGAAGAGCAATAGTAAAAAAGCAGTCCTTAAGATCCACAATTAACAGTGGCCAGTCCTTTGGCAACATGGCTGGGTTAGGCAAACCTGGTTGTAAGGCTCCCATAGACTCCATTAGTTCATTTACAGCCCGTAAATCTTGTAGTAAATGATACTTTCCTGATTTTTTTTTAATAACAAAAATAGGGGTATTCCATGGGCTTACTGACAACTGTAAATGAACCTGCTCATAGTGTTCTTGTACTAGTACATGTGCTTGTTCCAGACTTTCCCTTTTTAATGGCCATTGCTTAACCCACACTGGTGTGTCCGTGTTCCAAATGAGTGGGATTGGGAAAGTCCACGCAATGGCCATTAGCCCACAGGGTACTCATTTGTCAGCACTACTCCCATTTGAGCCAAAATGTCCCGACCAATGAGGCGCTGCACGGTAGGGGGCAAAGGCACAACTGAGAAAACATTCCATAAAATTTTTCCGTCTATAGTTACTGATAACATGGGTAATTTCCTTGCAAGCATTAAGCCTCCAGCCCCGGCAGCTGCTACTGTGGTTGGCTGTAACGGCCAGTTGTGGGGCCAGCAATCCGGGCTGATAATGCTGAGGTCTGCGCCAGTATCTAATAAACCTTCCAAACCTGTGATAAACAGTCACCCTGATACTCTATCAATACAGCACGTTTTGGCCGATTGTTTAAATTCATTGTTAACAGAGTAAGTCCTCCAGTGGAGCCAAAGCCCTGTTCCCCCCTGGACTGTGATTGATGAGGGGGTAATGTTTTAGTCATTTGTTCCAATGGAACTAATTGAGCTATCCTCTGTCCTTTCTCAATTTGTATTGGTGGAAAAGTAGAATGTACCATAACACAAATATCCCCAGTAAAATCAGCATCTATTACCCAGATAAAACAAATAATCCCATCATGGTGGCCGATGATTGTCCCAGAAGCAAAGCTCCCATCAATGATGATTGGTCCCTTTATTCCAGTCGGGACCTTTTCTGGTTGGGTGGTCATCAATGTTACCGCTACTGAGGCTGCCACATCCAGCCCGAGGCTCCCGGCGGTTGCTGGTTGAAGGGGGGCTGGGCTGAGGTGTTGACAACTGCTACTTGTGTCTGGGCATGGCGGCTGTTCGCACTGGCCTTCATGTTTCCCCAGCAGCATCAGCAAGCTCTGGTGTTGTGGATGTCTGAGTGACAACTGTGGCACCAGACGGAAGCTGCTTGGCTGGCTCGCTGGGTATGTCCCATGCCTCCGCACCGGTAACATTTAAATCGGCCAGTAGATGGAGATCATGGACTACTTGTTGCTGCTGCTTGTAGGGGCGCAAGAGCAGCCAACACCTGACACTGCAATGTCGCTGCCTGCTCCTTTAATCCTATCCCTAGCTCTTTGATAGCTTCTACTAACATCGCCTGACTCCCTACGGGCACAGTTGCCATATGTTCTAAAGCTTCTTCTATAGACCAATTAGCTCCTAGGGTATTTAGCACATTCTTTGTAGCCTCGTTGCTATACTGTAGAGAACATTGTTTCAGGAAAGCACCCTTCTTATAATCAGGGACTCCTGCTTGCTTGATAGCAGTGGCCGCCTTATCTATAAAAGATCCAAACAACTCATCTCTTCCTTGCTTTATACCCATATATGAGGGAACCCCGCCTGGTTCTTTTTTCCTGTCTATAGCCAGTCACACCAGTCGCATAGCCTCTCAACATTTATCGGGACAGATTAACACTTGCGCTTCTGTTCAAGCAAAAGCCCCTATACCCAATAGTTCATCTAAGGTTATTCTGTGTAACGGGTCATCTGGTTGCCGTACCACTGCTACACACTCCTGGCAGAGTGCTTGCCAATGTGCATTAAGCAGAAGCTGCTGATGTTGAGTAAAGATTAGCTTCACAATTCCTCTACAATCGGCTGGCAATAACACCTGGGTCCCCCAGGTATAGTCAAGCATCTGCTTTGTGGGCTCACCGGTCACCCCAAACTGATTAACTGTGGACCGTAACTGCGACAACAGTTTCCAATCTAGTGCAGTAATTGCTGCCTGTAATACACCCCCATCCAGAGGAGTTTACACCACGGGGCAAGCCACTTCCATAGCTGCTGCCATAGCCTCACTATCCCCCAAATCCATGATCTCTTTTGCTACCGCTGCCCATGCCTTCCTCCACTCTTGTGCAATGGCCCCTGCAAGGTCACTCTCTGCCCCAGGGATGGGCTCATTGCTAGGAGGGGGAGATGGAGGATCTGGCCAGGGCACAGGAGGTGCGGATGATGCTGTTACAGCACACATGGGGGGTGAGTTGCTGCTTGAAGCAGGAGCCGATGTTGGTGGCAAGATGACTGTAGATGTGGCAAGGGGTAACTGGCAATCCGACCAATCCCCATAACTTTTATTCTTGTCATGAGCCACATTAGCTTGCTGCGCAGCCTTCTTTTCTACCTGATATTGTACTAACTCATTATGCACCACTCACCATAACTTGCCTAACTTCTTTGCAATTTTATCATCATCTAGAACGGCCTCCCAGAGCTTATGCCCAAACTTACGTCACTCAATTCATTAACTGTATGAGGATTTTGGAAGAATCCCTATGCATACCTGTAAGCTAATAACCCAGGAAGATCTTTCTGCAAATCTATGCCCTTAACCTGTTGCTTTTTTAAAAAGCAAGTAAATAAATCATATGCTGCTTGCCTTTCCATTTTAATAACGTCATTGCTGTTACAGCCCCACAAGGTCGCGGCAGCACATATCAGCCAGGATCTCCTTTGAGTCAGCCAGGGCGCGGCACCTCCCCCATTTTCAGCGGTGCTTTTTCGCCGTCCTTGCTGCGACAGGACCCGAGCTCCTTCACCGATCCACCCTGGTCGCCGTTACCGATATCATGTCGTTGGGGTCACCATGTTGTTGGGTTGGACGAGAGAAATGCAGCACGCAATATGAGTGATCAGCAAATCTCAAACTTTATTGATAGGTACACATCTTTATGTTGGTGTTAATGAGGCTCATACATATTGCAAAGGCGAGCTCACTATTGGTTAGTAACTTATCAGCCAACTACGCCTACTTCTGCATTCTTGTGGATATTTTATTGAAACTTTTCTTCATATTTCTGCCAAAGATGTTATCCCCTATCCTGCGATTGCACCAAAGGCACAATGTCCTTGCCTGTCACTGGACACTGACTACTGACTCCTATACTTGTCCCCTTCAAGCTTAACCAGCAGCATTATGTTGACGTGACCTTTCTCAGCTAGCCAACTGTCCACAAAGCTCTCCACAAAGTCCTGCAGTCCTGCCTGGAAGGCATCTTCAAGACAAAAGCCTCGGGAAGGCTGCAGGACAGAAAGTCCTGAACTGTGGTCTCGAGGGCTCCTGCCACAAGGACAGGAGACTCCTGTCAAGGATTGTGTTTGAGCCTCGAGGTCACTGGTGGCAGAGATGGAAGATGTCTCTGGGGCACCAAGTCCCACGCTCTGCCCTCGAGGGCAGCTGCAGAAGAGAAGCCTTGGGAAGGCCACAGATCACCAAGTCCTGTGATCTGGCCTCGAGCTCAGCTGCAGGAATAACGCCTTGGAAAGGCTCTGGGTCAGACAGGAATGAGTGCGCTGTGCGGGGGCTCCTCACAGCACCGCTCTGTCCCATTCTGCCCCATTGTGTGTTCCCAGCAGCCAGGCAAGCTTCTATTTCCCAAGTGTCACAACGGGCCCTTGGACACCGGATTCCGTTCCATGGCACAGAGACCATGCTGCAGCGTGCCACCCAGGGCCCTTACACACACTGCCTTCTGCCCTGGGGCCGCCCCCAGCCCAGCCAAAGTGGTCCAGCTTGGAAGGAATCCCTGGCCCCAGGTGTCTAAGACAGCGCACAAAGGATTTTTAGGAAGGGCTCAGACCATCAGCAAACACTGCCCGGCTCTGTGGGCTCAATCCTATCCCCGTATCTTTCCCTGAGAGCATTTGAATTTCTAAATTAGTATCATTTGAAGGGAGGGGATTTACATTTTCCATTTCAGAGAAGCCTTCTGCCTTCATTAGCAGACACCTCTCTCTTCAAACCAAGACAATTGTTTATCATCTTGCAGATGCGCAGTTGCTGGAGAGCCCCGTTTTACACCAGGGACCTGGAGAACCATTCCCAGCAAATGGGAAAATCCTAGGTGGTCCATCCACCCACAGATGAGGTCTCGAAATGTGCCCCGAAATTGGGTCCAGCTCTTAGAGGCCATAAAGAGCAAGTCCAAGTGACTTGATGATATTTTTAGCCCAGAAAGCCCTGCAGCTGATGGCACACTTCACAATCAGCAGGGGACACAGCTAGGCCAAAGCCCAGACCTCTGCTGGGAGCCTTTCTCCTCAAATACCCTTCAAACAAACCTCCATGCAAGTCAGTTGGGAAAGTTTCTTCAAATGGTACATTTCTGGCACATGACTACACAGGCTTATGTGAAAGATTCTAAAGCAGCTGCTCTGGAGTCAAAGAGCCAGGACTAAGAGTCCTTGTCATCTCTTTGTGGCTAAATCCCACTTTGGGGAATTTGAGGGAGTTTGGAACGAGCTAGAGAGTGGACCCCTGAGTTTTTTAGATGATGCCATTGCTTTTTCTTCTCTTCTACGTAGACAGGAAGGGTGAGTTTGGCTCACATCTGCACTGCATGGCTCACAAGGCCTGCAAGACTTGTAGTTACAAGAGCTTTGAAGGATTTCTTGTCCAAGAAGACATTGCCCAGAAGGATATTTATGTTTTGCAGCCAATCCTTCAATATTTCATCTCATGGACTCATGCTGCAGTGTAAGCTTCCTTAGCCAATCATGGCATGACACACAAACCTACAGCACTGCATCCTAAACTTCTTGTTTACCATTGTAACTACTTTTACTTTTTCTAGATCTTCAGCCCTAAAATTCTAAACTTTCCTCCACTTCAACTTTCCTCCCCATGTCTCTGCTATAATAAACTAGAAATCCACATTCTCGCTTCTAGCACCTAAGTTTGGAAGCCCTTTCCAAGGTCTCCGATCAAATCCTGTGTTTAATTCTAAGCTTTGCTGACAAGACCAAAGGTCTGAGATTTCCCTGCATTTGGGTTTCCAACACTGATGCTGTTGGTTCCAGAGTGCCCAGGATCCCTCTTGCAAGTCAACTCTGGCAGGATCAAGGTGGTTGCCAGGGAGCTGCTTGTGGCCTCTGACAGCCCATTGCTCAGGGCTTGCCAGCTCCCCAGCCCCTCAGGGGCTGCCCCAGCCCGGCCAAGCTGCCCGGCAGCAGCGCCGCAGCCCCACAGCAGCTCCAGAGCAGCCCCATCCAGAGGCACCTGGGAGCCCTCAGCAAGGCAGCCAGCAGCACACAGGCAGGAGGCCATGGATGGCGCTTCCTGCCCGGCACAGGGCTTGTGGCCATCTCCAGGCACTGCTCTGGCAGGGATCCCCGCAGCTCTGGCCCCTGCCCAGCCGCTCTGTGGGCAGCACAAAGGCTTCAGCAGAACCACCAAAGGCCTAAAGGCTTCTGGCCATTTTCCCTGCAACACTGCACGCCTGGGCAGCTGGCTGAGCCATGGCACCTTTCTCCCCCTTCAGGGCCTCGGAACCCCTCAGCTTGCTCTGTTGCTATGCACAAGCTTCCTTTTCACCCTTTCCTGCCTCTTGCCTTGCAGACCCTGGGCAGCAAAGGAATGCTTCTGGCAGTCTGTGTACCATAACACATTCTAGAATTTTTTTATTTACAGTAATCTATAATATATAATAATAGATAGACTTACATAAACACTATAATTTATTTATTTACAATAGAGATAAAGAATTGAAAAGAAGAAAAGAAAAATCTTAAAGAAAAGGAAAATTCCCACTTGTTCGGGTGGCCCCAGCAGACAGAGCCTCCAGGATCAATTCTCCTTAGAGCTCCAGCAGCACAGCCAGCCGAGCACCGACATACGAGGCCGAGTCCTCCATGCCCTGCGAAGCTGATCTTGCAGCCTCTGGAAGACGGAATATCACCCATACTGTATTGCCCAGAGGACATGCAGTGTTTCAAGTGCCAGCTGTGACACGTATGAAATACAAAGATGTGTTTCGTGTCAGGTAGAAACAGGCAATGTGTGTATTTGTGATTGCGGTATGTGTGGAGACCGACAATGGGACAGTTGTGAATTCTTATAATAACTGAGGGAAGTAAAGCATGGAAGAAGGCCTTTGAACCTATCTTTTGTTTGCAATTAACCTTGGTTGATTGAGGAGCATTTGAATTAAAGCGTTAAGGATGTTGTTCTTAGCTTGTACTTAAGGCTTAAAGAGCTCTGCAATAATAACCATTTGAAGTGTAATTTTAAAATATTGCTCATATCCTTTAAACTATAGCTTTGGAATATAGATAAAGGAAACATGCTTATCTCACACGTCAACAAAAAAGAGAAAAGCAGCTTGAGAAAGGAAGATGAACATCAACTCGAGGATTTATATTTTTGACCAAGGGAAGCTGGACATCACTGTTAGATTTATAGTCTCTGTAACCAAAAGGTGGACACACATCTGGGGAGCTGGACTCCACCAGATGGGATCCGTCTTTCTTCTTTCGGATACTGGACCACCACCATCTGGGGATACTCCTTTTTGGGATACATCCTGAGAAAAACTAAATCACAATAGTGTATACAATTGCAACAGAAAAATTGGGAATAGAAACTGCTGATGGTTAAAAATTGGAATAGAAACTGCGATAAAGCTGATGAGTACCCCTATAAATACCTGTAAGCCTCAATTATCAGTGTGCACTTGGAGGGAAAACTTACCCCACTGCACCCAGTGCTGTATTGTTCATACTTTACCATATTAAATAATAAATTGATTGCTGCTTGAATATTGGTCTAGTCAAGCTTCTCACTTATCACAGGCGCAGGGCAGGGACACCGTGGGACAGCCTGGGCTGCACAGGGCACAGACATGTGCAGCAGCTGCAAGACAGCCCTGCCAGAGCCAACTTGGGCAGCACTTTGGCCATGGCTGCTGGCCCTGGGCCTGAGGCAGGAGCAGGAGACAAGTGATCCTTGCAGGGCTGGGGCCTCATTGCCTCCTTGTCCCTGCTCAGCAGCCTGGCAGGGGCCGCCTCATGCTCCTGCCCTTGCCATTGCACATCCCCACATGCCAGTGCCCATCCCGGGAAGAGCCCTGGGCAAGGAGGGAGGGACAGGATCTGCCTGGCCAGGGGCTGGGGCTCAGGCCTTGGCCCTTTGCATTCCTCAAACACATCCAGATTTGCTCAGCACCAGAGACACCTTTGCCTTCTTTTTCCCCAGCTGTCATCACTGCCTGCAGTGTTCTGCTCTAACTGGAACATGGGGACACTTTCTCAGTGGGACCCATTAAAACTTCAAGAAACTTCAGAGTTTCAATTTAAGTTTGAGTTCTTGAGAAGTTATTTGAAGACACTCTCAAGGACCGAGTCTGATGTAAACAACCCCTAATCCCCAAGAGGCTCATTAAAGTCCTTGTGCCATGTCTGCGCTGCTGAGCTTTAAAGGAACAGCTCTTCCCAGGACCAGCTCCTCTCCCAGCCCAGCACGGCTGAGGGCTCTGCCTGCAGGCACTGAGGGGACAGGAGCCAGGCAGAGACAGGCTGAAGGCAATCAGGATTAGGAAGACATTGAGCTGAGACTTCACTTGGGGAAGCATCTTCACAGCCCCGTGCATGGTGAGTGTGTGGGTTCAGGGCAATGTCCCCTGTGCTCCTGGAGGGATCTCCTGAAGCCAGCACACCCCACAGCCTGGGGGATGTGTCAGGAGGACTCTCCCAGTTTCTCTGTGGCACAGGAGGAGGAGGATGTGCTCCAGAGCAGGGCTGCCCTTTTGAGGGAACTTGTCATGAGCACATTCAGGGCAGGAGTTTCCTGCGTGGGTCTCTGCTTTTCTGAATCTGTGCTCCCACTTTTCCCTGGCTCAGCTTGGTGGCAATGGAAACTCAGCTGTGCAGGGCAGAGCAGGGGCTGAGGCTCCTAAACCATCACCCTGAGTATTCCTGGGAACCTCAGCAAGTTCCTGCACTTGGCCAGCTTCCAGGTCCATGCAGCATCACCTTTCCATGATGCCCAGGCTGGGGGAGCTGTTCTTTTCATCCCTGCAGGGCCGAGCAGCTGCAGGACAGGGCTGGCCCAGGGGCTGGGCTGGGCTCTGGCAGCTCTGGCAGGGAAGGAGCCCGGGGCCACAGGAGCAGCTGGGGCTGGGACAGCTCCAGCAGCAGAGCCGTGGGCAGGCAGGGAGGGAGACAGTGCTGAGGGAAGCCCTGCTGCAGGGCAGATGTGGCACCTGCCGGGCCTGCCCTGCAGGGCAGACACTGCCCTGAGCAGCACAGCTCTTGTGTCCCCTCACAGCCAGCACAGCCCTCAGCCCGGGGGCTTGGGGCCCTCAGTGCCTCCTGGGCCGGCAGAGCAGCCCCAGAGATGAAGGGCATCTCTGAAGAAAAGCCTTTCCCTGGCCAGCCCTGCCCAACCCCTGCTGCCTGGCCCCTGCCAGGAAAGGAAAGACGTTTCCTCATGCTCTCTCTCTCTCTGGGCCTTGCCCAGGTGCTGCTGGCATTGCTGAGGAGCTCTCTGCAATGGCAGTTCCAGCTGCAGGGCCAGGCCCAGCCCTTGGGCTCCTCCTGTGCAGGCTGAGCACAGCAATGGGGTGTCCCAGCTCCCTGTGCCCAGGGAGCTCTGAGCAGGGCAGCCTGGGAGGCTGGCAATGAGCCCACTCTCCCGACTCTGGGAAAGGCAGGAGCCACTTTGTGTGCCAGGGATCCCTCTGCTCTCAGCTGTGTCTCCTGGCTGTCCAGGGTAACACGGGAGTGGATCTCATAAAGGTGCAAGTGCAGGGCAGCTGGAACAGTAGAGAGGGACAGAGCAGCTCCCCTCAGTCTGCACTAAGCCTCAGACAATCCTCCTGCCTCCCTGGAATTTCTGTTCTCCCCAGGTGCAGCTAAATCCTTTTTTCTGCCTCCTGCAATCCCCATCCCTTCACACAGGCAGCTCCTCTGCTCCAGGAGAACATTCCTTGTCCAAATTCAAACACAAGGACTGACCCCTGCCCTCACTGTTCCCCTGCACTGACTGGAGGGTTAGGGCTGACTCTCAGGTGTCCTGCAGGCCAAGGTCCAGCTCCTCACACAGTATTGGCCAGCAGCAATCAGGGCTCCAGCAACAGAGTTGAAGGAAGGTCCCCTAGACACAGACAACGGGGAGGTGTTTAGTGGCAGGAAAGTGTTTGTGAGAAACTGCTTTGATTTTTATGTGAGAAATCTTTCCTCCATTGCCCTGTGTTTTCCCCATTCTGTAGGTTGAAATGTCTAACCACAGCAAATGTCCAACAGCAGCTCCATCAGGCACTTCCTCCTTCTGGCATTGGCAGACACCCGGCAGCTGCAGCTCCTGCACTTCTGCCTCTTGCTGGGCATCTCCCTGGCTGCCCTCCTGGGCAACAGCCTCATCATCAGCGCCGTAGCCTGCAGCCACCACCTGCACACACCCATGTTCTTCTTCCTGCTCAACCTGGCCCTCAGCGACCTGGGCTCCATCTGCACCACTGTGCCCAAAGCCATGCACAATTCCCTCTGGGACACCAGGGACATCTCGTATGAAGGATGTGCTGCTCAGCTCTTTTTCATAATGTTCTTCATCTCAGCAGAGTATTTCTTCCTGACCGTCATGTGCTATGACCGCTACGTGTCCATCTGCAAACCCCTGCACTACGGGACCATCATGTGCAGCAGAGCTTGTGCCCACATGGCAGGAGCTGCCTGGGCCTGTGGCTTTCTCAATGCTCTGCTGCACACAGCCAATACATTTTCCCTGCCCCTGTGCCATGGCAATACCCTGGACCAGTTCTTCTGTGAAGTTCCCCAGATCCTCAAGCTCTCCTGCTCACTATCTTACCTCAGGGAACTTGGGCTACTTGCTGTTAGTGTCAGTTTATCATGTGGCTGCTTTGTGTTCATTGTTTTCTCTTATGTGCAGATCTTCAGGGCCGTGCTGAGGATCCCCTCTGAGCAGGGACGGCACAAAGCTTTTTCCACCTGCCTCCCTCACCTGGCTGTGGTCTCCCTGTTTGTCACCACTGCCTTTTTTGCCTACCTGAAGCCCTCCTCCATCTCTTCCCCATCCCTGGATCTGGCCCTGTCAGTTCTGTACTCGGTGGTTCCTCCAGTACTTAACCCCCTCATCTACAGCATGAGGAACCAGGAGCTCAAGGCTGCAGTGTGGACACTGATGAGTGGACAATTTAGGAAACATTAAATTGGTTGCCAATTTCTGCATAGCACTTGTCATAAAAGTAATTTTTGATACTTCTTGTTGGATTGGTTAGTTTTTACTCTGTTTTCATTTTTTAATATTCTCCCTAAACCAAGGCCACTATTTCTGCCATTTCTCACTTTGTTTCTTCAAACTTCACTGTGTCCCCAGACTGTGTCATTGAGGGGCTTTGCTCTCGGTGGCTTTAAAGGAACTAAAAGATCTCCTACAAAGTTTTCTGCAGACATTCCTTTTTGTTGCCTTCTCTGGAGCTGCAGCAGCAATGTCTGTGTGCAGAGCTGGGGCAGATCAGTGCTGTCACAGCAACTGTGCCCAGCAGCAGCAGCACTTGGTGTTGCCAGTGCTGTTGCCGTGGCCCTGCCCTGCTGCCCTGGTGGCCCTGGTGTTGCTGCAGGGCCTGAGTGCTCTTCGGGCCGGGCACAGCCCTGGGGGTGGCAGTGCTGGGGCTGCAGCAGGGACAGTCCATGGGCACTGCTGGGGCAGCGCTGACGCCTCAGCCCAGGGCCTGGGGGCTCCAGGCTCCTTGCCCAGGCTCTCTCAAGAACACACCCAGGCCAATGCTCAGCACAGAAAAGCCCTGTGAGCAGCCCCAGGCTGGCCGTGGGCAGACTGGGGGCAAACAGCATGGCTGAGGCTCTGCAAGGGCCCTGGGGCAGACGGGAAGGAGCAGCAGAGCAGGGGCTGATCCATCCCCAGTGCGCTGGACAGCCCAGGGCAGCGTCCCAGAGTGTCATCATGGAGCTTCCAATAACATCCCCCCTGTGCAGCCCTGGCCTCTCCCCCAGCTCACACAGGTGCCCCATCCTTGCAGGCACAGACACGGCAGCACTGGCTCAGCAGCCCCTGTTTGCATTGCACAGAGCAGGGGAAGCACCCCCATGCTGTTGGTGTGGGGACATGAACCTGAGGGAGCACAAATGCCATCAGCTCCTGGGGCCAGCAAGGGCTGGGGGACAGCAGGGAAACCACTCAGCTTTGTCCTGGCCTCTGACGTCAGCCAGAAAGTTTGTTCCCACCAGCTGGGAGTTTCCTGTCCCACTGCAGATGCTGTTGCTCAGAGCCAGGGCTGCCTGGCACCCACCCCCAGACTGCCCTCAGCATTTCCTTTGCTTCACCTTTGCTTTCTCTCCTCTTTCCTGATCCAGATTTTTTCCTATTGCCCATCCCTGTTCCCTCCCCAGCAAACAGCCCATCCCTATTTGACCTTTCCTCTCTGGCCCCACTCCCCATTGCAGTTCCTGACTTGGCCCCATGGGAATGTCCCTTGGGCAGCAGGATCATCCTACAAGTGCTGCAGGGATTGTCTGCAGGCTCCTGCAGTGCCTGGTGCTGCTCCCTTGCCAGAGGCACCCCAGGCCAGGGGGACACATCTGGGCTGCTGTGTCTGGCTCTGGGGCTCCCTGTTCTGGGCAGTGAGGAGGAGCTGCAGAGGCTCTGCAGGACTGACAGGATGGGCTTTGGGGCTGGCAGGAGAAGCTGAGGGACCTGGGCTGCTGGAGCTTCTGAAGAGGAGGCCCAAGGCTTCTCCTGCAACTGCTCCAAGGGTGGTTTCAGAGAATCCCAGAATCAGCAAGGGTGGAACAGGCCATGGAGATCATCAAGCCCAACCTGTGCCCTGATATTGCCTTGTCTCTCTGAGTCTCCTCTTCTCCAGGATAAACAACCCCAGCTCCCTCAGCCACTCCAGGACTTGTACTCCAGACCCCTCCCCAGCCTTGTTGCCCTTCTCTGGACATGCTCCAGCCCCTCCATATCCTTCCTGAGTTGAGGGCCCAGAACTGGACACAGCATTCAAGGTGTGGCCTCACCAGTGCTGAGTGCAGGGCAAGAATCACTGCCCTGCTCCTGCTGGCCACACCATTCCTGAGCCCGGCCAGGAGCCATTGGCCTTCTTGCCCACCTGGGCACACTGCTGGCTCATCTCCAGCCTGCTGTCTATCAGTCCCTGCAGGTCCCTTTCTGCCTGGCTGCTGTCTAGCCCCTCTGTCCCCAGCCTGTAGCACTGCAGGGGTTGTTGTGGCCAAAGTGCAGGACCCAGCACTTGGTCTTGTTAAACCTCACCTTGTTGGATTTGGGCCCTGCATCCAGCCTGTTCAGGGCCCTGTGCAGAGCCCTCCTATCCTCCAGCACATCCACACTCACACCCAGCTTGGTGTCATCTGCAGATTTGCTGATGTTGGACACAATCCCCTCATCCAGACCATTCCATGCAGACATTGTAATCCACGCTGGCTGGCTCTGACCCCTCAGCCATCCTGTGGGTGCCCTGGGAAGGCACTCAGGGTGATCTGTTCCATAACCTTGCTGGGCACCCAGGTCAGGCTGACAGGCCTGGAGTTTTCTAGCTCCTCCTTCCAGCCCTCCTTGGCGATGGGCTCACATTGGCACCTCCAGTCCCCTGGGCCCTCTCTGCTGAGCCAGCACTGATGGTAAATGATGGAGAGCAGCTTGGGGAGCTCATCCACAGCTCCCTCATCCCCCTGGGATGGATCCCATCTGCTCCCAGAGACACCTGTGAGCATCTGAGTGCCTCAGCAGGTCACCAACTGCTTCCTCCTGGATTATAGGGGGGCTGTTCTGCTCCCTGTGCCCATCCACCAGCTCAAG